>NC_138301.1:113795512-114290512 GCF_965601325.2 Salmo salar | reverse complement strand
CATGGCTTCTGGTTGGGATATGTACGTATGGTTGCTGTGGGGACGATGCACTTATTGATGAAGCCGGTGACTGAGGTGGTATACCCCTCAATGCCATTGGAAGAATCCCGGAACATATTCCAGTCTGTGCTAGCAAAACAGTCCTGTAGCGTAGCATCTGCGTCATCTGACCACTTCTGTATTGAGTGAGTCACGGGTACTTCCTGTTTTAGTTTTTTCTCGTAAGCAGGAATCAAGAGGATATAATTATGGTCATATTTACCAAATGGAGGGCGAGGGAGAGCTTTGTATGCATCTCTGTGTGTGGAGTAAAGGTGGAGTTTAGGTAAAATGGATTTAAGTTGGTCTGCGTTACAGTCCCCCGCCACTAGGAGCGCCGCTTCTGGATGAGCATTTTCCTGTTTGCTTATGGCCTTATACAGTTTGTTGAGTGCGGTCTTAGTGCCGGCATCGGTTTGTGGCAGTGCTGTAAAGTACTTCAAGTAAAAATACTTTAAAGTACTACTTAACCTCTATGGGACTCCTTCCCGTTCTCATCCCGGTAACGGGATTGCTTGACAAGATAGCAAAAATCTAATAATTTCAATTTCTCAAACAATCAACTATTTTACACCATTTGAAAGATAAACATCTCCTTAATCCAACCACATTGGCTGATTTCAAAGAGGCTTTACGGCAAAAGCATAAAGTTAGATTATGGTAGGACAGTACATTGACAAAACATTACACACAGCTATTTTCAATGCAAAGACAGGTGTCACCAAAAGCAGAAAAACAGCTAAAATTATGCACTAACCTTTGACAATCTTCATCAGATGACACTCCTAGGACATTATGTTAGACAATACATGCATTTTTTGTTCTATCAAGTTCATATTTATATCCAAAAAGAGCATTTTACAATGGCGGTGATGTTCAGAAAATATTTAGCCTCCAAAACTGCCGGTGAATCTGCGCTACAATTTACAAAATTACTATTCTAAAACATTGGTAAAATATAATATTGTCATTCAAAGAATTATAGATTAACATCTCGTGAATGCAACCGCATTGCCAGATTTCAAAATAACTTTACTGGGAAATCACACTTTGCAATAAACGAGGTACTATGCTCAGAAAAATAGGCTAGGCGATACAGACTAGCGTCATCTTGGAACCATCTAAAATCAAATATATCTATTGTAAATATTCCCTTACCTTTGATTATCTTCATCAGAAGGCACTTCCAGGAATCCCAGGTCCACAACAAATGTTGTTTTGTTCGAAGAAGTTCATAATTTATGTCCAAATAGCTCCTTGTTAGTGCGTTCCGAAGGCTACTCAAAATGTACAAAGCGCGCGGGACTTGTCGTCACGAATGTGAAAAAAAATGTATTTACGTTCGTTCAAACATGTCAAACGTTGTATAACATAAATCTTTCGGGCCTTTTTCAATCAGAACTTCAATAATATTCAAGGCGGACGATTGCAATGTCTTACAAAACGTTTCGGAATGAAAGAGTACCCACGGGCACGGGCATCATAGTAGTAATGGCCCTCCCCCTATGACAAACTTTCCAGGCCTCTCGTTCGGTCAGTTTTTACAGGAGAAGACTCAAACCACTTTGTAAAGACTGTTGACATCTAGTGGAAGCCGTAGGAAGTGCTAAATTAATCCTAACTCACGGTGTGTTTCATAGGCAAAGGCTTGAAAGTGATTCCACAAATCAGATTTCCACTTCCTGTTAGGATTTGTCTCAGGGTTATGACTGCCATATGAGTTCTGTTATACTCACAGACACCATTCAAACAGTTTTAGAAACTTTAGAGTGTTTTCTATCCAAATCTATTAATTATATGCATATTCTCATTTCTGGGTAAGAGTAGTAACCAGTTTAAATCGGGTACGTTTTTTATCCGGCTGTGAAAATACTGCCCCCTAGCCTCAACATGTTTTAAGTAAACTCAGCAAAAAAAGAAATGTCCCTTTTTCAGGACCCTGTCTTTCGAAGATAATTCGTTGCCTATGGGCACACACCCACCGTCGCTGGACCAGACAGGACTGGCAAAAAGTGCTCTTCACTGACAAGTTGTGGTTTTGTCTCACCAGGGGTGATGGTCGGATTCGCGTTTATCTTCGAAGGAATGAGCATTACACCGAGGCCTGTACTCTAGAGTGGGATTGAGGTGGAGGGTCCATCATGGTCTGGGGCGGTGTGTCACAGCATCATCGGACTGAGCTTGTTGTCATTGCAGGCAATCTCAATGCTGTGCGTTACAGGGATGACATCCTCCTCCCTCATGTGTTACCCTTCCTGCAGGCTCATCCTGACATGACCCTCCAGCATGACAATAGCCATACTGCTCGTTCTGTGCATGATTTCCTGCAAGACAGGAATGTCAGTGTTCTGCCATGGCCAGCGAAGAGCCCGGATCTCAATCCCATTGAGCACGTCTGGGACCTGTTGGATCGGAGGGTTAGGTCTAGGGCCATTCCCCCCAGAAATGTTCGGGAACTTGCAGGTGCCTTGGTGGAAGAGTGGGGAAACATGTCACAGCAAGAACTGGCACATCTGGTGCAGTCCATGAGGAGGAGATGCACTGCAGTACTTAGTATCTAGTGTGACCACCAGCTGCATTGACTGTTACTTTTGATTTTGACACCCCCTTTGTTCAGGGACACATTATTCAATTTCTGTTAGTCACATGTCTGTGGAACTTGTTCAGTTTATGTCTCAGTTGTTGAATCTTGTTATGTTCTTACAAATATTTACACGTTAAGCTTGCTGAAAATAAACACAGTTGACAGTGACAAGACGTTTCTTTTTTTAGTTTAGTTTTTTTTTGCTATCTGTACCTTACTATTTATATTTTTGATAACTTTTACTTGTACTTCACTGCATTCCTAAAGAAAATAATGTATTTTTTAGTCCGTCCGTTTCCCCTGACACCGAAAAGTAGTCGTTACATTTTAAATGCTTAGCAGGACAAAAAATTGTCCAATTCACACACTTATCAAGGGAAGACCCCTTGTCCTCCCCAATGCCTCTGATCTGACTGACTCACTAAACACAAATGCTTTGTTTGTAAATTATGCCTGAGTGTGCCCCTGGCTATCCAAATATTTAAAAAAAAATTAATTGTGAAGTCTGGTTTGCGTAATTTAAGGAATTTTTTATTATTTGTACTTTTGCTTTTGATACTTACGTGTATTTTAGCAATTACATTACATTTTGATACTTAAATATATTTAAAACCAAATACTTTTAGACTTTTACTCAAGTAGTATTTTACTAGGTGACTTTCACATGAGTCATTTTCTATTAAGATATTTTTACTTTTACTCAAGTATCAAATCAAATTTTATTGGTCACATACACATGGTTAGCAGATGTAATTGCGATTTTAGCTAAATGCTTGTGCTTCTAGATCCGACAGTGCAGCAGTATCTAACAGGTAATATCTAACAACTCCACAACAAAACCTAATACACACAATCTAGTAAAGGAATGGGATAAAAATATAAAATATATGGATGAGCAGTGACAGAGCGGCTAAGATGCAACAGAATAGATAATGTAGTATACAGTATATACATATGAGATATGTAAACATTCTTAAAGTGGCATTTATTAAAGTGACTAGTGTTCCATTTATTAAAGTGGCCAATGATATCAAGTCTGTCGGTAGGCAGGTGCCTCTCTGTGCTAGCGATGGCTCTTTAACTATCTGATGGCCTTGAGATAGAAGCTGTTTTTAAATCTCTCTGTCGCAGTTTTGATTCACCTGGATCAGACCTCGCCTTCTGGATGGAAGCGGGGTGAACAGGCAGTGGCTCGGGTGGTTGTTATCCTTAATTATCTTTTTGGCCTTCCTGTGACATCGGGTGTTGTAGGTGTCCTGGGGGTCAGGTAGTTTGCCCCTGGTGATGCGTTGTGCAGACTGCACCACCCTCTGGAGAGCTCTGCGGTTGTGGGTAGGGATGCACGATATATCGGTGAACATATCGTAATAGGGACGATATTAGCTAAAAATGCCAACATCGGTATCGGCCGATGTCTAGTTTAACGCCGATGTGCAAAACCAATGTCAAAGCTGACGTGCATACCTATATAACGTATGTACATGACGTAATGACGCCTCGTAAAATGTTGCGCTACACATGCAACACAGCATTCCTAACCCAGCCCACAATGTCTGCTGTATGGATTGAGCAGTCAACAAGTCGAGCAGTCATTTGGAAGAGTGAGTTGTCTCGCTGAAATTTTCTTAAATGCAAAATCCATTAAAGCCAAAATAATGGAATTCATTGCCCTTGACAATCAACCGTTCTCTGTCGTGGGTGACGTTGGCTTTCACCGACTGGTCGAGCACCGGTACACACTACCAAGTGCACTATTTTTCAGATGTTGCCCTACCGGAGTTACACAGTAATATCACTGCTATTAGCCTCACGACATACATACTATCGAACACCATTTGGGTCTTTGCCTAGTCAAACAGTAGCACTGTCAAAGCTGTAGAAAAAAAGTCTGCAAACACCGGCCACGAACGATGCGTTTACAATACGGCGTTGGTAATAAAGCATCATTTGTTTGACCGCAACTTCTGGGGTAGCTAGCTTTAGCTTGGTACCTAGATAGCACCAATACAACCAGCCTGAAAACAATGACCAGTAGAAACTGCAGTCATTTTCATTATTCTTAGCAATGATTAAGGAATCCTTGTGAGTAAGTATTAGCTAGGTTGCCACTTGTTTTTGGCCTATTGAAATTGAACTTCAGTTCATGAAAATAAATAGCTAGCCAGCTACTTAACCCTGTTGCCCAAAGCTAAAGTTATAAGCAGCCAGCTAGCTTCATCTGGCTAGTGAGGCTCGACCGGACCGTGTTATGTGTTGTGAAGCTAGCCACAATAAGGATTAGGCACAATAATGGAATTTTCGGTTTGCCCTCAAAATAAAAGTATGTCATTGACAGCGACGCAAATGAATACAAATAGTAGAATTATGCCGTACTTTTATTTTAAAGGCTAACTGCAAAGTCCACTATTGTGGCTAATCCTTATTGTGGCTAGCTTCACATAGATGGGTCCGACCACCATTAATCAAATAATAACTCTCTTATAAATGAGGGTTATTTTAGATGACACCTAGCTATATAGTTAGCTAGCTAACTATAGCTACTGAAACAGATTGTCATTTTGCTATGCATTTGGGGAAGAACATTGTTTGCATCCATGATCTAGCTAGCTTTTTTTATGACCAGGGCTGTAGGTGCGTGAGAACTTTACCAGTATCATAGCATACGTATCGATGAATCGTTGTGACATAAAAAATTTATGAACGTGTTAAATTATTATGTGACTTGCAGTCATATTCAGGTCCTGATTGGTCAACAAGCTTATTTGACACGTCAAATAGTGTTAAATAGTATATTTTTTTACATGCAAAGGGCGTTCCATAGAGATTCTGGTTGAGAATGAAACCACTGAACAATAGAACAACGAAACAGCACAGGAAGTGAAAGAAATCTGTTTTGATTATGTTTTACTGGTAATGGGGACATATGTAAATGCCAACAAAATAAACTTTTTGGTCAGAGTGTGTGTGTGTGTGTGTGTGTGTGTGTAACCTTTTAACTAGGCAAGTCAGTTAAGAACAAATTCTTATTTACAATGACGGCCAAACCCGGACGACGCTGGGCCAATTGTGGGCCGCCCTATGGGACTCCCAATCACGGCCGGATGTGATACAGCCTGGATTCGAACCATGGTCTGTAGTGACGCCTCTTGCACTGAGATGCAGTGCCTTAGACCACTGCGTCCGTGTGTGTGTGTTAACTATTTAACTGTACTAGAATGCTTAAAAGGCCACAAAAATTTATATCGGTATCGGGTTTTTTGTCAAGGAAAATATTGGTATCGGCCAAAAATGTCATATCGGTGTATCACTAGTTGTGGGCGGTGCAGTTGCGGTACCAGGCGGCGATACAGCCTGACAGGATGCTCTCGATTGTGCACCTGTAAAAGGTAGTGAGGGTTTTCGGTGACAAGCCAATTTTTTTTTTTTCAGCCTTCTGAGATTGAAGAGGCGCTGTTGCGCCTTCTTCACCACACTGTCTGTGTACCATTTCAGTTTGTCGGTGATATGTACACAGAGGAACTTAAAACTTTCCACCTTTTCCACTGCTGTCCCGTCGATGTGGATAGGGGGGTGCACCCTCTGCTGTTTCCTGAAGTCCACAACCATCTCTTGTTTTGCTGACATTGAGTGAGAGGTTATTTTTCTGACACCACACTCCGAGGGCCCTCACCTTCTCCTTGTAGGCTGTCTCGTCGTTGTTGTTGGTAATCAAGCCTACCACTGTTGTGTCGTCTGCAAACTTGATGATTGAGTTGGAGGCGTGCATGGCCACGCAGTCGTGGGTGAACAGGGAGTACAGGAGGGGGCTGAGATCGCAAACTTGTGGGGCCCCAGTGTTGAGGATCAGTGGAGATGTTGTTCCCTACCTTCACCACCTGGAGGCGGCCCATCAGGAAGTTTCGAACACAGTTGCACAGGGCGGGGTTCAGACCGGGGGACTCAAGTTTAATGATGAGCTTGGAGGGTACTATGGTGTTGAATGCTGAGCTGTAGTCAATGAACAGCATTATTACAAAGGTATTCCTCTTGTCCAGATGGGATAGGGCAGTGTGCAGTGTGATGGCGATTGCATCGTCTGTGGACCTATTGGGGCTGTAAGCAAATTGAAGTGGGTCTAGGGTGACAGGTAGGGTGATCCTTGCATAGTCTCTCAAAGCACTTCATGATGACAGAAGTGAGTGCTACAGGGCGATAGTCATTTAGTTCAGTTACCTTGGCTTTCTTGGGAACAAGAACAATGGTGGCCATCTTGAAGCATGTGGAAACAGCAGACTGGGATAGGGATTGATTGAATATGTCCGTAAACACACCAGCCAGTTGGTCTGCTCATGATCTGAGGACGTGGCTCTGGTTGCCGTCTGGGCCGGCAGCCTTGCGAGGGTTAACACGTTAACACGTTTAAATGTTTTACTTACATCGGCCACGGAGAAGGGGGGCTCACAGTCTTTGGTAGCGGGCCGCGTCAGTGGCACTGTATTGTCCTCAAAGCGGGCAAAGAAGTTGTTTAATTTGTCTGGAAGCAAGACGTCGATGTCCGCGACGGGCTGGTTTTCTCTTTGTAATGCATCGCGGAAGTTAGAGTAGCAGTGGTCGAGTGTGTTAATCGCTCATGTACTGCAATCGATATGCTGATAGATTTTAGGTAGCTTTGTTCTCAAATTAGTTTTGTTAAAATCCCCAGATATATGGTTTTCAGTTTGCATAAAGTCCAATGAAATTCCTTGATGGCCGTCTTGGTATCCACTTGCGGGGGAATATACACGGCTGTGACAATAACAGAGGAGAGTTCTCTTGGGAGGTAATACGGTCGGCATTTGATTGTGAGGAATTCTAGGTCAGGTCAACAAAAGGACTTGAGTTTCTGTATGTTGTTACAATTACACCATGAGTCGTTAATCATGAAACATACATCCCCGCCCTTCTTCTTACCGGAGAGATGTTTATGCCTGTCGGCACGATGCACTAAAAATCCCGTTTGCTGTACTGCCTCCGACAGCATGTCCCAAGCTAGCCATGTTTCCGTGAAAGAGTATGTTACAATCCCGTATATCTCTTTGGAAAGCAACTCTTGCTCTAATTTGGTCGACTTTGTTAACTAGGGACTGGACATTAGCGAGTAATATACTCAGAAGCGGTGGGTGGTGTGTGCACATCCAAAGCCTCACTCGAAGACAACTCCGGCTCCCTCTCCTCCTCCGGCGTTGTTTTGGGTCGGCCTCTTGAATTTGTTTGAATTCCCTGGGAGGTGCAGACAAAGGATCCGCTTTGGGAAAGTCGTATTCCTGGTTGTAGTGCTGGTTGTGCTGGTAAGTTGACGTCTCTCTGATATACAATAGTTCTTCCCGACTGTATGTAATAACACTTAATGTTTTCTGGGCTAACAATGGAAGAAATAATACATAAAAAAAAAATACAGCAGCAGTTAACTAAGGCCTAGAAGCGACGCTGCCATCTCTTTCAGCACCATCTTTGAGAACAATTGGTTACTTTTTCCACCACTGGTTTGTGGTGGTAAATAGAAGGCTACGAATAATATAGATGAGAACTCTCTTGGTAGATAAACTGTATACCACACTATCATGAGGTATTCTACCACAGGCGAGCAATACCTCGAGACTTCTGCTATTGTTGTACTCTTCATGTATCTGTCTATAAATGTATGGTGTTTTTCTTGTATTATTAATTGATGTATGAAGTACTTTGTACTGCATTTTTATGGTACAAAATGTACTATATAAGATATTATACAATATATACCGGAGCAGACGCTTTTATCCAAAGCAACTTAGTCATTCCTGAGCGGGAATCAAATCCACAACCCTTGGTGTTGCAAGATCCATTACCAACTGAGCCACACTGTCAAGTGAAGTTTGATGTAATTTGTCAGGCTGAGGAGGAAGCCAACTTGTTGAGGAGACAGCGGCAGTACCTGGAGCTGGAGTGTCGACGCTTCAAACGGAGGATACTCATAGCCAGGCACAACGTGGAGCAGGACCTGGCACGAGAGGTACACACATGCAAACACACATCATTCCTATTCACCTCCAAAGGACATGACAGGTTATTGCTCAACACATGGAGCTGTCTTGTGAACATTCCTCTCCTTTCTCAATTCATTTATTATTCATTATCTCTCATGCTCTCTTTCATCCTCTCCTCTCTTAACACCCTCTCTTCCTCCTCCATTTCTGTTTCAACCCTTCTCTCCTCCTCCTCTCCCCTTCCTCCATCCCCTCACCACTTTTCATTCACGCTGTCCTTTCTTCCTGTCCTCCATCTGTTTCAACCCCTCTCCCCTTCACCCTCCCCCCCACATAGGGAGGCAGGTAACCTAACGGTTAGAGTGTTGGACCAGTAACCGAAAGGTCGCTAGTTCGAATCCCTGAGCCGACAAGGGGAAAAATCTGTCTGTGCTCCAGGGTCACCAGGCTGACCCTGGCCATGACCCCACTCCCCGAGGGTGTCTCTGGGAGTTGGGATATGCAAAAAACACATTTCCATTTCAAACATGCGTAAAAAAACACAACGGTACAAGTGTGAAACACTAAATTATTATTATATTACTTGTCATTCAATCTCTCCATCTCTCTTCTTCTCCCTCTCTCTCAGGAGTTGAATAAGCGTCAGACCCAGAAGGACTTGGAGCATGCCATGCTGCTCAGACATCACGAGTCCATGCAGGAGCTGGAGTTCAGACATCTGGGAACCATCCAGAAGATGAGGGCGGAGCTTATCAGGACGCAGCACCAGACGGAACTAACCAATCAGCTGGAGTACAACAAGAGGAGGGAGAGAGAGCTGAGACGCAAACACGTCATGGAGGTCCGACAGCAGCCCAAGAGTTTAAAGGTCAGGAACACACAGACACTGGCATACACACATACCCCACACACATACCCCACACACACACACACACACACACGCTTTACTGTCCCCCACTCCCTCCCCCAGTCTAAGGAGATGCAGATTAAGAAGCAGTTCCAGGACACGTGTAAGATCCAGACCCGTCAGTACAAGGCCCTGAGGAACCACCTGTTGGAGAGCACTCCCAAGGCCGACCACAAGGCGGTGCTCAAGAGACTGAAGGAGGAGCAGACCAGGAAACTGGCCATCCTGGCCGAGCAGTATGACCACTCCATCAACAACATGCTGTCCACACAGGCTGTGAGTACCACATACACGCACACGCTGTTGTCTCTCTAAACAGGTATCAAACACAGGCAAATTAAAAACGACTTTTTGGGAAGACTTAATAAAAATATGTTCAATCCCTAGTCCTAACCCCAAGGGGCTACTGTTTGTGGTAGGGCTGCATAATTAATCAAATTCACGTCAAAATCGCAATATTGACATGTGCAATCCATATTGCAAGTGATCCATATCGCATTGAATTGTTTAAATGCTGCTCAGCTGCCATCTTTTTTTTTTTTACGTTTATTTTGTTATAGTTGACTTTTTGTAGCGTCTTTCCCACTCCTCTTGTGACTGCTTTCCCACAGACACCAAGCCATCCAATGATTTCAGATCTATTTACTACTGGTCTCCACCTTTTGTTTTGTCCCCATGCCCTCTGTCCACCCTTCTCCCTCCCCAGCTGCGATTGGACGAGGCCCAGGAAGGGGAGTGTCAGGTACTGAGGATGCAGCTGCAGCAGGAGTTGGAGCTGCTGAACGCCTACCAGAGTAAGATCAAGATGCAGACAGACGCCCAGCACGACAGAGAGAGGAAGGATCTGGAGCAGAGAGTGTCGCTCCGCAGGGCTCTACTGGAACACAAGGTAGGGACGAGGGGTGTGTGTATGTGTGATATAGTAGGTGTTGGCATCGCTGTGTGTTTCTGATGGTCTCTCGTCCCCATCTCTCTCTGTGTGTGTGTGTCTCCAGATTGAGGAGGAGATGCTGTCTCTGCAGAAAGAGCGTGTGGAGCGCATCAGGTCCCTGTTGGAGCGCCAGGCCAGAGAGATAGAGGCCTTTGACTCAGAGTCCATGAGACTAGGCTTCAGCAACATGGTCCTGTCTAACCTGCAGGGCTCTGGCTCAGACACACAGGGCAGCCCAGGGGGGTGGGGAGGAGGGGGGTCCGGACTGTCTCATCATGGTCACAGCCACCACCAGGGGGGGTCCAGCTCCCAGCAGCCGTGGGGTCACCCTGTGCTCGCTGGAGGCCCCCCTCCCTGGAGCCTGCACCAGCCCTCTGGAGGGGGGAGTCAGAGGGGGAGTGTGGGAGGGGTGGTGGGGGGGGCCAGGAACAGCCCCCAGGCAACGAGGAGGGCGTCGACGTCAGGAGGGGGGCGGAGCGAACAGGCTATGAGCATGAGCGCCAGCATCACCTCTCAGATCTCCAACGGATCACACCTGTCATACACCTAGACACACACACCTAGACACACACACACACACACCTAGACACACACACACACACACCTAGACACACACACACACACACACACACACACACCTAGACACACACACACACACAACTAGACACACACACACACACCTAGACACACACACACCTAGACACACACACACACACCTAGACACACACACACACACCTAGACACACACACCTGTCATACACCTAGACACACACACCTGTCATACACCTAGACACACACACCTGTCATACACCTGTCATACACCTAGACACACACCTAGACACACACACACACCTAGACGCACACACACACCTACACACACCTAGACGCACACACACACCCACACACACCTAGACGCGCACACACACACACACACACCTAGACGAGCACACACACCTGTCATACTCCTAGACACACACACCTAAACACACACACACACCTAGACACACACACACCTGTCATACACCTAAACACACACACACCTAGACACACACACACCTGTCATACACCTAAACACACACACACCCCCCTAGACAGCGTTTAGAGGGTGGGGTCAGTAACCAAAAGGTCTCTAGTTTAAATCCTCAAGCCGACAAGTTGGGGGGGGTGGGGGTGGGGGGGGCGGATCTGTCGACGTGCCCTTGAGCAAGGCACTTAACCCGAACTGCTTTCAGTCGCCGTTGATAATGGCTGACCCTAGCTGTGATCCCAAAAAACACATTTCCAATTCACACACGTGTATTAATACACACTGGTACGTGTGAAATAGGACTGATATAAACAGACCAAATGGTGATTATTAACTGAACACACTACAGATATACATACCGTTTCTGTCTGATGAAAACCTTGGAACTCCATTTTATCCCAGAACATTTGTATTGAATGCAGTAACTCCCCTCAATAGACTCTGAGACTAAGAACATATGTTTATAATAGCTCCTGAAGTTTGGTAATTATATCTTCGTTAAAAATATAACACTTTTTTTTTTTTGTCAATTTCCTGAAGTGTCTGTTTTGGAGATGGGCCTACAGGGTTCTCATCAGAAAGCGATGATACGTGTGTGTGTGTGTGTGTGTGTACAAATCTGAGAGTCAAACACCCACAGCTGGAGTGTAACACACTTGTCATACACCTGACCGAACGCGTGTGTGTGCGTGCGCACGTGCGCACACACACACACACACACAGGCCCAACTGTTACATTGTCACACAGCCATACATACACAGTGGATACAGCACACTAAGTTGGGAGTCATAGGGGAAACCAATATCTGTTACTGCATGTGTGTGTATGGATGTGGGTACGTAGACCCGCAAGGCACTGTGGCCCCCCACCCCATTAAAGTTGCCCATCCTTGGTATGGACTGACAGGAGACTGTGTTAGAACGAACTGTAACTGTGCCATAGTCTAATAGTGGCTCAACCACGTCTGCTCATGTCATGCTGTTTACATTTTAGTCATTTAGCAGACGCTCTTATCCAGAGCGACTTACAGTAGTGAATGCATACATTTCATACATTATATATTTTTTTTGTACTGGTCCCCCGTGGGAATCGAACCCACAACCCTGGCGTTGCAAACACCATGCTCTACCAACTGAGCCACACGGGACCACGTGTTTGACATACACACACACTTAGTCACTTTTTTAAAATATATATATATATATATATATTTTTTTTTTTAAAGCACTTGACGTTTGGCAATCCTTTACTTGAAACGTCAGGATGCTTATAAACTGGTTATAATACTTTGTGTTCGCCACTGTTTTCAGACCGTGACGGACGCATTTAGCAGAGAGTTGTTCCGTATGCTAGTTTGGAACATTGCAGAAAACTTTGCTAGGGTTTTAATCAGTCACGTCCCTGTCAGTCTCTGGTCTGGATGGCCATTTTGTTCCAATGACAACAGCACTTTGGTGGCACTTACTGTACAAACAGACGTAAACACACACTTCATGAGAGTGGATCTCACATGATCCATATTCACCATTTCTTTCTCTTACCTTTTCTCGCTCTCCTTCACCTTTTTATCTCCATCCTTCAAATATCCCCCCTCCCCCCCAAACTATGGGGCATGGTGTATGTGAACAGAGTGATACGAGAGGGTGGGATTATAGAACTGGTAAAGGAAGCTGAGGTCAAGTCATAGAGGGATTTAAGGGAAGATGGGTGGAAGTGAGGATCTGGGGGTTACTGAATAAGAAGATAACTTTCAGTGTGGGGTTTACAGAATGTTCAAAGGAGAGTTCTAGAATGGTGGAGGTTGTCTGGGGGTAAAAATACTATACAAATACTAACCCCTGTACAGACTAGTACACTACAGTATGCAGTACAGACTAGAACAGAACAGGTGTAGTACGCTACAGTATGCCATACAGACTAGTACAGAACAGGTGTAGTACACTACAGTATGCCATACAGACTAGTACAGAACAGGTGTAGTACACTACAGTATGCCATACAGACAAGTACAGTACAGGTGTAGTACACTACAGTATGCCGTACAGACTAGTACAGTACAGGTGTAGTACACTACAGTATGCCGTACAGACTTTAGTACAGAACAGGTGTAGTATACTACAGTATGCCATACAGACTTTAGTACAGAACAGAACAGGTGTAGTACACTACAGTATGCCATACAGACTTTAGAACAGAACAGGTGTAGTACACTACAGTATGCCATACAGACTTTCGAACAGAACAGGTGTAGTACACTACAGTATGCCATACAGACTTTAGTACAGAACAGAACAGGTGTAGTACACTACAGTATGCCATACAGACTTTAGAACAGGTGTAGTACACTACAGTATGCCATACAGACTTTAGTACAGAACAGAACAGGTGTAGTACACTACAGTATGCCATACAGACTTTAGTACAGAACAGAACAGGTGTAGTACACTACAGTATGACATACAGACTTTAGTACAGAACAGTACAGGTGTTGGTTTATGACTGCTGAATGTCCTTTTGGGTGGGTGGTGATGCTGCTGTTGCTCCTGCACCGCCCCCTGTCGTTACCCCCCTACCCCTTTCTCCCTACCGGACCACCGTCCGACCCCCTCCTCAAATACAGACAGACCCCTCTCTCTCTCTCTCTATATATATATATATATATATATATATATATAAGGTGGGGGGAGGTGTGGTAAAATAATATATATATATATATATATATAAATAGTTGATTTAACAGCAATTTCATGTGGGATGTATAGGAAATAATGTGTTAATATTGTACATGTTTAGAATTGTAAAAAGAAAATCGCCATTTAAAACAAATCCATGTTGAGACCAATTAACTGCGTGTATTGTGAAGACACAAATCGCTGTGATAACTGACATGGTCTCTAACGATGCTTTGAAACAAGGAAATGAATGAAAAAAACATGATCAACAACACCTTGTACATACACACACACAACGTGTGGTCCTGGAGTAGTGTTATTAGATTCCATTGGGGTTCTATCGAGTTCTGTTGGATCCCATTAGATTCTATTGTCTCTACTAGTTCAGACTTGCCACTGACCTGTGAACTATTCTCCATCTTCTCTTGTCCACTCATTCTTTCTGCAAAGAACCTTCAGCTCTCTCCCCAAACTGAGGAGGATGTGCTGTACTGCTCTTCCTTTTAATGGTTTTAATTTACTGTTCAGGTTTTATTTCTCTTATCGAGAGAAATGGTTGGTTTTTATCTACATCGATTGATGTAATTCAGTTGGTCAGATTATGATGCCATCTAGATTATACTCTGAATGGTCAGATTAAAATAAGAGATCCACTCTGGTTCATCCTTGGAGAGGCGGGATCTCTGTACAGTCTGATCAGTATTCCTTCTGATCGTTACAGTTACAGGAACGATTCCCACGCCATGCAATCTGTATTAAACTGTATAGGTTGTGCAAAAAAGATGAATGTCTTACATAAAAGAATATATACAATTATAGAAAAGGTGATTTTAAAATGTTTAAAAGAAATTGAGAAAGAATGTTTTAGGAGACAAATGTAATATTTTGTTTGTAATTACTTATTTTGTTTGGCAGAGGGCTACTGAACAAAGATTCCACTGTAATAAAGTAATTTTAGTACTTCTGTGTCCTGTCAGTGTAGTGGCGGTTCAGCGTGAGTGTGTGTACTGCTTATTTAGAAACTGCAAGGCAATGAGTATGGTTACATGCACACAATAATATGATTATTGTGAATATTCCAATGTAATATAAGTTTGATTTAAACGTTTACTTGCTTTCCAAGAATAACGATTTCCCAAATAATCCTGTTTACATGGACACATCTGAAATCAGGCTGCCTGATGGGACTTTGATAAATGCAGAAAATCGGCAGTTGAAATAAACTTTATTTTTGGGAAGCCTATTTTATATAATAATAATCATTTCAAAGATTGCTCAGAAAACCATGTTTTAACCGGCGTACGCTTAAGATCAGCAGAGTAAGGTGTTTACATGACAATCAGTTTAATACTGAGTTATTAGTGTGGGTACTCAATGACAGTAGATGAATATAAATCCTTATCTTTAAATATAAACCAAACACATGACCAGGAGTTTTTCTTCTGTCAGGTCACGTGGTTGGACAGGTATGGCACCTTGACCTGTTGAAAGTCTCATTCCCTATAGGCCCCTTTCTGTGTTTGCAAATATTGTTGCACAAGGGCGTTAAGGGCTCAATTTGGTTGCAGAAACCCCTCCCTGATAATATGGACATCTGCTTGGAGCTCAAATGCAGAGAAAAAGTTTGTAGTTTTTTTTTCTGACTTTACTGAGAGAGAGTGACAGTGAGGAAAGATATCGGCCAAAGGGCAGCAGGCCGGATTCTAACCGATGCCGGCATAGGTGACACCATAGACCTGTGCCGTAGACCACCCTGGGCCACTGCTGAGTGAAGGTTTTGTTTAATCACAATCTATTGTGAATATTACAGATAGCCAATGTACGAAGCACAATGTCCTTATCACGACTCAGGATATGACCCAGATGCAGACACAGGAGGTAGATGGTTCAGGTCTCAGAATATATATTATAAGAAAGGAGTAGGCAAAGGGCATGCTCAGGACAGGCAAGTAAGGTTGGAACCGGGAAGACTAGAAAACAAACACTTGAGAAACGGGAAACACGATGGTAAGACCTGACAAAACAATACGAACTTTCAACAGACAAACGGAAAACACAGGTATAAATACACAGGGGATAATGGGGAAGAATAGGAGACACCTGGTCGGGGGTGGAGACAAGCACTAGACAGGTGAAACAGATCAGGGTGTGACAGTCCTATAAACCAGGGGTTCCCAACCTAGGGTAGCATGACCAAGAGCAGTAGTTCCCAAACTGTGGGTCGGCCCCCACTTGTGGGTCGTGGCAGGGGTCCAGGTGGGTCGCAGGATGACATTGCCAAATACATCTTTTGGATAGAAAAATGCTTTCAGTGTAAACTTAAATGACTAAAACCTAATAGAAAGTATGTAGAAAAGATGATGGACATTTTTCAATAGTAGCCTTTCAGGTTATGTCAATGTAGGACTCGTTTTACTGTGGATATAGATACTTTTGTACCTGTTTCCTCCAGCATCTTCACAAGTTCCTTTGCTGCTGTTCTGGGATTGAATTGCACTTTTCGCATCAAAGTATCAACTAGCTAGTTAGTTAACATTAGCTCACCATTCATGTAGTCAGACTTCTAAGTGGTGACATTCTAGCTAACCAACAATCCTTGCCATAGCGCTGGCCTAACTTTAGCTAGCAAGTCTGACTACACGAACAATGAGTTAATGTTAACTAGCTAGCTAAATATCAATTTCCTGGTGGGCTAACGCTAGCTAGCATGTCACCACGTAAAAAGTTACTACACTAAAGACTTGTCAACAAAAAGGTCAAAATAGTCATTATGCTAGCCTATGCTGGTTTTCTTTTTACTTGTAAGGATGGTAACATGCGTTGTACATGTAACTACAGTCGGTGGTTATCTAGCAAATTTTCATAAGCACCTAGCTGACCACAGATCTTTGACCTAACCAAAATAGCTTGTTAGCAGCTAGCAAACAGGGCTTATCTTATCACACAGCTCCAGTTCATGCAGGAACCAATGGGGTGCTGCATACAATGCTTTCGGGAAAGTATTCAGACCCCTTGACTTTTTCCACATTTTGTTACGTTACAGCCTTATTCTAAAATGGATAAAATCAATAAAAATATGCAGCAATCTACAGTACACACAATACCCCATAATGACAAAGCAAAAACAAGTTTTTAAAAATGTATTAAAATAAAAAACAGATTCCTTATTTACATAAGTATTCAGACCCTTTGCTATGAGACTCGAAAATTAGTTCAGTTGCATCCTGTTTCCATTGATCATCCTTGATGTTTCCACAACTAGATTGGTGTCCACATGTGGTAAATTCAATTGATTGGACATGATTTGGAAAGGCAGACACCTGTCTATATAAGGTCCCACAGATGACAGTGCATGTCAGAGCAAAAGCTAAGCCAAGAGGTCGAAGGAATTGTCCGTAAAGCTCAGAGACAGGATTGTGTTGAGGCACAGATCTGGGGAACGGTACCAAAAAATGTCTGCAGCATTGAAGTCCCCAAGAACACACTGTCCTCCATTATTCTTAGATGGAAAAAGTTTGGAACCACCAAGACTCCTCCTAGAGCTGGCCGCCCGGCCAAACTGAGCAATCGGGTAGAAGAGCCTTGGTCAGGGAGGTGAACATGAACCCGAGAGTTCTCTATGGAGATGGGAGAACCTTCCAGAAGGACAACCATCTCTGCAGCACTCCAACAATCAGGCCTTTATGGTAGAGTGGCCAGACGGAAGCCACTCCTCAGTAAAAGGCTCATGACAGCCCGCTTGGAGTTTGCCAAAAGGCACCTAAAGACTCTCAGACCATGAAACCAAGATTGAATTCTTTGGCCTGAATGCCAAGCGTCATATCTGGAGGAAACCTGGCACCATTCTTATGGTGAAGCATGTTGGTGGCAGCATCATGCTGTGGGGGTGTTTTTCAGCTGTAGGGACTGGGAGACTAGTCAGGATCGAGGCAAAGATGAAGAGAGCAAAGTACAGAGATCCTTGATGAAAACTTGCTCCAGAGCGCTCAAGAACTTAGACTGGGTTAAGGTTCACTTTCCAACAGGACAACGACCCTAAGCACACAGCCAAGACAATGCAGGAGTGGCTTCGGACAAGTCTCTGAATGTCCTTGAGTGGCCCAGCCAGAGCCCGGACTTGAACCTGATCGAACAAGTCTAGAGAGACCTGAAAATAGCTGTGCAGCAACGCTCCCCATCCAACCTGACAGAACTTGAGATGATGTGCAAAGTTCAATGGGAGAAATTACCCAAATACATGTGTGCCAAGCTTGTAGCTTCATACCCAAGAAGACTCGAGACTAATCGTTGCCAAAGGTGCTTCAACAAAGTACTGCGTAAAGGGCCTGAATACTTATGTAAATGTGATATTTCAGGGGTTTTTTAAACAGTTTTTTCTTTGTCATTATGGGGAGTTATGTGTAGCTTGATCAGGAAAAAAACCATTTAATCCCTTTTAGAATTAGGCTGTAACGTAACAAAATGTGGAAAAACTGACATTTACTCCCGAGGTGCTGACCTGTTGCACCCTCGACAACTACTGTGATTATTATTATTTGACAATGCTGGTCATTTATGAACATTTTAACATCTTGGCTATGTTCTGTTATAATCTCCACCTGGCACAGCCAGAAGAGGACTGGCCACCCTTCATAGCCTGGTTCCTGTCTAGGTTTCTTCCGAGGTTTTGGCCTTTCTAGGGAGTTTTTCCTAGCCACTGTGCTTCTACACCTGCATTGCTTGCTGTTTGGGGATTTAGGCTGGGTTTCTGTACAGCACTTTGAGATATCAGCTGATGTAAGAAGGGCTATATAAATAGATTTGATTTGAAAAAGTAAAGGGATCTGAATACACTGTATACAGGAATACCCACATTCACTGGAATGCCCCGAATTGAGGGCTGCAGTTGCACACTATTGAAACATCTGGATAAAAACAAAAAGCTTCCAGCAGAGATCCCTGCTCTCAGTTATGAGTTCCTAAACTTGTCAGATGGTAGTGTGACATCCAAGGATTCGAACTTCATCATGTGGTATTCTTACTTTGACACAGGGGTTTAGAAGTTTTAGAAGTAGTGGGGGGGTGGGGCATTAGATTTATTGTATTTATATTTTTTTTTTGAGGGGGTGGTAGGTTTGCTTTAATATTGCAGATAGATTGATGGAAATTACAATGTAATTATTTGCATTATTCCAATCCCCCATATACTTTTTTGTAAATACACTACCAGTCAATTTTTAGAACACCTACTCATTCAAGTTTTTTAAAATGTATTTTTACTATTTTCTACGTCAAATTTTATTGGTCACATACACATGGTTAGCAGATGTTATTGTCAGTGTAGCGAAATGCTTGTACAAAAATAGTGAAGACATGAAAACTATGAAATAACACATGGAATTATGTAGTAACCAAATCAAAATATATTTGATACTTGAGATACTTCAAATAGCCACCCTTTGCCTTGACTTTGCACACTCTTGGCATTCTCTCAACCAGCTTCATGAGGTAGTCACCTGGAATGCATTTCAATTAACAGGTGTGCCTTGTTAAAAGTTGAGCCAATCAGTTGTGTTGTGACAAGGTGGTGGGGGTATATCAAAGATAGCCCTATTTGGTAAAAGACCAAGTCCATATTATGGCAAGAACAGCTCAAATAAGCAAAGAGAAATGACACATCTCCACATCAACTCTTCAGAGGAGACTGTATGAATCACGCCTTCATGGTCGAATTGCTGCAAAGAAACCACTACTAAAGGACACCAATAAGAAGAAGAGACTTGCTTGGGCCAAGAAACACGAGCAATGGTCGTTAGACCGGTGGAAATTTGTCCTTTGGTCTGGAGTCCAAATTTGAGATTTTTGGATCCAACCGCCGTGTCTTTGTGAGACGCGGTGTGGGTGAACGGATGATCTCCAGATGTGTATTTCCCACAGTAAAGCATGGAGGAGGAGATGTTATGGTGTGGGGGTGCTTTGCTGGTGACACTGTCAGTGATTTATTTAGAATAAGGCACACTTAAAGAGCATGGCTACCACAGCATTCTGCAGCAATACGCCATCCCATCTGGTTTGGGCTTAGTGGGACTATCATTTGTTTTTCAACAGGACAATGACCCAACACACCTCCAGGCTGTGTAAGGGATGTTTGACCAAGAAGGAGAGTGATGGAGTGCTGCATCAGATGACCTGGCCTCCACAATCACCCAACCTCAACCAAATTGAGATGGTTTGGGATGAGTCGGACCGCAGAGTGAAGGAAAGGCAACAAACAAGTGCTCAGCATATGTGGGAAATCCTTCAAGACTGTTGGAAAAGCTTTCTGGTGAAGCTGGTTGAGAGAATGCCAAGAGTGTGCAAAGCTGTCATCAAGGCGAATGGAATCTGAAATATCTTTTGATTTAACACTTTTTTGGTTACTACAAGGTTCCATATGTGTAATTTAATAGTTTTGATGTCTTCACTATTATTCTACAATGTAGAACATAGTAAAAATAAAGAAAACCTCTTGAATGAGTATGTGTTCTAAAACTTTTGACTGGTAGTGTGTCAGACATGTTCTGGATTCTCTTTCTCATGGTGTCATTGGATAGGGGTCTGGTTTTAAGTTTGTTGGCGGCTGACTCCCGCGATTTCAGTGCCCATATCAATCGCAGCAGGGAGTTTGAGATCCTCTGCGCCGGTGTGGTCTTTTTTGCACTTAGCAATACGCTGGGCCACAAGGTACGATGCGCAAAGTTACTTTTCTTGTACCATGCATACGTTGTTCAATGAATCTTGTGAGGCCTCCAGATATTGACATTTCCTTTTAAAAGTCAGATGTCTTACCTTTGTGGCTTGGATGCTTGGTGCCCAGATGCCTTTTCATTTTGGAGGGTTTTATGCTCTTATTAGCTAACAGCTTGTTGCATAGGACCCACTGCGGTCTACACTCACCCTGCCTGTCTTCTATATATGTAAAACCATATTTTATGAAGTCAGTGTCGTATTTTCTCTTCTTGACATGGACCGGGTTGTCTGCCTTGTTGTTGACCTTGGAAGCAGCAGTAGATGAAGAGGGAGCTGCATGTCATAAAAACTGGCCCATGACTTTACTCTGACAGCTAGACTACATATGTTAAATGACCGCTGACTATCCACATGTGCAATGCCTGCAGAAAACATCTGCATATGTAGCTGTCAATTAAGCTAGCTGTCAGAAGAAGATCTGTATTATCTGATTGGATGTGTCACATTTAAAACAAAGTTACAGAATGATTTTTTTTATTGGATCAACGTGTCAAACCAAATGTTTATTGGTCACATACACATATTTAGATGTTGTTGCGGGTGTTGCGGGTGTAGCGAAATGCTTGTGTTTGTGTGTGTCGAGAAATCTGTCATTTCATTGTGTGTGTGTGTGTGTGTGTGTGTGTGTGTGTGTGTGTGTGTGTGTGTGTGTGGGGCGAGAATGTTATTGTATTGGTCAGTGAGTGAGCGCAGCGCGAAAAGCCTCCGAGTCCGAACATAGCTTGCCATTTCACCACTGAGGACGCACTGCATGTGTTAAGTCAGCAATAATAAGCGGTGCGGCGGTATATATATATATATATACACACACACACACACACACACGTAACCCTCTCCAGGCTCGAATATGACTCTCACAATATGAACTTATGCAGAGTATCTCAGCAGCATGGGATGTTAGGTGAGAAGGACATCTCCAATAACAATTCCTATTGTAAACTGTCTAGGGTTATGACAATAGGGTATTAACTTCAGATGAAATGATTATAGGTTTCTGTTATTGAATCAGGATAAACCATCCCATGCATTACATGAAATTGAAACAATCAATGACTCCACCAAGGCAATATACATAACGTTCCATATGTGTCTTAAACATTTTCAAACAAATATACATTTTCAGACACAACATCAAAATAAATAAAAAATAATCCCCAATGAGTCGTGCACAACCCGTGTCCAAATTATTTCAAGTTTGCTTAATTAACCTTTCTAGGGTATGTGGGACAAATCGTCCCACCTACTCAACAGCCAGTGGAAACCAGCTTTTTACATTAGCATGTGACGTTCAGAACTAGCATACCCACCGCAAACTTCCGGTGAATTTACTAAATTACTCACGATAAACGTTCACAAAAAACATATCAATTATTTTAAGAATTATAGATACAGAACTCCTTTATGCAATCGCGGTGTCCGATTTTAAAATAGCTTTTCGGCAAAAGCACATTTTGCAATATTCTGAGTAGATAGCTCGCCATCACGGGCTAGCTATTTTGACACCCACCAAGTTTGGCACTCACCAAACACAGATTTACTATAAGAAAAATTGGATTACCTTTGCTGTTCTTCGTCAGAATGCACTCCCAGGACTTCTACTTCATCCACAAATGTTGTTTTGGTTCAAAATAATCCATAGTTATGTTCAAATATCCTCTGTTTTGTTCTTGCGTTCAAGACACTATCCGAATGGTGACGCGCGGACGCGTATCGTGACAAAAAAAATTCAAAATATTCCATTACCGTACTTCGAAGCATGTCAAACGCTGTTTAAAATCAATTTTTATGCGATTTTTCTCATAAAAAAGCGATAATATTCCGACCGGGAGACGTCCTTTCTGTTCAGACTCAAAATCTAAAATGGACTCTTCACGTGCATGCGCGCCCTCGTCTCATTGTTCTCAGATCGACCACTTACCAAATGCGCTACTGTTTTTCAGCCATGGGCTGCAAAGTCATCATTCAACGTTCTGGCGCCTTCTGTGAGCCTATGGGAGCCTCAGAAAGTGTCACGTTACAGCAGAGATCCTTTGTTTTCAATAAAGAGAGTGTAGAAGGCCAAGAAATGGTCAGAGAGGGCACTTCCTGTACAGAATCTTCTCAGGTTTTTGCCTGCCATATGAGTTCTGTTATACTCACAGACACCATTCAAACAGTTTTGGAAACTTTAGGGTGTTTTCTATCTAAATCAAACAATTATATGCATATTCTAGTTTCTGGGCAGTAGTAATAACCAGATTAAATCGGGTACGTTTTTTATCCGGATGTGAAAATACTGCCCCCTACCCTAGAGAGGTTAAATAAACCGTTGGTGACGACGCACAGACATATCCTGAAGCACCTCACGTTGTGGTTACTCACTGCTTGGTAGATATTCCCTCAGCGAAGTATGGTAGTTCCATGCAGGTTTCCTCACAAAGTCCCAGGCAAGCACAGCTACCCATGCAGACAGTACTCCTTAGCCGTAACCGATATCCCCATGGGAACACGAACTCGTTAACCTCTTGGGGCTAGGTGGGACGCTAGCGTGCCACCCGTGGTGCACTCCATCAACAGCAGGTGCATTTCAAGAGCGGCAAATTTGAATCCAAATAAATGTCAAAATTCAAATTTTTCAAAAATACAACTATTTTACACCATTTGAAAGATAAACATCTCCTTAATCTAACCACGTTTTACGATTTCAAAAAGGTTTTACGGCGAAAGCATAAATTTAGAGTATGTTAGGACAGTACATTTACAAGAGTTGTGTGTAATGTTTTGTCAAGTCAAAGACAGGGTCACCAAAACCATAAAACCAGCTAAAATGATGCACTAACCTTTTACAATCTCCATCAGATGACACTCCTAGGACATTATGTTAGACAATGCATGCATTTTTAGTTCTATCAAGTTCATATTTATATCCAAAAACAGCGTTTTACTATGGCATTGATGTTGAGGAAATCGTTTCCCTCCAATAACCGGCAGTCAAGTCAGCGTCACAAATTAAATAATTAAAATTAGAAAACATTGGTAAAATATTATATTGTCATTTAAAGAATTATAGATTTACATCTCTTGAACTCAATCAACTTGCCAGATTTAAAAATAACCTTAATGGGAAATCACACTATGCAATAATCTGAGCACTGCGCCCAGAAAAATACGCGTTGCGATACAGACTAGACGTCATGTTGGGGAGATCTAAAATCGAAAATACTATGTAAATAATCCATTACCTTTGATTCTCTTCATCAGATGTCACTTCCAGGTATCACAGGTCCATAACGAATGTAGTTTTGTTCAAAAAAGCTCATCATTTATGTCCAAAAATCTCCGTCTCGTTAGCACATGATGTAAGCCAGCCGGACTTCTCGTCATGAACGAGGGGATAAAATATATTTCCGTTCGTTCAAACATGTCAAACGTTGTATAGCATAAATCATTAGGGCCTTTTTTAACCAGAACATGAATAATATTCAAGGTGGACGAATGCATACTCTTTTATAACGTATTGGAACGAGGGTACCCAACATGAACTCGCGCGCCAGGTGTCTAATGGGACATCATCGTTCCATGGCTCTTGTTCGGTCAGATCTCCCTCCAGAAGACTCAAAACACTTCGTAAAGGCTGGTGACATCTAGTGGAAGCAATAGGAAGTGCCAAAATATTCCTAAGCCCCTGTGTTTTTCAATGGGATAGGTTTAAAGTCAATACAACACATCAGGTATCCACTTCCTGTCAGAAAATGTCTCAGGGTTTTGCCTGCCAAATGAGTTCTGTTATACTCACAGACACCATTCAAACAGTTTTAGAAACTTTAGAGTGTTTTCTATCCATATATAATAAGTATATGCATATTCTAGTTACTGGGTAGGATTAGTAACCAGATTAAATCGGGTACATTTCTTTTATCCAGACGTGCAAATGCTGCCCCCTAGACCCAACAGGTTAAGCTTCCCCAGCAATTATCTCCCGGTGTCACACGATGCTAGGCTAACCTCAAGGCTGGCTAATACCTCCACGACGAGACGATAGCTTCAGTCTTTACTAAGTTTTAACAAAATTATAACTCTTTTATAAAATAAAATATGTATTTCCCTTCATGTCTTAGTAGGTATGGGTTTTGTTCTAGTTCTGTCGTCTTCTTTTATAATTTTTCTTCACCAACCGTCCTAGGGTAAAACGTCCGTCCTTTCATCAACGTCTTTTTCCCTCTCCTTTTTTCCCAGGCCTCCCGTTAACCAGGTCAACTCCCATTGGCCACAACTTAACAAGCGACCTTTTTGGTCAAAACTTAAACTTCAAAGTAAAACAAACTATTCACTTATACATTGAATAAATATTTCTTCAAAAAGCATAATGCATTAACAACATTACAGTTTAGGAGCAATTCAATCATCTTTTAAATATAACACCAATTAATTATAACAAATAAACTCAATACCTGGTTCAAACAAGGGTATTACACACACATATATATATATATATATTCCTTACTGAGGAGTTGGCAACACTGTTCTTTCAGTATCACGAGCCTGGTCCAATAGGTATTAAATATATATATATATATATATATATATATATATATATATATATATATATATATATATATATATATATATATATATATATATTCTTGCAAGAGTTGGTTTATACTACCCTTAAAATCATCCCAAATCAAATTGTATTGGTCACATACACATGGTTTGCAGATGTTATTGCGAGTGTACACAACGAAACCTAATATCTAACAAATTCCAGAACAAAACCTAATACACACAATCTAGTAAAGGAATGGGATGAGAATATAATATATGGATGAGCAGTGACAGAGCGGCTAAGATGCAACAGATTGTAAAGAATAGTGAAGGATACAGTATATACATACATCTGGCATTACTCATCTCATATGTAAACATTCTTAAAGTGGCATTATTATTATCCCATGACCCCCCAGTTGAGAATCACTGCACTAGTGACACCTGGTTGTCAAAATGATTGTGTAGCCTTGTCTTCTATCGAAACCAATACCTCATTGGTTTGACGAAACGAAACTTTGGTCTTTATAACGTACTTCTGATAAAGCAGATACATGCATCAGCACACCGCTTCGAAATAAACTGCTTAACGATTTCGACACATGCCTCAGAGCTCCGGTATCAAACATAACATCACTATCAATACGTTGTTGTGTCAAGTTGTAACGTTAGTGCTTTGAAAACTGGTTCTATTGGCATCGGAGCTCAGGTGTCAATCGTCCCATCACTACAGAGACGTGGAGAAGTGAAGTACAGTGAACTATGAAGCCGGGTCGATGGAAAGGTCTCAGCGGGGTCCAATTTTACTTTTCACTGCTCTGTGTCATTCTGGACTTCCAGTTGGACGGTAAGACAAGCAGTATTGTAGACGGGTCTCGAGACCACCTATTGAGTGTCTCGGTCTTAACTCTGTGTCGGATAGATTTCTACTCCGTCTTGTATGGACTCGAGACCCAGGTCAAATATATTCACTCCTTTCTTTAAACAATGTTCTTATTGCCTATTGAAACCTGGGATTTCTACATTACTCGTAACATTAGGCTACAATCCTTTACTTTAATTGAAAAATAACCCCAAACATTGTCCGAATTTCCTTGACTAATTGGTAGGGAAGAGTGGGGCAAATTGTTGTTAAGTTGCGAGCTCACTATTAGTTAATGGAAGACCTGTTTGCGCAATAGCGAACCTACGTATTGGACCAGGCTCGTGATACTGAAAGAACAGTGTTGCCAACTCCTCAGTAAGGAAAGTAGCTATTGGCTGTCCTAAAAGTCGCTAAATCACCTCATCACCTAATTTGCAT
The DNA here is from genome assembly GCF_965601325.2 of Salmo salar. Classification (NCBI taxonomy): domain Eukaryota; kingdom Metazoa; phylum Chordata; class Actinopteri; order Salmoniformes; family Salmonidae; genus Salmo; species Salmo salar. The sequence goes on along the minus strand of NC_138301.1, from coordinate 114,263,775 downwards.
AATTGGTCATGTGCATGTAATTGTGATGGAAGCTGTAGGAGAGAGGAATAACGTCGTGGGAGAGACAAAAAGTGAGTAGAAAATACCCTAAATATGTTTAGAACTACAAATGAACTTATTTCTGTCGATTCTTCTTTTTTTTTTTTTTTTATGTCACAATTCCAACCCTCCTCCTTTATTTGGGCTTGGGACCGGCAAAAGTGACCCAAAAGAGACACTCTGGCAGAGTTACTTCGTTTTTTATAATTTATTTAATTTTGTTTTTTAGTTTAGTTTTTTATATCCCGCCCTGGCTTAACCTCTTACATCTAGACGTTCCGCTAGCGGAACACCTGCTCCAATATCCAATGATAGGCGTGGCGCGAATTACAAATTCCTCAAAAATACAAAAACTTCAATTTTTCAAACATATGACTATTTCACAGCATTTTAAAGACAAGACTCTCCTTTATCTAACCACACTGTCCGATTTCAAAAAGGCTTTACAGCGAAAGCAAAACATTAGATTATGTCAGCAGAGTACCCAGCCAGAAATAATCAGACACACATTTTTCAAGCTAGCATATAATGTCACAAAAACCCAGAAGACAGCTAAATGCAGCACTAACCTTTGATGATCTTCATCAGATGACAACCCTAGGACATTATGTTATACAATACATGCATGTTTTGTTCAATCAAGTTCATATTTATATCAAAAAACAGTTTTTTACATTAGCATGTGACGTTCAGAACTAGCATACCCCCCGCAAACTTCCGGGGAATTTACTAACAATTTACTAAATTACTCACGATAAACGTTCACAAAAAGCATAACAATTATTTTAAGAATTATAGATACAGAACTCCTCTATGCACTCGATATGTCCGATTTTAAAATAGCTTTTTGGTGAAAGCACATTTTGCAATATTCTAAGTACATAGCCCAGCCATCACGGGCTAGCTATTTAGACACCCGGCAAGTTTAGCCTTCATCAAAATCAGATTTACTATTATAAAAGTTTAATTACCTTTTGTTGTCTTTGTCAGAATGCACTCCCAGGACTGCTACTTCAATAACAAATGTTGGTTTGGTCCAAAATAATCCATCGTTATATCCGAATAGCGCCGTTTTCTTCGTGCGTCCCAGACACTATCCGAAATGGTAAATCAGGGTCGTGCGCATGGCGCAATTCGTGACAAAAAAATTCTAAATATTCCAATACCGTACTTCGAAGCATGTCAACCGCTGTTTAAAATCAATTTTTATGCAATTTATCTCGTAAAAAAAGCGATAATATTCCGACCGGGAATCTCCTTTTCGGCAAACAGAGGAAAAAATCACAAAGACGGGGGCGGCCAGGGCACGCGCCTAAGCCCACAGTCCCTTGATCGGCCACTTGAGAAAGGCGATAATGTGTTTCAGCCTGGGCTGGGATGACGACATTCAGGTTTTTCCCGGGCTCTGAGCGCCCATGGAAGACGTAGGAAGTGTCACGTTAGAGCAGAGATCCTTTGTAAAAGATAGAGATGGCAAAGAAGTTCAAGAAATGGTCAGACAGGCCACTTCCTGTAAAGGAATCACTCAGGTTTTGACCTGCCATTTGAGTTCTGTTATACTCACAGACACCATTCAAACAGTTTTAGAAACTTTGGAGTGTTTTCTATCCAAAGCCAATAATTATATGCATATTCTAGTTACTGGGCAGGAGTAGTAACCAGATTAAATCGGGTACGTTTTTTATCCAGCCGTGAAAATACTGCCCCCTAGCCATAACAGGTTAAGCGGCGGCTTCCCGCATGCGCGATTCATTTGCAGTCTGGACGCGGAGAGGTGAACATCTCCTGCTCTGACTGCAGCTGGGAGGGACTGGGCCGCCTGTGAGTGCTTTGGGATGGGGGTGGGGCCCACGGCAGCACCCGCTGCTCGTTGAGAAGAGTAAGAACGATACGTGCTTTCACGTCAGAGTCTCCAAAAGTCTCCAATAACACCAGAAAAAGTCGCTAGATTTGTCGCTAGTCGCTTTTTTGAAAATGTGTCGCTAGAGGGTTCTGAATACTCGCTAAATATAGCGACAAAGTTGCTAAGTTGGCAACACTGACAGCAACCGTAATACCAGCGCAATGACGGAGGAGAGTGCAGTTTTTGTAAAACACAAAGGGCCAGTGGTGTGGTGGAAGCTATAAGCAGTTATACGCCCTATACCCATTTTTTTTTTTCAGTGGGCATTGCCTATACTCACTTCTTAATCACTTCTGTTGCATATCAAAGTAGTGTAGTGGAGGTTTACTACTTATTAATTATGTAGTACAATAGAGATCATACACAAAAGTCGCCTACAGAATCACAAAGCACGTGAAATACACTGCTCAAAAAAATAAAGGGAACACTTAAACAACACAATGTAACTCCAAGTCAATCACACTTCTGTGAAATCAAACTGTCCACTTAGGAAGCAACACTGATTGACAATAAATTTCACATGCAGTTGTGCAAATGGAATAGACAACAGGTGGAAATTATAGGCAATTAGCAAGACACCCCCAATAAAGGAGTGGTTCTGCAGGTGGGGACCACAGACCACTTCTCAGTTCCTATGCTTCCTGGCTGATGTTTTGGTCACTTTTGAATGCTGGCGGTGCTTTCACTCTAGTGGTAGCATGAGACGGAGTCTACAACCCACACAAGTGGCTCAGGTAGTGCAGCTCATCCAGGACGGCACATCAATGCGAGCTGTGGCAAGAAGGTTTGCTGTGTCTGTCAGCCTAGTGTCCAGAGCATGGAGGCGCTACCAGGAGACAGGCCAGTACATCAGGAGACGTGGAGGAGGCCGTAGGAGGGCAACAACCCAGCAGCAGGACCGCTACCTCCGCCTTTGTGCAAGGAGGAGCAGGAGGAGCACTGCCAGAGCCCTGCAAAATGACCTCCAGCAGGCCACAAATGTGCATGTGTCTGCTCAAACGGTCAGAAACAGACTCCATGAGGGTGGTATGAGGGCCCGACATCCACAGGTGGGGGTTGTGCTTACAGCCCAACACCGTGCAGGACGTTTGGCATTTGCCAGAGAACACCAAGATTGGCAAATTCGCCACTGGCGCCCTGTGCTCTTCACAGATGAAAGCAGGTTCACACTGAGCACTTGACAGACGTGACAGAGTTTGGAGACGCCGTGGAGAACGTTCTGCTGCCTGCAACATCCTCCAGCATGACCGGTTTGGCGGTGGGTCAGTCATGGTGTGGGGTGGCATTTCTTTGGGGGGCCGCACAGCCCTCCATATGCTCGCCAGAGGTAGCCTGACTGCCATTAGGTACCGAGATGAGATCCTCAGACCCCTTCTGAGACCCTATGCTTGTGCGGTTGGCCCTGGGTTCCTCCTAATGCAAGACAATGCTAGACCTCATGTGGCTGGAGTGTGTCAGCAGTTCCTGCAAGAGGAAGGCATTGATGCTATGGACTGGCCCGCCCGTTCCCCAGACCTGAATCCAATTGAGCACATCTGGGACATCATGTCTCGCTCCATCCACCAACGCCACGTTGCACCACAGACTGTCCAGGAGTTGGCGGATGCTTTAGTCCAGGTCTGGGAGGAGATCCCTCAGGAGACCATCTGCCACCTCATCAGGAGCATGCCCAGGCGTTGTAGGGAGGTCATACAGGCACGTGGAGGCCACACACACTACTGAGCCTCATTTTGACTTGTTTTAACCTCTATGGGACCGGCGGGACGAATTCGTCCCACCTACGTAACAGCCACTGCCATCCTGTGGCGCGATTTTCAAAATCTTCAAAATCATATTACTTCAATTTCTCAAACATATGACTATTTTACAGCCATTTAAAGATAAGACTCTCGTTAATCTAACCACACTGTCCGATTTCAAAAAGGCTTTACAACGAAAGCAAAACATTAGATTATGTCAGCAGAGTACCAAGCCAGAAATAATCAGACACCCATTTTTCAAGCCAGCATATAATGTCACCAAAACCCAGAAGACAGCTAAATGCAGCACTCACCTTTGATGATCTTCATCAGATGACAACCCTAGGACATTATGTTATACAATACATGCATGTTTTGTTCAATCAAGTTCATATTTATATCAAAAACCAGCTTTTTACATTAGCATGTGACGTTCAGAACTAGCATACCCCCCGCAAACTTACGGGGAATTCGCTAACATTTTACTAAATTACTCACGATAAACGTTCACAAAAAGCATAACAATTATTTTAAGAATTATAGATACAGACCTCCTCTATGCACTCGATATGTCCGATTTTAAAATAGCTTTTTGGTGAAAGCACATTTTGCAATATTCTAAGTACATAGCCCAGGCATCACGGGCTCGCTATTTAGACACCCGGCAAGTTTAGCACTCACCATAATCATATTTACTATTATAAAAATGTCATTACCTTTTGTTGTCTTCGTCAGAATGCACACCCAGGACGTCTACTTCAATAACAAATGTTGGTTTGGTCCAAAATAATCCATCGTTATATCCGAATAGCGGCGTTTTGTTCGTGCGTTCCAGACACTATCCGAAATAGTAAAGAAGTGTCGCGCGCTTGGCGCAATTCCTGACAATAAAATTCAAAGTATTCAATTGCCGTACGTCGAAGCATGTCAACCGCTGTTTAAAATCAATTTTTACGTCATTTTTCTCGTAGAAAAGCGATAAAATTCCGACAGGGAATCTCCTTTTCGGCAAACAGAGGAAAAAATCCCAAAGGCGGGGGCGGTCGGGGTCACGCGCATAAGCTAGTGTCTCTTGATGGGCCACTTGAGAAAGGCGATAATGTGTTTCAGCCTGGGGCTGGAATGACGACATTCTCTTTTTTCCCGGGCTCTGAGAGCCTATGGACGACGTGGGAAGTGTCACGTTAGAGCAGAGATCCTTAGTAAATGATAGAGATGGCAAAGAAGTTCCAGAAATGGTCAGACAGGCCACTTCCTGTAAAGGAATCTCTCAGGTTTTGACCTGCCATTTGAGTTCTGTTATACTCACAGACACCATTCAAACAGTTTTAGAAAATTTAGGGTGTTTTCTATCCATATGTAATAAGTATATGCATATTCTAGTTACTGAGTAGGAGTGGTAACCAGATTAAATCGGGTATGTTTTTTATCCAGCCGTGTCAATGCTGCCCCCTAGCCCTAATTAAGGACATTACATCAAAGTTGGATCAGCCTGTAGTGTGGTTTTTCACTTTAATTTTGAGTGTGACTCGAAATCCAGACCTCCATGGGCTGATAAATTGGATTTCCATTGATTATTTCTGTGTGATTTTGTTGTCAGCACATTCAACTATGTAAAGAAAAAAGTATTTAATAAGATTATTTCTTTCATTCAGATCTAGGATGTGTTGTTTAAGTGTTCCCTTTATTTTTTTAAGCAGTATATATTCACATGAGTGCAGCACACAGCCTTGTTTCAGCGGAATATCATCTGCAGCCAGCAAAAGTTTGCCACATGGAGCAGCTCACTGAAGAATGACATCGTTAGCCGGTAGGGTAGGAAAGACAATCCGTTGTGTTGTGACAAGGTAGGGGTGGTATACAGAAGATGGCTCTATTTGGTAAAGACCAAGTCCATATTATGGCAAGAACAGCTCAAATAAGCAACGAGAAACGACAGTCCATCATTACGTTAAGACATGAATGTCAGTTAATCCAGAAAATTTCGAGGACTTTAAAAGTTTCTTCCAAGTGCAGTCGCAAAAACCATCAAGCGCTATGATGAAACTGGCTGTCATGAGGACCACTACAGGAAAGGAAGACCCAGAGTTAGCTCACCAATAATAAGAGACTTGCCTAGGCAAAGAAAAACGAGCAATGGTCATTAGACCGGTGGAAATTTGTTTTTTGGTCTGGAGTCCATATTGGAGATTTCTGGTTCCAACCGCAGTGTCTTTGTGAGATGCAGAGTAGGTGAATGGATGATCTCCGCATGTGTAGTTCCCACTGTGAATTATGGAGAAGGAGGTGTGATGGTGTGGGGGTGCTTTGCTGGTGACACTGTCAGTGATTTATTTAGAATTCAATGCACACTTAACCAGCATGGCTACCACAGCATTCTGCAGAGATACGCCATCCCATCTGTTTTGTGGGACTATCATTTGGCTTCTCAAATGACTGCCTCGCCTGGTTCACCGACTAATTCTCAGACAGAGTTCAGTGTGTCAAATCGGAGGGCCGAGGACCGGACCTCTGGCAGTCTCTATGGGGGTGCCACAGGGTTCAACTCTCGGGCCGACTCTTTTCTCTGTATGTATCAATGATGTTGCTCTTGCTGCTGCTGATTCTCTGATCCACCTCTACGCAGACGACACCATTCTGTATACATCTGGCTCTTCTTTGGACACTGTGCTAACAAACCTCCAAATGAGCTTCAATGCCATACGGCAGTCCTTCCGTGGCCTCCAACTGCTTTTAAATGCTAGTAAAACTAAGTGCATGCTCTTCAACTGATTTCTGCCTGAACCCTCCCACCCGACTAGAATCACTACTCTGGACGGTTCTGACCTAGAATATGTGGACAACTACAAATACCTAGGTGTCTGGTTAGACTGTAAACTCTCCTTCCAGACTCACATTAAGCATTTCCAATCCAAAATTAAATCTAGAATCAGCTTCCTATTTCGCAACAAAGCCTCGTAAAACTGACTATCCTACCGATCCTTGACTTCGGCGATGTCATTTACAAAATAGCTCCCAACACGCTACTCAGCAAACTGGATATAGTCTATCGCAGTGCCATCCGTTTTATCACCAAAGCCCCATATACTACCCACCACTGCGACCTGTATGCTCTCGTTGGCTGGCCCTCACTATCCGTCGCCAAACCCACTGGCTCCAGGTCATCTGTAAGTCTTTGCTAGGTAACGCCCCGCCTAATCTCAGCTCACTGGTCACCATAGCAACACCCACCCATAGCACGCACTCCAGCAGGTATATTGCGCTGGTCATCCCCAAAGACAACACTTAATTTGGCCGCCTTTCCTTCCAGTTCTCTGCTGCCAATGACTGGAACGAATTACAAAAATCTCTGAAGCTGTAGTCTTATATCTCCCTCTCTAACTTTAAGTATCAGCTGTCTGAGAAGCTTACTGATCACTGTGCCTGTACACAGCCAATCTGTAAATAGCAAACCTGACTACCTCATCCCCATATTATTACTTCCCCTCTTGCTCTTTTGCACCCCAGTATCTCTACTTGCACATCATCATCTGCACATCTATCACTCCAGTGTTAATGCTAAATTGTAATTATTTTCGCCTCTATGGCCTATTTATTGCTTTACCTCCCAACTTTTCTACATTTGCACACACTGTGTATATATATATATATATATATATATATATATATATATATATATATATATATTTTTTTTTATTCTATTGTGTTATTGACTGTACGTATGTTTTTGTGTAACTCTGTGTTGTTGTTTTTTGTCGCACTGCTTTGCTTGCTGGTACTGCATATATTATTTTTTTATTCTTCAAGGGGTCCTAAAATTCGAATCAAATAGTCATACTATGGATCAATTAGCTATCTTAAAACAGACTTATAAGAATAATAAGGGCAAATTATCTTTTATCTTGAGACATATTCAAGTTCCTTCATTACATAATTTCATAGCTTGCAATAATTATTTTAATGAAAATACATTTTGCTTCTAACATCGTTATATATTCCTTAATAAGGAAAAAGGAGTTTACTGTATAAATATGGCAACTCTTGCTGTGAAAAAAAAATAGATTTGGTCTAGTTTTAAGGCTTTTTGTGTGGGTTTTGAGTGGTCATTGGTCTCAAAATTTTACATAGACCTGACAACCCTGTTAGTGAGTCTGCCAGATCGTAGGCAGTAGGGATGAACAGGGATGTTCTCTTGATAAGTGCGTGACTTCGACAATTGTCCTGTCCTGCTAAGCATTCAAAATGTAACGAGTACTTTTGGTTGACAGGGAAAATGTATGGCGTAAAAAGTACATTATTTTCTTTAAAAATGTAGTGAAGTATATGTTTTCAAAAATGTAAACAGTAAAGTACAGATACCACAAAAAAACAACTGAAGTAGTACTTTAAAGATTTTTACTTAAGAACTTTACATCACTGAAAATAACCATACCACAATATAGCCGTCTGCACCAAAAAATGTCCTGTCAACAAAAGCATATGTATAATCTCACTATCAAATAAACGTCAGAATCCAAGTTTTCTCCGAACCACACCATATTCCTACAAAGTGAGACAGTGGGCTGTCATTAGACTACTCACTTCACACGAGACTTCCTACCTTTGTTTAGACAGAAGGAATGTGGTTTGGCCAAAAGTTGGATTCAAATGTTTATTTGATAACGAGGGACACATTTCACTTTACGTCTGGCAAGTAGTGTTGCTTTGTGGGCTTCCAAAGAGGCTCACACAAATATTGTGTTTCAGGTGTCTTGGGGGATAACGTGGAGATTGAGCAACATCTTGAGATGGGCCGTAAATTGTTGGAATCTGGTCAACTTGCTGGGGCCCTGTCCCACTACCACTCTGCAGTGGGTAAGGTTACCAATCAGACACACATCATCATAGCTCTAACATCTTTAGATGTCTGCTTGTAGCCTGTTTGTGATTCTCTCCCTCTGTCTGTACGCTCTCTTAAAAATAAATTGGGCTGCTACTGCATTGCATAAGTCTTTCGAAAGGATGGATCATTGTATATCAACGTTGTCATGCATCCCTTTCTGATGTCTTTCTCCCTTCACTCTGTCTCTTTCATCTATTCACTTAGATAAACACATTGAACATTTAAACCTACACACTTTCAGTCGATGGATAGCCATGTAATCAATATAGCTACATGAAAATAGCTAGATATAAACTATGTGATAACCTACTGTGTTTAACCCTATGCCTTCCCTCAGAGGGAGACTAAGAACTACAGATGTTGGATCTTAATTTGATCAGTCTTTTGTTGCAGAGAATTTTCCTGATGCATCTGGAAATTCAAATGAGCAGTTCTCTTTCTCTCTATTCGGGGGCAGTCGAGTCATTGGGATCAGGGTTCGCTATCTTAAAATAATGTTTTCTCTCGCTCCCACAAATGCTATAGGCCTAGGTCCAATTACTGCAAATTCAAATGTACAAAAATATGACTCGTTTCAGGAAACTAGGCGTATGTCGCGCGTCACTACTTCACAGGAGAGGCAGTTGAACGTAAATGCAATTTCTTAAAATCAAATTGCGTTTTTTTTCGCAGAAATTCCTTTTGGAACATGTTCACTTTTATGTGCCTTAATAAGAAACTTGTATGCCATCTGTAAATACAAATAAAATTGTTAAATTAGGAGCCTAGTTGGTTTAGCCACGGAAAAAGGCAGGAACCTTCTCGCTAGCCATGATTGGCTGAGATAGTAGATGGAGGGGTATAATAGACTTAGTATAAACCAGCGTTTAGTCTTGACATCTTTGGTAGTTTAGAACATGGCCTCACATGTGAATCCTTAAAGAGATGGGTGGGGCTGAGGCATTAGAGGGTGTGATTGATGCTGAATGGGTGTAGACAAAGAGCTCTCCAGTAGGTTTACCAAAACATAGAAGGGCCCTTTACTCAAAAGTTGGGTTACAAGTTTATCAACTTTCAAAGCAGAATGACTTTCCCATTGTTCCTCAGCTGTAGTGTATGATATACCATTTTCTAGCTCTGAGTCTCTACTTTTATCCAATGTAAAAAAATACAATTTCAAATTTTGCTACATACTGTACGTCACACATGTATCTGAATTGCAGCCGTACATATCAGCAACTGTTGTTTTATACAGCTCAATCAAACAAGATAGTTATTGGTCTCCACTAGGCTACCACATACGTGTCTAGTGTATCCTAAGGTTGCAAATGAACTGTCAGAATGTAGTTCAGTCGTGTCCTGGGATGGACTAGTCTAACAGTTAGGACCACTGCCTTCAGCATGCACATATAGGCCTACCTTGTCGGTATGGGTTTGTTTCCGGCCCAAGCCGTTCTGGCAAAGATAACGCATTCTCCAGATTGACTTGATGTTGTTCCACATTTCAAATATATATATTTTTTCTTGAAAAGAAATGACCATACAAGACACCAGTGGCGTTTTTAGCATGTACATCTTGATGGGGCAAAGATAAACAAAAAGATGTGGGATGATTGCCAGCAAAGCCACTACACAACACTTAACAATACATCAATTGCACTATAACGGTGACAAACGGTGCCCACAAACTGTTACTGTAAAGCTGTCCCAACAGCAGAGACCCAACAGCAGTCTCAACATCTTATCACTGCTACACCTGGTTATCAGCGGAGCCTTGTCTGGCAGTGAAACAGATTATTCAACCTCATTTACTGCCTTTAAAAAAACATGGCTGAATTGCTTAAACAAATGGGGTTTCTACTGACTATTGAGATGTACAAACTATGGTATAAGGGTATGACAAGCGGATAAGAGGCAATCCGTAATTTGGATTAAGACATTAATGAGCGAGCTAGTACGGACGTAGTCAATATAACTATTTGTTAAGCACTTTTGAAATGTACAGCTACAGAATTCAGAACATGGGCAGTTCTTAGTGTTCTCCCTGTACACCAAGTCAGAACCGTAGGATAAATAAAGGGGGCATATAAGCAGACAATGAAAGCTCTTACAATATTCAATGATTACATTTCTCTAAAACAGGTTATAGGCTACATGTGCACCACCAAGTCAGAACAGTAGGCAAAATTAAGGGGGGAAACTAGACCAAATTATTAGGCTACTAACAGCTTACTACATTTACATTTTTACTTTTACGTAATTTAGCAGACGCTCTTATCCAGAGCGACTTAGAAATTGGTGCATTCACCTTATGATATCCAGTGGAACAACCACTTACAATAGTACACAACATACACTTAGTATTACTGTCTCCGCTACAATATACATATCTCCCTGGCATATTACATCATTTATGCAGCAGCATATAAGACATTTTTGGACTCACCTTGTTGTGCTGTGCTCACTTAAACAGGAAGGTGGCGCGGCGGAACTTCGTGGGCAAATTTTGTCATCAAACTTTGTCATCAAAGTCTGGCATTCTCTGTATTTGTAGTGCTTTCAAGACAACTGGAAACTCAGAAAAAAACAAGGTGGAATCATGATGACGATCTTCAGGTCGTAGCTCTAAAAAGAGGCCAGAGTTCCCAATTTACAATTCTGAGTTGGATGACCGTTCAAAATGTATTTTCCCAGTCAGAGCTCGCTTTTCCCCAAGTTCCCAGTTGTCTTGAACTCACTGCAATCAGATTTCCCAGTTCTGAGTTTACAGTTGTTTTGAGCGCGGCACAAATCATACTTCATTGACAGCATGGTCAATGTTGAATGTTTATCATTTTAAGCTTGGAAAAGAGACCCTTATTCCCAGATTTGGGACCATACAGCCACTACACTGAATAACAGGCTAGTAATTGCTTTACGATGCTTGCAGTTAGCCACTGATTCCTTCCAAACCACTCATTGTTGAATTTGCGATTTCCAACTTGTGTAATGTTTATGACCGATGAGCACTGATACGTTTTATCTATCATTTCTATTCATTATTATCTTCATTTCACAAGGATTAAAAAGGATGTGCCAGTAGATTGTCGACTTGATTCATGATGCTGACTCCTAGCTAAGATTTTTGAAATTATGATCAGTCCAACCAAAGCTAGTGTAGATATAACGTGATTTGATGTCTTGGATGGGCACTTCTAATGTAACTCTATTGGCAGCACCCAAGGGGCTTCCGAGCTCTACCCTTAGAATTGGCGGTGACGTAGTGCCCCCATGACTGACAGAACACTGAGCCAATCACGGCGCAACTAGAGAACATTACCAACCCTTATGCTCCGTATTTTCCGCTTGCTGCCCCACCACCACAGAAAGCGCTGAGCTAGACTGAAACACCTGCATTTTGGAGCTGCCTTACTAAAGAAAACAAAAAAGAGACCATGTTTGTATGCGGCTTTATTAACTCAATGATTTTTAATTTATTTTTTACTTTGTTTGCAAACTGATATGTGACACGTATTAACGCCAAAATAACATGCAAAACAGGCAAGTGGTAAACAAATAAAATAACAGTACAGCAACATCATTTCCATTCCTACAAAGTGTTGGGTAAAATGTCGTGGTAAACAAGGAAATACTTCATTTTTTTTGTATAGAATGCTTGTGAAATAAATATATCGCCCGTAGTCTGTTAAAAAAGACTAAATTGTTCTGGTGAAAATATCCAACCAGAAGGTGAACATATCTTGAAAGACTTTGGTTGCAAGCAGGACTAAGGCAGAGAGGAAGAGGTGAAGCAAGATGTCTTGCTTTCGCCAAAATAAGCTCAATGTGTTTCTATGGGCTTAATATGCAGACCTAAGCTTGTCGCCTGCCTTTGGGACAACTCCCATTGTTAGGGCAGAGACATGACCATCTCACCATTAAATACAGATCTCTGACTAAGGTAACACCGACATAATATTTTAGGGAGTGGTATAGGTGACCAATAGTAGTTGCAATTGAGATCAGCTGTGGGGGTGAATTTAGTGCATATTGATGGTTTAACAAGACATCAACTGGTGATGATCTAGCACCATCGATGGTTGCAATAGGCCCCTTGTTATTTCATTATATTCCTATAGGCTACATTTTGTAGGCTACCTGTTAGCCTATCAATAGTCACATAATTAAAGGTGTGAAAACCGATAATCTACCGTTTGTGCAATTTATTTGACATTAATTTATTATTAAAGCCTGCCAGAACCATCTTGCAGATGTCCCCCAGCACAGGTACTCTCCAATGAAGACTGACATCCAACAAAGTCCATAGGCTGTACAGTTTAAATTACGGTCATTCAATTAAATTGACTTAATATCTATAAATGTGCACAATTTCATGAAAAGTTATATGGTTGGAATAATTTTACAATTTCAATAGCATTATTGAGAATAAATTTCATTATAATATCAAGTACCTGTGATGGTGAATGCATTCCAAAAATATATACACCAAGAGTGACGTTGCATTTTTAAAATCAGAATGAACAGGTAAGTGTTACAACAGTCAAACGATCAATCCCGAAATGTGACTATCAATCATGTTAATAATATGCAAATCAGACATCTCACAATGGAATTAAATTGATGTAAAAACATGTTTTTGTTGTATTTCAACTAACCCTAACCCTTTTCTTAACCTACTCCTCCAAACCTGCTACATTAATTCTCCTAACCTACTGCTAAAAGTACATTTTTGACAAAAGCTGTATCCCTGCTAGACAAAACCGGATTGACCCTCCATCCTCCTCCTCTTCTGAACCACTCCTTTCCACTTTAAAAGGTGTTCTCTTTTCTTGTCTATATATATATACATTTTTCACCTTTATATAACCAGGTAGGCCAGTTGAGAACAAGTTCTCATTTACAACTGCGACCTGGCCAAGATAACGCAAAGCAGTACGACAAAAAACAACAACACAGAGTTACACGTGGGATAAACAAAAGTACAGTCAATAACACAATATAAAAATCTATATACAGTGTGTGCAAATGGCGAAAGGAGGTAAGGTAATAAATAGGCCGAAGTAATTACCATTTAGCAAATTAACACTGGAGTGATAGATGTGCAGATGATGATGTGCAAGTAGAAATACTGGTGTGCAAAAGAGCAAAAAAAGTAAATAAAAACAATATGGGGATGAGGTAGGTAGTTGGATGGGCTATTTACAGATAAGCTGTGTACAGCTGCAGCGATCGGTAAGCTGCTCAGATAGCTGATGCTTAAAGTTAGTGAGGGAGATATAAGTCTCCAACTTCAGCGATTTTTGCAATTTGTTCCAGTCATTGGCAGCAGAGAACTGGAAGGAAAGGTGCCCAAAGAGGTGTTGGCTTTGGGGATGACCAGTGAGATATACCTGCTGGTGCGCGTGCTACGGGTGGGTGTTGTTATGGTGACCAGTGAGCTGAGATAAGGCGGAGCTTTACCTAGCAAAGACTTATAGATGACCTGGAGCCAGTGGGTCTGGCGACAAAAATATGTAGTGAGGGCCAGCCGACGAGAGCATACAGGTCCCAGTGGTGGGTGGTATATGGGGCTTTGGTGACAAAACGGATGGCACTGTAATAGACTGCATCCAGTTTGCTGAGTATAGTGTTGGAGGCTATTTTGTAAATGACATTGCCGAAGTCGAGGATCGGTAGGATAGTCAGTTTTACGAGGGTATGTTTGGCAGCATGAGTGAAGGAGGCTTTGTTGCTAAATAGTAAGCCGATTCTAGATTTAATATTTGATTGGAGATGTTTAGTATGAGTCTGGAAGGAGAGTTTACAGTCTAGCCAGACACCTAGGTATTTGTAGTTTCCACATAGTCTAAGTCAGAACCGTCCAGAGTAGTGATGCTAGTCGGGCAGGCAGGTGCGAGCTGCGATCGGTTGAAGATGCATTTATGCATTTAGTTTTATTAGCGTTTAAGAAGAGTTGGAGGCCACGGAAGGAGTGCTGTATGGAATTGAAGCTCGTTTTGAAGGTTTGTTAACACCGTGTCCAAAGAAGGGCCAGATGTATACAGAATGGTGTCGTCTGCGTAGAGGTGGATCAAGGAATCACACGCAGCAAGAGCGACATTGTTGATATATACAAAGAAAAGAGTCGGCCGACCGATTTGACACACTGAACTCTATCTGAGAAGTAGTTGGTGAACCAGGCGAGGCAGTCATTTGAGAAACCAAGGCTGTTGAGTCTGCCGATAAGAATAAGTGATTGACAGAGTCGAAAGCCTTGGCCAGGTCGTTGAAGATGGCTGCACGGTACTGTCTTAAATCGATGGCAGTTATGATATCGTTTAGTACCTTGAGCGTGGCTGAGGTACATCTGTGACCAGCTTGGAAACCGGATTGCACAGCGGAGAATGTACGGTGGGATTCGAAATGGGCAGTGATCTGTTTGTTAACTTTGCTTTCGAAGACTTTAGAAAGTCAGGGCAGGATGGATATAGGTCTGTAACAGTTTGGGTCTAGAGTGTCACCCCCTTTGACGAGGGGGATGACCACGGCAGCTTTCCAATTTTTAGGAATCTCGGATGATACGAAAGAGAGGTTGAACAGACTGGTAATAGGGGTTGCAACAATGGCGGTGTATAATTTTAGAAAGAGAGGGTCCAGATTGTCTAGCCCAGCTGATTTGTACGGGTCCAGGTTTTTCAGCTCTTTCAGAACATCTGCTATCTGGATTTGGGTGAAGGAGAAGCTGGGGAGGCTTGGGCAAGTAGCTGTTGGCTGGGGTTGGGGTAGCCAGGAGGAAAGCATGGCCAGCTGTAGAGAAATGCTTATTGAAATTCTCAATTATCATGGATTTATCGGTGGTGACAGTGTTTCCTAGCCTCAGTGCAGTGGACAGCTGGGAGGAGGTGCTCTTATTCTCCATGGACTTTACAGTGTCCCAAAACTTTTTGGAGTTACAGGATGCAAATTTCTGTTAGGAAAGCAAAGGCTAGCTTTTTCAAACTGCCTGTGTATATTAGTTCCTAACTTCCCTGAAAAGTTGCATATCGCGGGGGCTATTCAATGCTAATGCAGTACGCCACAGGATGTTTTTATGCTGGTTGAGGGCAGTCAGGTCTGGAGTGAACCAAGGGCTATATCTGTTCTTAGTTCAACATTTTTTGAATGGGGCATGCTTATTTAAGATGGTGAGGAAAGCACTTTTAAAGAATAACCAGGCATCCTTTACTGATGGAAGGAGGTAAATATCCTTCCAGGATAGCCGGGCCAGGTCGATTAGAAAGGCCTGCTCGCTGAAGTGTTTTAGGGAGCGTTTGACAGTGATGAGGGGTGGACGTTTGACCGCGGACCCATAACGGATGCAAACAATGAGGCAGTGATCGCTGAGATCCTGACTGAAAACAGCAGAGGTGTATTTAGAGGGCAAGTTGGTCAGGATTTATGAGGGTGCCCATGTTTACGGATTTAGGGTTGTAACTGGTGGGTTCCTTGATAATTTGTGTGAGATTGAGGGCATCTAGTTTAGATTGTAGGACTGCCGGGGTGTTAAGCATATCCCAGTTTAGGTCACCGAACAGAATGAACTCTGAAGATAGATGGGGGGCAATCAATTCACATATGGTGTCAATGGCAAAGCTGGGAGCTGAGGGGGGTCTATAACAGGCGGCAACAGTGAGATACTTATTTCTGGAGAGACCTGGAAAGTATGACAGAACTTTGTACGCTATCTCTGCAGTAGATTGCAACTCCTCCCCCTTTGGCAGTTCTATCTTGATGGAAAATGTTGTAGTTGGGGATGGAAATCTCAGAATTTTTGGTGGCCTTCCTAAACCAGGATTCAGACACGGAAAGGACATCAGGGTTGGCGGAGTGTGCTAAAGCAGTGAATAAAACAAACTTAGGGAGGAGGCTTCTGATGTTAACATGCATGAAACCAAGGCTTTTACAGTTACAGAAGTCAACAAATGAGAGCGCCTGGGGACACATAGGGCCTGGGTTAACCTCTACATCACCCGAGGAACAGAGGAGGAGTAGGATGAGGGTACGGCTAAAGGCTAGCAAAACTGTTCGTCTAGTGCGTTGGGGACAGAGAATAAAAAGAGCAGATTTCTGGGCGTGGTAGAATAGATTCAGGGCATAATGTACAGACGGATATGGTAGGGTGCGGGAACAGTGGAGGTAAACCTAGGCATTGAGTGACAATAAGAGAGGTTGCATCTCTGGATGCCCTAGTTATGCTGGGTGAGGTCACCACATGTGTGGGGGGTGGGACAAAAGAGGTATCTGAGGCATGTTGAGTGGGACTAGGTGCTCCGCAGTAAAATAAAACAATGGTAACTATCCTAAACAACAGTATACAAGTCATATTGACATTAGAGAGAGGCATAAAGCAATCACAGGTGTTGATTAGGAGAGATAGCTAAGACAACAACAGCTAATCAACTAAGACAACAACAACAGGTAAAATGGTGATGAATGGGCAGAGAGGGTCAGTTAACTACACACAGGGCCTGAGTTCGAGGCTGGGGCTGACAGATAAACAAAATGGAGTACCGTGATTAATGAACAGTCCAGCAGGCATCAGCTATGTAGCCAAGTGATCATAGGGTCCAGTGAACAGAAATAGATAAAACAGGGAAGCTGCTAGGTAGTCGTTACTACGCTAGCAAGCGGGAGACACGGTGTTCAAAAAAGTTAGCAGGCCGGGGCTAGTAGAAGCATCTTCACCAAAGTCTGGCAAAGGCCGGTTGAGGGCACAATGGATGGAATTACTTCGGGAGACTAGTCGTGATGGATCGGCAGGGCTCCGTGTCGACAAAGGGTCCAGGCCTGTTGGCAAAAGAGGTATCAATGATGTCGCTCTTGCTGCTGGTGATTCTCTGATCCACCTCTACGCAGACGACACCATTCTGTATACATCTGGCCCTTCTTTGGACACTGTGTTTGACAGTGATGAGGGGTGGTCGTTTGACCGCAGACCCATTATGGATGCAGGCAATAAGGCAGTGATCGCTGAGATCTTGGTTGAAAACAGCAGAGGTGTTGGTTAGGATGATATCTATGAGGGTGCCCGTGTTTACAGATTTGGGGTTGTAACTGGTAGGTTCATTGATAATTTGTGTGAGATTGAGGGCATCAAGCCTAGATTGTAGGATGGCCGGGGTGTTAAGCATGTCACAGTTTAGGTCACCTAACAGCACGAGCTCTGAAGATAGAAGGGGGGCAATCAATTCACATATGGTGTCCAGGGGGACAGCTGGGGGCAGAGGGTGGTCTATAGCAAGTGGCAACAGTGAGAAACTTGTTTCTGGAAAGGTGGATTTTTAAAAGTCAAAGCTCGAATTGTTTGGGCACAGACCTGGATAGTAAGACAGAACTCTGCAGGCTATCTCTGCAGTAGATTGCAACCCCGCCCCCTTTGGCAGTTCTATCTTGTCGGAAAATGTTATAGTTAGGGATGGAAATTTCAGGGTTTTTGGTGGTCTTCCTAAGCCAGGATTCAGACACTGCTAGGACATCCGGGTTGGCAGATTGTGCTAAAGCAGTGAATAAAACAAACTTAGGGAGGAGGCTTCTAATGTTAACATGCATGAATCCAAGGCTTTTACAGAAGTCAACAAATGAGAGCACCTGGGGAGTAGGAGTGGAGCTAGGCACTGCAGGGCCTGGATGAACCTCTACATCACCAGAGGAACAGAGGAGGGTTAGGATAAGGGTACGGCTAAATGCTATCAGAACTGGTTGTCTATTACGTTCAGAAGAGAGAGTAAAAGGAGCAGGTTTCTGGGCGCGATAGAATAGATTCCAGGCATAATGTACAGAGGGACGTCTAGAGGGACGTCTCGATGGAGGAAAGTCTGTTTTAGCCTCCGTGTGCGGTGATGTCGATAGACCAGTCGTGATGGATTAGTAGGGTTCCTTGTAGCAGAGGGGTCCAGGTCCAAATGGCAAAATAGGTATAGTGGACCAAGAAATTGGCAGATGGATCTATACAGCTAACAGTCCAATGTGCTCTAGACAGCTAGTGGGCCACGGCTAGCAGCTAGCGGGCCGCGGCTAGCAGATGGGCATTCAGGGGACGTCGTGATGTAGAGGCCAGTTGAGTACCCCCTCGAAATGATTACGTCGTAGTCCAGTCGTGAAGGATCAAAGGATTTGATTTTCACTTGTCCTCAACACAATTTCTAGAGCAGAATTAGAGCAGAATCTTATAAATACTTATCTTACTCTAGAGCAGAATCTTATAAATACTTATCTTACTCCAGAAATATAATACTACAAAGGCATAAGGTAATTAAAGTGCAACTTACCTCTCTCTGGCTAAGAAAGTTTTGACAAGCTATTTTGAATGCATTTCATTGTTCAAGGCCCACTGAGAGTAACTAGAAAAGTACAAGTTCCTCCAAAAAGGGCAGTGGGCCCGATTCAAACCCATGCCTACCCTGACATATGTGCCGTTGTCATTGACTACCCACTGGACCACTCAGGGACTGAGACACGTATTCATGTGTTTTGACTACCCACTGGACCACTCAGGGACTGAGACACGTATTCATGTATTTTGCCTATTGCTTGCCTTGAACATATAATAAACCAATTGTACAAAAAAAAAAGATTTTCCCTAATAAAAAAATACATCTACCCCTTACAAATATTGTCACTTTATTTTAATTCACATGAGACACATGTAGCCTACATAGGCTACTTGAACTGACGCCCAGTGGACCTGTAAAACACCACTTCCAGCAGCTCCCTAGCAGTGATTCTAAATATTAAATAGACCTTTAAAATCCTCCTGCTGTAGGATTCATTTCCTCCTGCAATGAAATGGTTCATATTAAGATCCAACATCTTTACCTGACCTACTATGAGCGGGCAGCTGTGTTTCTGGCAATGGGGAAGTCCAAGTCAGCCCTGTCGGACCTGACCAGAGCTATCCGACTCAAACCAGATGACGTCATTGTGAGTGGACATAGACAATTGTCAACAATAACATAATCTCTGTTTCATGACAAGTCACGGTTATGGACAACAACGTTGTGATATTGTTATTAACGTTCTTTCTCCATCCATCTCTGCCTTTCTACCTGTATCTATCTTTCTCTTTCTGTCTGGCTACTACCTCACTCACTCGCTTACTTACTTTACTACTACTACCACTACTACTACCACTACTACCACTACCACCACCACTACTACTACTACCACTACTACTACCACTACTACTACTACCACCACTACTACCACTACTACTACCACTACCACCACTACTACCACTACTACTACCACCACTACTACTACCACTACAACTATCACTACTACTACCACCACCACTACTACCACCACTACTACCACCACTACTACTACCACTACTACCACTACTACCACCACTACTACTACTACCACTACTACCACCACTACTACTACCACCACTACTACTACCACCACTACTACCACTACTACCACCACTACTACTACTACTACTACTACTACCACTACCACTACTACTACTACCACTACTACCACCACTACCACTACCACCTCTCTTTCTCTCTCTATTTCTCCCCCTCTCCATGTTTTCAGGCCAGAGTGCAGATGGGGAATATCCTTCTAAAGCAGGGCAACACCCAGAAGGCCCGGGAGAAATTTCAGGCTGTGGTAAGTCTCGATAAATAGAAATATAACTACTAGAATGCTACTACTAGAATAATATTATTTTTCTATGTCTAGATGCACATTATCCTTCTGTCAATCAAAATCTCACCGCTGTATTTTTTTCCCAATGCTCATTCCATCATCGCATCCTCTCGCTGTCTCATATTGCCGTTACATTTGTTTCTCATTCATTATCCTTTTGTAGTTGCAGTTATGTGATGTGGGCTAAGTAAAGTAAATCTGAAGTGTTAGATGAAACTTGATATGAGTTGAGTGCTATTATGTATTTATAGATATGAGTGATCTATTATGTATTTATAGATATGAGTGATCTATTATGTATTTATTACAAGTTATATTTGCTTCAGAAACTTTACCTTTTTTATTTTTCTGCTCCTCAGCTGCAGCGCTCCCCTGACCAGGAGGAAGCGTGGCACCAGCTGATGAGGGCCAACGAGCTGGAGGAGCTGCAGGAAAAGGCCCACGCGACCCACCACAGAAGAGACTACAGGACCACCATCAATGTGTTGGATCGGGTCATAGTGGTAGGGGCTAGCTCCGCCACAGCGCCTAGTCGTTAGGCATGGTGGTGGAGGTATAGGTTAGCGCTGCCCCAGGACCTAGGCATTGGGCCTGGTCATGGAGGTAGGGGTTAGCTCTGCCACAGTGCCTAGTCGTTGGGCCTGGTGGTGGAGGTACAGGTTAGCCACAGGGCCTAGTCGGAGGATGGAAAGTAATGCCTATTTTCCTAAACAATACCTTCATCATCAAACAGTGCTATATTATACTTCAACAGTCTTTGTATCAAATTGTAAAAAGGTAAAATTCACACCACTGACCCTACCTTCCTTTTTTCAAAAGCTGTCCCCCTGGGACCCTGAGTCTCTGGAGCTCCGGGCTGAATGTTACATCCACCTGGGAAACACCAGGAAGGCCATTCAGGACCTGACTCCCACCGCCTGGCTGAGGAATGACAACCGAGCTGCCTTCCTCAAGCTCAGTACCCTGCACTATAGCCTGGGGGAGAACAAGGAGTCAATAGGGTACGCTCACTAGGAATTTCTATTAGTAATAGGGAAGAGTGATTAAACAAACAACCACCCACATGTATCAAGCAAATACATATAAATTAAGAGGTTTTCGGCTTCAGGGCCACATTGATTTGTGTTTTTCTATCTGTCATTGATTTTGTGACACTTGAAGTTTGACAGTTGGTAAAGAATGCACAATGTCTTTCGAAAACAGTGCATTCGGAAAGTATTCAGACCCCTAGACTTTTTACACATTTTGTTATGTTACAGCCTTATTCTAAAATGTATTAAATTGTTTTTCCCCCTTATCAATTTGGGGCAGCAGTTGGCCTAGTGGTTAGAGCGTTGGGCCAGTAACCGAAAGGTTGCTGGAACGAATCCCCGAGCTGACAAGATAAAAATCTGTCATTCTGCCCCTGAACAAGGTAGTTAACTCACTGTTCCCCAGTAGGCCATAATTGTAAATAAGAATTTGTTCTTAACTGACTTGCCTAGTTAGATAAAGGTTAAATTTAAAACATTTAAATCAATCTACACACAATACCTGTAAGGTCTGTCGTCAGGAATGGACCAAGGCACAGCGGGAATGTGGATACTCATATTTTTAATAAACACAAGTAAAGCATCCACAGGAAAAAAAACAATAAACACGACAGGAACAGTTTTGCAGGCACACAAAACGCAGTGCAAAAACAACTACCCACAACCACAAGGAAAAACACACACTACTATATAGGACTCCCAATCAAAGGCAACTCAACACACCTGCCTTCAATTGGGAGTCCAACAACCAACTCACACGTAACACAAAAATCTCTGCCACGTCCTGACCAAAACTAATACAATTGCTCCCTCTGCTGGTCAGGACGTGACAGTACCCCCCCCAAAGGTGCAGACCCCGGAATGCACCTTAAAAAAGAAAACACAAAAAATCCCCAATACCCCAACAAAACCAATAAACAATACCCCCTAAACAACAAGGGAGGGAAGGGAGGGTGGCTGCCGTCAACGACGGCACTGTGCTACACCCTCCCTCCCCAACCCACCTATCCTGGAGGTGGCTAAGGTGCGGGACGTGAACCTCGCTCCACCTTCGGCGTCGCCCACTTCGGTGGCGCCGATAGCTGCGCCGGACAGACGGGCCACTCGGGCTGGGCCGGAGGACAGGCGGGGCACTCGGGCTGGGCCGGAGGACAGGCGGGGCACTCTGGCTGATCCGGAGGACAGGCGGGGCACTCTGGCTGATCCGGAGGACAGGTGGGGCACTCTGGCTGATCCGGAGGACAGGCGGGGCACTCTGGCTGATCCGGAGGACAGGCGGGGCACTCTGGCTGATCCGGAGGACAGGCGGGGCACTCTGGCTGATCCGGGCAGTCGGGACACTCTGGCTGATCCGGGCAGTCGGGACACTCTGGCTGACCCCAAACTTTTGAATGGTAGTGTACATTGTGTAAATCTCTCTCTCTCTTTCCTCTCCTTCTGCAGTCACGTCCGGGAGTGTCTGAAGCTGAACCAGGATGACAAGAAGTGTTTATCCCACTTCAAACAGGTGAAGAAGCTCATCGAGCTGCTGTACTCTGCCGAGGAGCATATCAAGGAGGAGAGGTCCGTACTACTGCATTTAGTATGAACATTTCGAGAGTCTTTTGGTTGCCTGAAGAATATGATCACTTGCCCGAAAATGTTGTCAAGTTGTTTGGATGTCCTTTGGGTGGTGGACCATTCTTGATACACATGGGAAACTGTTGAGCGTGAAAAACCCAGCAGCTTTGCAGTTCTTGACAAACTCTAACCGGTGTACTGGTCTTTTGTCTTGCCCATTCACCCTCTGAATGGCACACATACACAATCCATGTCTCAATTGTCTCAAGGCTTAGAAATCTTTCTTTAACCTGTCTCCTCCCCTTCATCTACACTGATGGAAGTGGATTTAACAAGTGACATCAATAAGGGATCATAGCTTTCACCTGTATTCACCTGGTCAGTCTGTCATGGAAAGTTCTTAATGTTTTGTACATTCAATGTACAACACACTGTATGCCTTTCACCTACACATAGGGGAGGAATAGGAAAGATCAGAACTGGAGTTCTTTGTATCTGAGGAAACTCAACTTCCCCGACTGCCAAAAATGCCATACATTGTTTGTCTTTCACTTAAAGAATGGGGAAGAACCAGAAAGATCAGTTTAACAATGTTTATGTCTCTGTTTCCAGTATGAAGGAAGTTAGAGGTAGTTTCACGAGCCGATGCTAGATACCCATAGACTTCCAGTAATTGTGCTAATGCTAGTTAGCATTGGCTCGCAAAAATATGTCCCAACTTCCTTCATACTGGACACAGAGACATAAAAATGGTGCCTATGAGTTAATCTGACTCTGGGTAAGTAGATAAAGGGCCTTATTGCCAAAATCCCGAAGTATCCCTTTAAGGCTACTGGAATTCGTTGCAGTTTGGTTGTTTTCACTAGTTTTTTTTTTTTTACACCTAACCAATGGGGCAACGTCAGAGCAGGCTCAAATTCCATGCTTGCTCAGTTCACTTGCCCCAGGCAATAGGGCCACTCTAAATGTGGACTTATGTGTCAGTCCCTATGTGAGTTTTATATTTCAGTCCTTTTTTGTTCCTTTGACAGTTTTATATTTTAGGTTTCTTTGACAGTTTTATCAATAAACCTATTCTATTTGTACCCACTTTGATTGATTTTAGTTATGACTATTGTTTAACTCTTGTTGCCCTAAAATGAAAATGTATTATTAAATATTTTGTTCTCAGGTATCAAATGGCCATATACAACTATGAGTCAGTGATGAAGGCAGAACCTAATGTCCCCTACTACACCAATAAGACAAAAGAGAGGATCTGCTTCTGCCTGGTCAAGGTGGGTCCCATCACATAGAAACAGATGGATTGTGCCGTTGCCATGGCCATTTGATAGAAATAACTTGGCCTGTTCTAAAGTCAGAAATTAATTGGTAGTGTGATCAAATTCTCAGAACTACTTTCACAGCTACTGATTTCACAACTTTTTAAAAAGTATATTACTTAATGATTAGGGAACCACTAATAATTAAGCAATAAGACCCGAGGGGGTGTGGTATATAGTATGGCCAATATACCACGGCTAAGGGCTGTTCCTTGCACGACACAACGCGGAGTCCTTAGCCGTGGTATATTGGCCAAATATCACAAACCCCCGAGGTGCCTTATTGCTATTATAAACTGATTACCAACGTAATTAGAGCAGTAAAAATAAATGTTTTGTCATACCTGTGGTATACGGTCTAATATACCACGGCTGTCAGCCAATCAGCATTCAGGCTTCGAACCACCCAGTTATAATGCTTTATATACGTACGTTGCTCCATTATTCTCCCCCAGAAAAAGATGGCTGCCAAGGCAATAGACATCTGCTCTGAAGCCCACCAGAGAGATCCACGCAACATCAACATCCTTCGAGACAGAGCTGAGGCCTTCATCCTCAACCAGGACTACGAAGAAGGTACTTTCACCATGTTACTACTGTAGTATAGGGAACGATGACATGGAATGATAACCAACCAGAACTATGGAGACGGTACTATCACCATGTTACTACTGTAGTATAGGGAACGATGACATGGAATGATAACCAACCAGAACTATGGAGACGGTACTATCACCATGTTACTACTGTGGCATAGGGAACGATGACATGGAATGATAACCAACCAGAACTATGGAGACGGTACTATCACCATGTTACTACTGTAGTATAGGGAACGATGACATGGAATGATAACCAACCAGAACTATGGAGACGGTACTATCACCATGTTACTACTGTAGTATAGGGAACGATGACATGGAATGATAACCAACCAGAACTATGGAGACGGTACTATCACCATGTTACTACTGTAGTATAGGGAACGATGACATGGAATGATAACCAACCAGAACTATGGAGACGGTACTATCACCATGTTACTACTGTAGCATAGGGAACGATGACATGGAATGATAACCAACCAGAACTATGGAGACGGTACTATCACCATGTTACTACTGTAGTATAGGGAACGATGACATGGAATGATAACCAACCAGAACTATGGAGACGGTACTATCACCATGTTACTACTGTAGCATAGGGAACGATGACATGGAATGATAACCAACCAGAACTATGGAGACGGTACTATCACCATGTTACTACTGTAGCATAGGGAACGATGACATGGAATGATAACCAACCAGAACTATGGAGACGGTACTATCACCATGTTACTACTGTAGTATAGGGAACGATGACATGGAATGATAACCAACCAGAACTATGGAGACGGTACTATCACCATGTTACTACTGTAGCATAGGGAACGATGACATGGAATGATAACCAACCAGAACTATGGAGACGGTACTATCACCATGTTACTACTGTAGCATAGGGAACGATGACATGGAATGATAACCAACCAGAACTATGGAGACGGTACTATCACCATGTTACTACTGTAGCATAGGGAACGATGACATGGAATGATAACCAACCAGAACTATGGAGACGGTACTATCACCATGTTACTACTGTAGCATAGGGAACGATGACATGGAATGATAACCAACCAGAACTATGGAGACGGTACTATCACCATGTTACTACTGTAGTATAGGGAACGATGACATGGAATGATAACCAACCAGAACTATGGAGACGGTACTATCACCATGCTACTACTGTAGCATAGGGAACGATGACATGGAATGATAACCAACCAGAACTATGGAGACGGTACTATCACCATGTTACTACTGTAGCATAGGGAACGATGACATGGAATGATAACCAACCAGAACTATGGAGACGGTACTATCACCATGTTACTACTGTAGCATAGGGAACGATGACATGGAATGATAACCAACCAGAACTATGGAGACGGTACTATCACCATGTTACTACTGTAGCATAGGGAACGATGACATGGAATGATAACCAACCAGAACTATGGAGACGGTACTATCACCATGTTACTACTGTAGCATAGGGAACGATGACATGGAATGATAACCAACCAGAACTATGGAGACGGTACTATCACCATGTTACTACTGTAGTATAGGGAACGATGACATGGAATGATAACCAACCAGAACTATGGAGACGGTACTTTCACCATGTTACTACTGTAGCATAGGGAACGATGACATGGAATGATAACCAACCAGAACTATGGAGACGGTACTATCACCATGTTACTACTGTAGCATAGGGAACGATGACATGGAATGATAACCAACCAGAACTATGGAGAAGGTACTATCACCATGTTACTACTGTAGCATAGGGAACGATGACATGGAATGATAACCAACCAGAACTATGGAGACGGTACTATCACCATGTTACTACTGTAGTATAGGGAACGATGACATGGAATGATAACCAACCAGAACTATGGAGACGGTACTATCACCATGTTACTACTGTAGCATAGGGAACGATGACATGGAATGATAACCAACCAGAACTATGGAGACGGTACTATCACCATGTTACTACTGTAGCATAGGGAACGATGACATGGAATGATAACCAACCAGAACTATGGAGACGGTACTATCACCATGTTACTACTGTAGCATAGGGAACGATGACATGGAATGATAACCAACCAGAACTATGGAGACGGTACTATCACCATGTTACTACTGTAGCATAGGGAACGATGACATGGAATGATAACCAACCAGAACTATGGAGACGGTACTATCACCATGCTACTACTGTAGTATAGGGAACGATGACATGGAATGAAAGCACTTTGTCGCATTGTTTTTAACTCCCTCAAGTACTCTGGCTTTGTTCACTTGTGGGCTTGTTGTAGCTCAGGGACTCCCACACGTGCCATGTAACCCAGTGTTTATAGCCAGGAGCCTGAACTGACACTTGCACTTGACTTTTTTCCACCCTGACTAGCTCGGTCTTTGCTGATAGCTACTTTATTGAGGAAACATGTACTTACTGTGACTGTGATACAGTATGTGGTTGTCTCTCCTGATGAATGGTGAGACAACCACATAGATGAATTGAACTGTAAGTCACTCTGGATAAAAGCATCTGCTAAATGACTAAAATGTAAGTCCTAATTACTGCACAGCCAAACTCTCTCTGCCTTTTTTTCTTTACCCCTCCTTAGCGGTGGAAGACTACAAGGAAGTGATGGAGTTTGACAAGGAGAACAATGAGATCAGGGATGGTTTAAAGCGAGCCCAGGAACTGCTCGAGTTCACCCCGAAGAAAGACTATTACAAGATCTTAGGTGTCAAAAGGTATGCCTGACCTAGAGAAGGGAATCGTGTTCAAATACTTCTTCAAAACATAATTCCTGTCTATATGTGATCTGTCTATATGTGATCTACAAGTGATTGGACAAGGGAAAAGTTCATTCTTTTGAAATTGATTTCTATTCTCTTCTTTTCACCAACCTCTGTGATCACTTCAGGGAAATTGGAATGCATTTACTCCTTGTATTCAAACAAGCTTTTACCTTATGTTATTTTTCTCCAGGAGTGCCAACAAAGAGGAAATTATCCATGCGTACAGGCAGCAGGCCAAAAAGTGGCATCCTGACAAGTACAGAAAGGATTGGGAGAAGAGGAAGGCAGGGAAAAGGTTCATCGACATCACCTCTGCAAAACAGGTGCTCACCGACCCAGGTACTGTACTGTATATGCACCTGATAATGTTGATCAAGCCTAGTATGATTGTATTTAGGAAGCTGTGACCTATTTGGAGTATGAGGACATCCTGTCAAACAGTTTTCAGCAATCAAAATGTGTTGAAAGCATAGCCGGAAACAAGATTAACTTGTTGTTTATTCGCATGTCTCTCCATCCACTGTAGAAATGCGTAAGAAGTTTGACTCAGAAGTTTGATCCCTGGACCCAGAGAGCCTGCAGGGTGGAGGAGGGGGTCAGGGTGGCCAGGGATGGCCCTTCCACTTTAACCCGTTTGAGTCCGGTGGCAACTACTGCTTCAAGTTCCACCACTAGTACTACATAATACAATGCAAAATATATATATTAAAAAAGTCTGTCTCTTCACAGTAACCGTCATGCCGTAAGGTGTTCTTTAATCTTTTTTTTTCTGGTTTTATTGCTAGCTTGAGTTACCTGGGGTGGCAGAGAGTTCCATGTAGTCATGGCTCTATGCAATACTGCGTTTTCCCAGCCTCTCTTCTAGACCTGGGGACTGTGAAGAGGCCTCTGATTGCATGTCTTCTGTTGTACTGATGAGTGTCCGACCTGTGTACCAACTGCTTGAACAGACAGTTTGGTACCTTTTTAAATCAAATCAAATTTATTTTTATATAGCCCTTCGTACATCAGCTGATATTCTCAAAGTGCTGTACAGAAACCCAGCCTAAAACCCCAAACAGCAAGCAAAGCATGTGAAAGAAGCACGGTGGCTAGGAAAAACTCCCTAGGAAAAACTCCCTAGAAAGGCCAAAAACCTAGGAAGAAACCTAGAGAGGAACCAGGCTATGAGGGGTGGCCAGTCCTCTTCTGGCTGTGCAGGGTGGATATTATAACAGAACATGGTCAAAATGTTAAAATGTTAAAATGTTCATAAATGACCAGCATGGTCAAATAATAATAATCATAGTAGTTGTCGAGGGTGCAACAAGCACGTCCGGTGAACAGGTCAGGGTTCCATAGCCGCAGGCAGAACAGTTGAAACTGGAGCAGCAGCACGGCCAGGTGAACTGGGGACAGCAAGGAGTCATCATACCAGGTAGTCCTGAGGCATGGTCCTAGGGCTCAGGTCCTCCGAGAGAAAGACAGAAAGAGAGAAAGAGAGAATTAGAGAGAGCATATTTAAATACACACAGGACACCGGATAAGACAAGAGAAATACTCCAGATGTAACAGACTGACCCTAGCCCTCCGACACATAAACTACTGCAGCATAAATACTGGAGGCTGAGACAGGAGGGATCAGAAGACACTGTGGCCCCATCCGATGATACCCCCGGACAGGGCCAAACAGGCAGGATATAACCCCACCCACTTTGCCAAAGCACAGCCCCCACACCACTAGAGGGATGTCTCCAACCACCAACTTACCGTCCTAAGACAAGGCCGAGTATAGCCCACAACGATCTCCGCCATGGCACAACCCAAGGGGGGGGGGGGGGGGGGGGCGCCAACCCAGACAGGAAGACCACGTCAGTGACTCAACCCACTCAAGTGACGCACCCCTCCCATGGACGGCATGGAAGAACACCAGTAGGCCAGTGACTCATCCTCTGTAAAAGGGTTAGAGGCAGAGAATCCCAGTGGAAAGAGGGGAACCGGCAAGGCAGAGACAGCAAGGGCGGTTCGTTGCTCCAGCCTTTCCGTTCACCTTCACACTCCTGGGCCAGACTATACTTAATCATAGGACCTACTGAAGAGATAAGTCTTCAGTAAAGACTTAAAGGTTGAGACTGAGTCTGCGTCTCTCACATTGGTAGGCAGACCATTCCATAAAAATGGAGCTCTATAGGAGAAAGCCCTACCTCCAGCCGTTTGCTTAGAAATTCTAGGGACAATTAGGAGGCCTGCGTCTTGTGACCGTAGCGTACGTGTAGGTATGTACGGCAGGACCAAATCGGAAAGATAGGTAGGAGCAAGCCCATGTAATGCTTTGTAGGTTAGCAGTAAAACCTTGAAATCAGCCCTTGCCTTAACAGGAAGCCAGTGTAGGGAGGCTAACACTGGAGTAATATGATCACATTTTTTGGTTCTAGTCAGGATTCTAGCAGCCGTATTTAGCACTAACTGAAGTTTATTTAGTGCTTTATCCGGGTAGCCGGAAAGTAGAGCATTGCAGTAGTCCAGCCTAGAAGTAACAAAAGCATGGATTAATTTTTCTGCGTCATTTTTGGACAAAGTTTCTGATTTTTGCAATGTTACGTAGATGGAAAAAAGCTGTCCTTGAAACAGTCTTGATATGTTCTTCAAAAGAGAGATCAGGGTCCAGAGTAACGCCGAGGTCCTTCACAGTTTTATTTGAGACGACTGTACAACCATCCAGATTAATTGTCAGATTCAACAGAAGATCTCTTTGTTTCTTGGGACCTAGAACAAGCATCTCTGTTTTGTCCGAGTTTAAAAGTAGAAAGTTTGCAGCCATCCACTTCTTTATGTCTGAAACACAGGCTTCTAGCGAGGGCAATTTTGGGGCTTCACCATGTTTCATTGAAATGTACAGCTGTGTGTCGTCCGCATAGCAGTGAAATTTAACATTATGTTTTCGAATGACATCCCCAAGAGGTAAAATATATAGTGAAAACAATAGCGGTCCTAAAACGGAACCTTGAGGAACACCGAAATTTACAATTGATTTGTCAGAGGACAAACCATTCACAGAGACAAACTGATATCTTTCCGACAGATAAGATCTAAACCAGGCCAGAACTTGTCCATGTAGACCAATTTGGGTTTCCAATCTCTCCAAAAGAATGTGGTGATCGATGGTATCAAAAGCGGCACTAAGATCTAGGAGCACGAGGACAGATGCAGAGCCTCGGTCTGACGTCATTAAAAGGTCATTTACCACCTTCACAAGTGCAGTCTCAGTGCTATGATGGGGTCTAAAACCAGACTGAAGCGTTTCGTATACATTGTTTGTCTTCAGGAAGGCAGTCAGTTGCTGTGCAACAGCTTTTTCTAAAATTTTGGAGAGGAATGGAAGATTCGATATAGGCCGATAGTTTTTTATAATTTCTGGATCAAGATTCGGCTTTTTCAAGAGAGGCTTTATTACTGCCACTTTTAGTGAGCTTGGTACACATCCGGTGGATAGAGAGCCGTTTATTATGTTCAACATAGGAGGGCCAAGCACAGGAAGCAGCTCTTTCAGTAGTTTAGTTGGAATAGGGTCCAGTATGCAGCTTGAGGGTTTGGAGGCCATGATTATTTTCATCATTGCGTCAAGAGATATAGTACTAAAACACTTTAGTATCTCCCTTGATCCTAGGTCCTGGCAGAGTTGTGCAGACTCAGGACAATGGAGCTTTGGAGGAATACCCAGATTTAAAGAGGAGTCTGTAATTTGCTTTCTAATGATCATGATCTTTTCCTCAAAGAAGTTCATAAATTTATTTCTGCTGAAGTGAAAGCCATCCTCCATTTGCGAAGGCTGCTTTTTAGTTAGCTTTGCGACAGTATCAAAAAGAAATTTCGGATTGTTCTTATTTTCCTCAATTAAGTTGGAAAAATAGGATGATCGAGCAGCAGTAAGGGCTCTTCGATACTGCACGGTACTGTCTTTCCAAGCTAGTCGGAAGACTTCCAGTTTGGTGTGGCGCCATTTCCGTTCCAATTTTCTGGAAGCTTGCTTCAGAGCTCGTGTATTTTCTGTATACCAGGGAGCTAGTTTCTTATGACAGATGTTTTTAGTTTTTAGGGGTGCAACTGCATCTAGGGTATTTCGCAAGGTTAAATTGAGTTCCTCGGTTAGGTGGTTAACTGATTTTTGTCCTCTGACGTCCTTGGGTAGGCAGAGGCAGTCTGGAAGGGCATCAAGGAATCTTTGGGTTGTCTGAGAATTTATAGCACGACTTTTAATGCTCCTTGGTTGGGGTCTGAGCAGATTATTTGTTGCAATTGCAAACGTAATAAAATGGTGGTCCGATAGTCCAGGATTATGAGGAAAAACATTTAGATCCACAACATTTATTCCATGGGACAAAACTAGGTCCAGAGTATGACTGTGGCAGTGAGTAGGTCCAGAGACATGTTGGACAAAACCCACCTCAACACAAAGACCAATAGAGGCGATACAGTCAATCTCCCCTCAACTTTGAGCCTGTAGAGACTGACATGCATACCACTGACATTCGCCCTCCGTGTACATCTAAGTGCAATACGTGCTGCTTTGTTCTGGACCAACTGCAATTTTTCACTCGAGTGGTCAAAGACACAAAGTCCTGTATAGGTGTGCCTTTCAGTCCTCCCATCTAGGCCCAGGCTGTTGATGCTGTCATTACATTCCTCAAACTACCCATGTTGTTTTTCTTTAGGATGTCAGTCTGCTGCTTTTACTTTTGCTTTGTGGTTGTGCCTTTTTCTTCCAACCTCATTATTCCTCAAAGGGCTTGTTTTGGTAGCAGCATAGCTTGTTTTGGTTTTTGCTCTGCTAGAATAGCCTGGGTGCTGGACTGTTTCTCCATTTATTTAATAACGCTAAGCCAAGCTCAAGTCGCATAAAAACAGATTCAGAATGACACCCAAATTATTCAAACAGATTATAATCAGAGATGCACAACGTTCAGAACTTTCAGAATGTTTTATAAGAGATGTTTGTTCTCTTCACCACATGAACAATATAAGTGTCTGTTCTGTTTGTTATATTTCTATCTGCAAAGCTTCAACGTTCTCCACTGAATATACCCTTGACTCGACTTAATTGACACAACAGGTGTTATGAAATATTTAGTGACTTAATCCTTCCTGGTTGTGTACCCAATCACCATAGAGAATGATAGATGCCTCTAGTTGCCATAAGGCAGTTTTAGCATTGGCAGTGCCATTTGAGGACTTAGACCATTTTAATGTAGTCAACTGGGTGGGACTTTCAACTTCATTGGCTGAACCCTTCTGATGACCTGGTTGGAGTGAAATCAAATAAAAATTTGATGGTTATCAAAACGTCATGCCAGGGTAAGCCTACACCAAACACAGACCTTATATGAAGTAGTTTAAAAAAACGATTGGAACCATTACTGGGTTTTACTGCTAGGTTTTAAATGGTACTATGACGCGTCCACTGTGCCGGAATATTCAGAATTGTTTAGAATCTTTGGTGCGCTGCAAGGTGTTATGGGACAGCCTTCCTGGAAAATTCATTTAGCAGACACCCTTATCCAGAGAAATTTACAGGAGCAATTAGGTTTAAGTGACTTGCTCAAGGGCACAATTGACAGATTTTTCACCTTGTCGGCTTGGGGATTCAAACCAGCTACCTTTTGGTTACTGGTCCAACACTCTTAACCGCTAGGCTACCTGTCACGAAACTACAGCCCCACCACAGATTACTGGAAGATTGTTCTCATATTTGCACAACAATAAAGACAACTCAAACACAAGAGCTAGAAATAGTGTGCCATTAAGTTTTGCACCTAAAAATCTACTTGACGTATGGACCAAATAAGATCATGATGACAGTATAAAGAAACTACACCATTCACATAAGGAGAACAGGGTTTGTTTTTTAATACAGTCGAGTAATACAGTATTTTTTTAATACAGTCGAGCATTTCAGTTGATTCTGTTTGGCAATGTAAAAACTGTCCATAGAAACTAAAACCATAAAATAACCAAGTAGTTTAGCAGTCAGTGACGTTCAAAGCTTTCAGTTACAGCTATACTGTATCCTTAGAATTCAAATTCAACTTATAGTTGATATTGACAATCCAATCAAATGTATTTATAAAACCCTTTTTACATCAGCAGTTGTCATAAAGTGCTTACACAGAAACCAAACCTAAGCCAGAGAGCAAGCCATGCAGATGTAGAAGCACGGTGGCTTGGAATGTTTTTAATGCTAATTAGCAACAGAGAAGACCTCAGCAAGAATACAACTTCCTGCAGGAAGTTCCTGCACATCATCTCTAACCGACACTGTCAGCTACCATTCACCAGCGCGATGAGAGCACCCCATACAATAGCAATCTGTCGATATAATCGAGAACTATCATCAGAAATCACGCAATATGAATCCGACTGTGGGGCACCGCCTGACCCACTAGTTGGCCAGAAGGTTCAAATCAACGTTTCATATCGTGGTGTAGATGGTATTGACAATGGCACAATAATGGCACAATAACGCAAGATCACATTTCCAGCATGGCCGACAACCAGAACTCACTTGCCTGCCATAGGAAGCAAAATGTTAATTAATAAATAATAAGTGAGCATGGCATTTGCAGCTCCTAAATTAATAAAAACATTTCAAATGTAGTTTGCTCTGGCAACTCGTGGCATAGCTGGCTGGCTAGCTTGACCGACATTGCTAGCCCGCGGGTGCGTTGCAGGTCGACACGAGTGCGTTCCAGGTGGACTTCATTGCTTCTAAATTTATGGGTGTATTACAACGCTTGGATAGTTAACATAACAGATTACCATAATTGGTTCAGATTATTTGATGATTTAATGGTCTCTACTTTAATAAATTTTTTACAAATCCCAAATCACTATTTCAGGGCTGACCAACTCTGTTCCTGGAGAGCTACTATAGTGTAAGTTTTTGCTCCAAACCCAGTAGTAACTAACGTGATGCAGTTAGTACGGTGCGCTAGATAAGGGTTTGCACAAAAACCTACACACCCATTCAAACCCAGAATCCTATACTTTGTAGTGGAAATTCTAACCAGAAAGGAAGAGACTGTAGATTCTTCAAACAACAACTTTTTATTCAAAATCTGGAGCAGTGAACAATCCACTCAACATTGCAGAGTTAAGCTTGGGTCTCAGAGTTGGGTCTCAGCTTTTATAACCTTTGTCTACGTGGCAGTTTAGCAGATGTGTGAGATCATGATGGGAACATAGCATACAAACAAGTGATAACGGCAGTTTTGTTACTCCTTTCTGCTGTTAGAATTGTTACTACTGCTCAAGCTAGCGTCTGTTCTCTTCATATCTCCACACAGCTGTGCCCTTGAAAGACATGAAAATAACAGGATGGACCAGAAACCGGTCACAATCAGGCAGCCCTTAGTCACATGGCCAAAGACAAAGTTACTCTCAAACAAGAGAGGAAAAATCCTGGCTTCTTCTTCCATGACAGAAATGGACTGTGAAAATGTACAGGTTTAAGGCTTATACAGCGCATGTGCATAAGAGTTTGTAATTTTCCCCATCATATTCCTCCGCTTTGAGACTAATTTCAAACTATACAAAATTACAAGTAAGCATGTAAGTAATAATTCATAATGTAAGCCAATTGTCATAATCTAAGCAAAACTTCAAACAAGCAAAATATAAAGCATTGTAGGCTCTCTTACAGTACATTTAAGGCACACTTAACCAGTACATTATCTTTGTCAATGGCTTCCGTTTAGTTTTTTTCCCTTCATGGTGCAAAACATTTAAGGGAATAATTTAAACAGTTACAAATAATTTAAACAGTTACACAGGAGTACACTCTTTGTCTGTACAAAGAGGACAATCATCACATTGACACTGTCCATACTACCACAGTTCAGCATGGACCTACTGCTTCTTCTAGAAATGGGGCGGCTATTGTTTGCTGGACACCCGTCCTGAGCCTGACGTTGGCTCGAGCTGGAGCGGGTGTTATTTAAGTCCACCGTGGGACTATGCTGGTGTTGTATACTTCAGTTGCATTGTGGCCACTTCTCCCAGGGCCCATACAACAGCTGCAATGATAAGTCTGACCACGAAAGCAATAAACATGATGCGTAGTCTGGTCTTGGTCCTCCCATGGCCACTGGGGTCGCCTATGACGATCCATCAGCTGGTACATCTTTGTCTGGGTTGTGGAGCACCATCCTGCAGTAGCTGGCGTGAACCCACGTAGACCTCTGCAACCTTCACCTCTGTCTGGGTTGTCAGGAGCACCTGGAATGGACCAGTCCGGCGATGTTGGTGCGAAGTCTTTCTGCAATCTTGTATTGTGCCCTATATATATATATAAACACTGGATTAGATATGTCTTAAGTGTCATTCTGTTTTAGGACAAAGAAGAATGTAAATGTTTCCTGATCAGAGGTTTTGAAAGCATTATTTGACCAGGGAATGACCAGGATAGGGTCACCTCTACAGTTTACCTCTTACTATTTGTCTGTCTATCCCTGTGAAGTATGTCCTGTGATATCTATGTTGTATTTAAGTGAAGTGTTGAATGTTCTGTGATGTTGCATGTGTGCCATTATTCCCAAACAAATGCCGCTATGGTACAATGAAGTGTTCATTCATCCATTGTCGTTGGGCTATTGGACTCCCTACCCCTTCGATAGCTATCAGAGGGTTATGACTTAAAATTCATTTAAAAAAATAACATGCAAATCCTGGATCCTATCCTCTCTTATGATAATAAATGTTGATTCTTATGTTATTTAAAAGTCAAAGATTATTTAAGACGGCTGAAATCAATGGTGGAAATATATAGGGTCACAATAGTAAATCATGACATTTTGAAACTTTTACTTGAAAAAAGTAATGTTAGATTTGAGGTACAGATTTAAGATAGAGAGAACAGGCATTTGTAGGTATTGTCGTTTTTTTTACATCTAATTTCATTTATTTATCTTGCCTATTTCTACATAATTTTTATTAGTTTACCGAGTTGGAAGGTATGGGGGGGGGGGGGGGGGTGTGACACAGCATTTCTTGTCCACAACCCAGAGGACCCCAAACCACTCAGCACAGGCTAATCTGGGAGGAGAAAGGAATTTATTGAGGGCCAGGATCTGATCGCCAAGTTCTGTACACTTTTCTTGTACACATTTTTTTATTTACTTTGGTAACACTTAACCTCAAGCATACAGATGTAGGATCTTACTTTGATCACCCTGTTGCAGGACAACTTTTCTGCAATGCAGGACATTTTTACCTTGTAGTGTATTTGAGGTTTGATACGGCTTCTGAAATTTGACTTGATTTTCCCTTAAAAATATATCACCCCCGACAAAAACACAATTTATTATAATCCACATTTCCTGTTACTGCAGAATTATTTTCCTGCTGTAGCAAACTGACTCAAATTAAGATCAATAATAACCTTTAAACACACTCATACAGTACTGGGCCTTTTTTATTGTTACATCTAGGCAAACCTGCAGCTTCACAGTCAAAGATCAAGGGGTTTGACAAGGCTAGGATGCAACCAGAAGTATTCAACCAGAATTATAGTATGTATCATTGTATTTGAAATGTACTATATATCTGTGATTCAACAATACAATAACAGTCCTGCACTGCTTTTAAGCAAGCTTAAAAAATGTAACCACTAATATTCACAGGCAGAGTTCTGGATACAAGGGCTGACATTTGATTTATCAATTAGCTCAAAACTGCTAACTAGTAAAACAAATTGTATAGTTTACATATATACAGTTTACAAAACAATATGAACACCTGTGCCCAGATTCACAAAACAGTTTTTAAGCAAAAACTTAATTTAGCTAGCTAGCAAGCAATGGTAATCATGTTTGCATATTTCTTAGTGAGATTACTGTTCTTGGGTTTAAAATAATCAATACTGAAACTTTCAGATGAAGTTTGTGTGAATTAAACAGGTTCAATTGCTTTCATTATATATTTCCTGTCACTGCCCTGAGTTTAAGACAAGGGTTTAACCATCTTAGAATAAAGAACATTTCCAATGAAATTTGATTATGGAAAAATTAAGTTCTCTTAACTTTTTGCTTAAGGAGAAACATAATAAATAGCACAAGAACATTTCCAAGAACCTTTTAGAGGAATAGCAGCTTTACTTAACTTTCTTCTTAAGTCTAAAGTTTAGGAAAAAATGGCAGTTAAGAAGAAATGTCTTCGTAAGAAGGTTTTGTGAATCTGGGCCCTGGCCTCTCCACTGCCACATTTATTCCTTTTAAATCCTTTGGAGTGCCAGGAAAAGCCTGACTACAAAGCCTGTTGGACACTTATTTCGACTTATTTTATTTAGCCTACTAACAACCTATTGGAGGAGAGATGCATGCTTACTCTTACTTCAAGACAACTGGGAACTCTGAAAAAAACAAGCTCCGGCTGGGAAAAAACTCGGAATTCCAAGTCAGGAACTTGGACCTCTATCTTGAGCTCCGACATGAAGATCACGGATGTCATGATTCAACTTTGTTCCCCCCCAGTTATCTTGAAAGCTCCATATATCCAGAGAATTAGAATTACCAGCCTCAGAAATTGCAGCCCAAATACATTCTTCACAGAGTTCAAGTAACAGACATCTCAACATTAAATCAGGCCTTCATGGTCGAATTGCCGCAAAGAAACCACTACTAAAGGACCCCACCGTGAAACATGGAGTAGGAGGTGTGATGGTGCTGGTGACACTGTCAGTCATTTATTTAGAATTTAAGGCACACTTAACCAGCATGGCTACCACAGCATTCTGCAGCGATATGCCATCTCATCTGGTTTGCGCTTAGTGGGACTATCATTTGTTTTTCAACAGGACAATGACCCAACACAACACACCTCCAGGCAGTGTAGGGGATATATGACCAAGAAGGAGAGTGATGGAGTGCTGCATCAGATGACCTGGCCTCCACAATCACCCAACTTCAACCCAATTAAGATGGTTTGGGATGAGTTGGACCGCAGATTGAAGGAAAAGCAGCCAACAAGTGCTCAGCACATGTGGGAACTCCTTACAGACTGTTGGAAAAGCATTCCAGGTGAAGCTGGTTGAGAGAATGCCAAGTGTGCAAAGCTGTCAAAGCCAAGGGTGGCTACTTTGAAGAATCTAAAATCTAAAATCTATTTTGATTTGTTTAAAACTTTTTTGGTTACTACATGATTCCATATATGTCATTTCATAATTGTGATGTCTTCACTATTATTCTACAATGTAGAAAATAGTAAAAATAAAGAAAATCCCTTGAATGAGTAGGGGTGTCCAAACTTTTGACTGGTACTCTATATAGATGGGATTGATAGACCTAACTACTAGAAATGGGCAGATGTTTTAGTAAGTGGTGTCAGGTGTGGTCACGGGACGTTTCAAGTGTCCCTAAACCTCTCCAAAGTGGCATGTCTGTAAATGATATATTCCAGTGCTATTGCATATTTTAAATCCCTAAATGCTATTTGCTCTGCATAAAAACACAATTTATACCATATCAACCTCACTCACACTTTGTGGTGGTGTTATGGTGTATCCAGGGTACATTTCAGTGTCCATTCAACCTCTCCAAAGTGTCTGAATGTGGTAATTGCACTATTTTTGCACACTGGATGTGGCTAAAAGTTATTTTTCACTATAAAAACTAAATTTCTACAACACCAACCTCTCTTAAACATTGTGATGGTGGTAGGGGACATACAGAGGATATCCAAGTGTTTTGTCAACCTAGTGATTCGGTGGACATTTGATGTTGCCATTAAGTCATACATCATCAGGTAACATCGGCTAGATTTGTTCCTACCAACATCAGGATTAATGTGATACCCCCCATGTAGCTATAGATCAAAAACAGACCAAACTGAATCTTACCTTGTAAAATGTTTGCTGTTTGGTGAAAATGTTGTGTAAAAAAAAATAGTCAGGTGATCAATAATGGCAGACAAATAAAATATCCTCATGATCTGTGGAGTCCCGGCTTTCGGTGTGTATCAAGGTATTCCGTGTTTATTTCCTTTATGCTTCACAACGATAACCCGGATGTAGGTTGCAGCCGTCTTGAAATGAGGTCATCTGCTCGGCTTTCCCTTATATATTCTTATGCCCATATATGGTAGTAAGATTTGAAGGCACCGATCAATAGCCAAGATACTCAGCTTTTCCGCAGACACCCTGCTTTTGCAGATAGGGGCTACCGTTCTCATACCAAACTGAATTCAATAAAACAAATCAAATAGGGTCCACAAATATGGGGACTTTACTATAGCTCTGAGGTCAGGTCTAGGGTTGAATGGCGGAAACCCAGTTACTGAGATTTACCAGGATTTACCGCCCAAAATACCTCCCTTTTCCTGGGATAAATAACTTGCGAGAAACCGGTAAATTATAATAAATTATTTATATGAACAGCATGGCGTGAAATGGAACTGAAATTTAATGCAATGTCTAAATCTGGATTCTCTACGGCCTCTGCATGATGAATCATCAACGCTCAGGGTAGGGACATACAGCCCATCTCAGTATGGAGCGCAGTTCACAATGCATGCAGACATATCATCTCATCATGGTAACTTTTTTTATTGTGACAGGTAGGCCTACATTTGCTGAAGCATAGCCTACGCTACGGTAATAGGGGGGAGGAGAAAAGAGATAATAGGGGATTTGGTGCCCCCTTCTGGCTTAATACCTACACAATAGCCAGTAGGGTTTAACCTTTTACTCCAGTGGGCTAAATCAGTGTTTCTTGGAAGTCTTAAACAAATCTATTTTGAAACAAAAGTATACACCTCACACACGTGGTTATGGGCTTAAAAAGAAGAAGACACCTGTAGCATGTCAGATATAGAGTTACAATTTTGAGTTTGCATCCCAATATTACACTTTATATACCTCACAGAAAACTGAAATATAACAAAACCATTTGACATAGAAACACCGGATTTTTGGCATATTTTTGTATTTTTATGTTTATTAATTATATATTTTTTTAATAACATTCCACCCATGACACCACTAGAGGGTGATTTGGTCATTGGACTGCAGGAAAGGGTTTTAATAGCAGGAAGCAGGTTATCGAAATTTACAGAGTTCCCCCCCCAAACCCACTCCCGTTTCCCCGGGAAAATAACTGCGAAAAAACAGTCAATTATAATAAAATATTTATATAAAAAGTAAGATGTGAAATGGAACTGTTAAATGATATGCGATGTCTAAATCTGTCTTCTTCACGGCCTGCTCTGCTATCTGCATGATCAATCATCAACGCTAAGGTTGGGGACAGATAGGGCATTTCATACCGAGCGCAGACAATGCATGGACCAGCTGGTAACTTCTTTTT
The DNA here is from genome assembly GCF_965601325.2 of Salmo salar. Classification (NCBI taxonomy): domain Eukaryota; kingdom Metazoa; phylum Chordata; class Actinopteri; order Salmoniformes; family Salmonidae; genus Salmo; species Salmo salar. Next base: position 114,222,876 of record NC_138301.1, on the reverse strand, counting down.
CTTGTCACAAGTAAATTTGCTGCAGCATCGCCTATGCTACAGTAAAAGGGAATAATATATTTGAAAGCACATCTAATTTACACATCTCCATCTGGCTTTCTGGGGTCACCGTATTTTTTTATGTAAAGATGATTTATCTTTTAATTGCAGCTGCAGAGTTTTTAAAAGTGCCTCTCACTCGAATTTCGTTGCTTTAAATCAGTGCGCATGTGAGCACTCTCTGTCTTTCTCTCTCTCCATCAATTCCATTCAAATTGCATCCAAAATAGATCATCCTGTTCATAGATATACTATATTTAGTACCAGTCAAAAGTTTGGACACACCTAGTCATTTTTTATTTTTATTGTACCTTTATTTAACTAGGCAAGTCAGTTAAGAACAAATTCTTATTTTCAATGACGGCCTAGGAACAGTGGGTTAACTGCCTTGTTCAGGGGCAGAACGACATATTTTTACCTTGTCAGCTTAGGGATTCAATATTGCAACCTTTCGGTTACTAGTCCAACGCTCTAACTACTAGGCTTCCTGCCGCCCCATCAAGGTTTTTTTTTATTTTTACTATTTTCTACATTGTAGAATAATAGTGAAGACATAAACACTATGAAATAACACATATGGAATCATGTAGTAACCAAAATAGTGTTAAACAAATCAAAATATATTTTAGATTTTAGATTCTTCAAAGTAGCCACCCTTTGCCTTGATGACAGCTTTGCGCACTCTAGGCATTCTCTCAACCATCTTCACCTGGAATGCTTCTCTAACAGTCTTGAAGGAGTTCCCACATATGCTGAGCACTTGTTGGCTGCTTTTCCAGCAATCTGCGGTTCAACTCATCCCAAACCATCACAATTGGGTTGAGGTCAGGTGATTGTGGAGGCCAGGTCATCTGATGCAGCACTCTATAACCCTCCTTCTTGGTCAAATAGCCCTTACACAGCCTGCAGGTGTGTTTGTCATTGTCCTGTTGAAAAGCAAATGATAGTCCCACTAAGCACAAACCAGATGAGATGGCGTATCGCTGCAGAATGCTGTGGTAGCCATGCTGGTTAAGTGTGCCATGAATTCTAAATAAATCACTGACCGTGTCACCAGCAAAGCACCATCACACCTCCTCCTCCATGCTTCACGGTGGGAACCACACATGCGTAGGTCATCTGTTCACCTACTCTGCGTCTCACAAAGACATGGCGGTTGGAACCAAAAATCTCAAATTTGGACTCATCAGACCAAAGGACAGATTTCCACCGGTTTAATGTCCATTGCTTGTGTTTCTTGGCCCAAGCAAGTCTCTTCTTCTTATTGGTGTCCTTTAGTAGTGGTTGCTTTGCAGCAATTGGGCATGAAGACCTGATTCACGTAGTCTCCTCTGAACGGTTGATGTTGAGATGTGTCTGTTAATTGAACTCTGTGAAGCATTTATTTGGGCTGCAATTTCTGAGGATGGTAATTATAATGAACTTATCCTCTGCAGCAGAGGTAACTTTGGGTCTTCCTTTCCTGTGGCGGTCCTCATGAGAGCCAGTTTCATCATAGCACTTGATGGTTTTTGTGACTGCACTTGAAGAAACGTTCAAAGTTCTTGAAATGTTCCGCATCGACTGACCTTCATGTCTTTAAGTAATGATGGACTGTTGATTCTCTTTGCTTATTTGAGCTGTTCTTGCCATAATATGGATTTGGTCTTTTACCAAATAAGTCTGGATACCACCCCTACCTTGTCACAACACAACTGATTGGCTCAAACACATTAAAAAGGAAAGAAATTCTCCAAATTAACATTTAACAAGGCACACCTGTTAATTGAAATTGATTCCAGGTGACTACCTCATGAAGCTGGTGGAGAGAATGCCAAAAGTGTACAAAGCTGTCATCAAGGCAAAGGGTGACTTTGTTGAAGAATCTCAAATATAAAATATATTTAGATTTTTTCAAATACTTTTTTGGTTACTACATGATTCCATATGTGTTATTTCATAGTTTTGATGTCTTCAATATTATTCTACAATGTATAAAATAGTCAAAATAAAGAAAAACCCTGCAATGAGTAGGCGTGTTCCATCTTTTGACTGTTACTGTAGATATATAGATACAGTATATAGATGTCCTAGCCTACCTCTTTTAGGAAATACATTCAATGCAGTATTAGCCTGATATTTAGTTAATGAATGAAGGGTAAATATGAATAAGCTTCAAACTTAGCCTCTGTCTTCCCTCTTGTGCATTAGGCACCTGCTCTCCGCTGCCTTCTCTCCTTAGCTCTTGTGGAGACCCAGGAAAAGCTACACTAGAATAGCTTGTTGGGCTTTTTTCTTCTTCTTGCATTTCTTATACTAATAGGAAGAGGGAAGCAATCCTGCTCTTGTGTTAAATACAGCAGCCAAAAGAGCTGGCGGGGAGTTTGAAAGAAGAGAACACGCAATGGAGATAGTCTATAGCAGTTATTTAGTCTGACCCATAATGATTCATTCTCGTTGAATAGAAGTGAAAGCCGTCTGCATCTAATTTAGTCCTATATTATTCAAGCAAGTCATTACAATGATGAAGATTAGGATAACAAAGGGTACACTATTTACAGTTGAAGTCGGAGGTTTACATATACTTAGGTTGGAATCATTAAAACTCGTTTTTCAACCACTCCACAAATTTCTTGTTAACAAACTATAATTTTGGCAAGTCGGTTAGGACATCTACTGTGGACATGACACAAGTAATTGAAAAAAAAATTGTTTACGGACAGATTATTTCACTTATAATTCACTGTATCACAATTCCAGTGGGTCAGAAGTTTACATACACTAAGTAGACTGTGCCTTTAAACAGCTTGGAAAATTCCAGAAAATGATGTCATGGCTTTAGAAGCTTCTGATACGCTAATTGACATCATTTGAGTCAATTGGAGGTGCACCTGTGGATGTATTTCAAGGCCTACCTTCAAACTCAGTGCCTATTTGCTTGACATCATGGGAAAATCAAAAGAAATCAGCCAAGACCTTAGAAAGAAATTGTAGACCTCCACAAGTCTGGTTCATCCTTGGGAGCAATTTCCAAACGCCTGAAGGCACCATGTTCATCTGTACAAACAATAGTACACAAGTATAAACACCATGGGACCACGCAGCCGTCATACCGCTCAGGAAGGGGACACGTTCTGTCTTCTAGAGATGAACGTACTTTGGTGCGAAAAGTGCAAATCAATCCCAGAACAACAGCAAAGGACCTTGTGAAGATGCTGGAGGAAACAGGTACAAATATATCTATATCCACGGTAAAACGAGTCCTATATCGACATAACCTGAAAGTCCACTCAGCAAGGAAGAAGCCACTGCTCCAAAACCGCCATAAAGAAGCCAGACTACAGTTTGCAACTGTACATGGGGACAAAAATCGTATTTTCTGGAGAAATGTCCTCTGGTCTGATGAAACAAAAATAGAACTGTTTGGCCATAATGACCATCGTTATGTTTGGAGGAAAAAGGGGGAGGCTTGCAAGCCGAAGAACACCATCCCAATCGTGAAGCATGGGGGTGGCAGCATCATGTTGTGAGGGTGCTTTGCTGCAGGAGGGACTGGTGTACTTCACAAAATAGATAACATCATGTGCCAGGGGAAAGTGGGCATCCAGCCAGTAGGGGTGATGCCAGTCCTGCGCTCAAGACCGCCAGTGCGCCTCTACGGTCCAGTGTTTCCTGCTACACGCACGAGCCATGAGGTGCGTGTCTCCAGGCTGGCACGTCCAGTACCAGCCCCATGCATCAGGCTTCTAGTGCGTCAGCCCAGCCTCGCCAGTCTGGAGCCGCCAGCCAGTCTGGAGCCGCCAGAGCCGCCAGCCAGTCTGGAGCCGCCAGAGCCGCCAGCCAGTCTGGAGCCGCCAGAGCCGCCAGCCAGTCTGGAGCCGCCAACCAGTCTGGAGCCGCCAGCCAGTCTGGAGCCACCAGAGCCGCCAGCCAGTCTGGAGCCGCCAGCCAGTCTGGAGCCACCAGAGCCGCCAGCCAGTCAGGAGCCGCCAGAGCCACCAGCCAGGCCGGAGCCGCCAGGGTCATCAGCCAGGCGAGCGCAGCAAGTGTCGCCCGCCAGCCGGGTGCAGCCAGGATCGCCCGCCAGCCGGGCGCAGTCAGGGTCGCCCACCGGTCCTCCGACGCGGCCAGGAGCGCCACCTAAGTGGGCGACGCCGAGCTGTGGAGCGGGGTCCACGTCCCGCACCTGAGCCGCCTCCGATATAGGTGGGTTGGGGAGGGGGGGTGTAGCACAGTGCCGTTGTTGACGGCAGCCACCCTCCCTTCCCTCCCTTTAGTTTAGGGGGATATTTTTGTTGTTTGGGGTTTTTTGTCTTTTCTTTTAGGTGCTTTCGGGGTCTGCACCTTTGGGGGGGGGGGGGGGGGGGGGGGTGGGGGGTACTGTCACGTCCTGACCAGCAGAGGGAGTAATTGTATTAGTTTTGGTCAGGACGTGGCAGAGGGTTTGTGTTTTGTATGTATTTCTACGTTCTGTCTAGTTTAGTTTTTCTATGTTTAGGTTTGGGTGTTGGACTCTCAATTGGAGGCAGGTGTTTCTAGTTGCCTCTGATTGAGAGTCCTATATAGAGGTGTGTATTTGGTTTGGGGTTTGGTGGGTAGTTGATTTTGCACTGCTGTATGTGAGTACCTAGCCTGTAAAACTGTCGGTCTGTCGTTCTCTTTTGTTTATTGTTTTTCCGTGTTCACGTTTATTTAATAAATTATCATGATGAACACGCAACCCGCTGCGTATTGGTCCACCTTTTCTGACAGTGATTTTAACATATCGTCAGATGAAGGAGAAGACTGTTACACCAACTTATTGTGGGAAGCTTGTGGAAGGCTACCCGAAACGTTTGACCCAAGTTAAACTATTTAAAGGCAATGCTACCAAATACTAATTGAATGTATGTAAACTTCTGACCCACTGGGAATGCGATGAGAGAAATAAAAGCTGAAATAAATATTTTTTTACTAGGATTAAATGTCAGGAATTGTGAAAAACTGAGGTTAAATGTATTTGGCTAAGGTGTATGTAAACTTCTGACTTCAACTGTAACTGTGGAGAACAAGGAAGGAATGAAGCAACACAGGAGGTAATATGCACGTCACACATTAGGGGAAATATTATGAAAGGCATGCTAATAACATTAGGGGAAATATTATGAAAGGCATGCTAATAACAATAGGGGAAATATTATGAAAGGCATGCTAATAACATTAGGGGAAATATTATGAAAGGCATGCTAATAACAATAGGGGAAATATTATGAAAGGCATGCTAATAACAATAGGGGAAATATTATGAAAGGCATGCTAATAACATTAGGGGAAATATTATGAAAGGCATGCTAATAACAATAGGGGAAATATTATGAAAGGCATGCTAATAACATTAGGGGAAATATTATGAAAGGCATGCTAATAACAATAGGGGAAATATTATGAAAGGCATGCTAATAACAATAGGGGAAATATTATGAAAGGCATGCTAATAACATTAGGGGAAATATTATGAAAGGCATGCTAATAACAATAGGGGAAATATTATGAAAGGCATGCTAATAACATTAGGGGAAATATTATGAAAGGCATGCTAATAACAATAGGGGAAATATTATGAAAGGCATGCTAATAACAATAGGGGAAATATTATGAAAGGCATGCTAATAACAATAGGGGAAATATTATGAAAGGCATGCTAATAACATTAGGGGAAATATTATTAAAGGCATGCTAATAACATTAGGGGAAATATTATGAAAGATTGGCTAATGCATCAGCCTAGTAATTATAAAAATGTAAAATATGCCCTATTATATATTTTTTTAAATATCAAATTGTAGGCTGTGTGTCCTGCACCAGCATCACATCTTCTCTCCCAGCTTCATAGTCTGAACGAGGTGCTTAATAATTCTAGTTCATATAATACAGTATAATACAATACTGTAATACAGCTCCCAGCCAAAAATATTACTGGAGCTTGTTTCATTTATTTACCCAAGAGAGAATAATTGTATGTTTTTCTTTGGTGCCGTAGCCTATAATACTGTATGTATTGGATAACGGCACAATCATTTGGCCTTTTTTGGGATTGGGCTCATAAAATGTCTTTAATGTAGGGAGTGATTTATTCTCAGGATGGAACATTTGTAAAACACAGGGAAAACATGCCATAACAAATAAAATCAGCTCCATGACACAAGAAAAGGAAAAGGTTAGTCCAACCAGTTTAAAAAAAAAAGATTGTTTTAATTGATGTCATCACGTGTCTCATGTATAATCATTTACAGAACACACTAAAGTCTTCTTACATTTGATTTTTTTTCACAAATGTGGGTATTTTTTAAAACCTTTTTTCCCCCAAACTTTTTTGCTTTATCGCACTATTTACATTTTGAGAAGGTTGACTGAGATCCACGGATAGTTATTACTGAGGGTTGGTCGGTGATGGATGGATGGGGATGGGGACAGTGTGTGTATGTGTGTAGCCTATGATACTGTTTGTATTGGATAACGACACAATCATTTGGGCTTTTTTGGGCTTGGGCTCATAAAATGTCTTTAATGTAGTGTGTGTGTGTGTGTGTGTGTGTAGTCTATGAGTGTGTGTGTGTGTGTGTGTGTGTGTGTGTGTGTGTGTGTGTGTGTGTGTGTGTGTGTGTGTGTGTGTGTGTGTGTGTGTGTGTGTGTGTGTGTGTGTGTGTGTGTGTGTGTGTGTGTGTGGTGTGTGTGTGTGCGATCCAATTTCCAGACGCACCTAGAGAGAGAGATCTTTCGGTAAAACCTAACCACAGGAACTCCTTCAACCAGACCTATAGGAATATTTTCAACTGTGAGTTAATACAAACTCACAACTAGGTTTTCAAAATTCCAGTAACTTTCACAAAATGTCAAAGTTTTCCAGAAATCCTACTAACAAGTCACTCTCTCACAACCCGACTCAAACATTATTTTTAACTGACACTCTTTCTCTCTCTAGGTACTGAGCATTGGTTGGGGGGGGGGGTTGTGTGTGTGTTTGTGAGTACACGTGTGTGTGTGTTTGGGGGGTGGGGGTTATATGTGTTTGAAGTTAGGGGTTATTGGGGTTTCTAGAGTGGAATTTACTCAAAGGCAGGTTGCAGAGCTGCGAACTACACGAACGACAATGCGCCTTTTAAAAGACAATTTCACAGTTGTTCACGGAGATCACATTCATGGTATACACCCGCGGATTTCAGCTCAATCGTAAATGACCTTTAAAAGTCAAGTGCAATGTGCTTGTTGCTAACAGCTTTGATTGAATGTTGGCCTGGCTGTGTATGTAAGGCAGTAAGGCTATTGTGTAGGGGTGTGGCGGTGTATGTGGATAGTGGAATTGTGTGTGTGGACTGTTACAGAGTGTTGTCGTGGTGTATGTGTGTGTGTGTGAAGGATGTGTGTGTGTGTATTAGGCTGTGCCGTTGGTGTACTTGGAGAGTTTATTCTCCAAGTCACAGATTCTCTTCTCCTGAGACAGAACTGTTGCCTTGAGATTCTGAACTTCTTCCAACAACCGCTCTACCAACTGAGGCTGGAGAGAGGGAAGGAGGGAGAGGTAGGGAGGGAGGGGTAGGGAGAGAGGGAAGGAGGGAGAGGTAGGGAGGGAGGGGTAGGGAGAGAGGGAAGGAGGGAGAGGTAGGGAGGGAGGGGTAAGGGAGAGAGGGAAGGAGGGAGAGGTAGGGAGGGAGGGGTAAGGGAGAGAGGGAAGGAGGGAGAGGTAGGGAGGGAGGGGTAGGGAGAGAGGGAAGGAGGGAGGGAGAGGTAGGGAGGGAGGGGTAGGGAGAGAGGGAAGGAGGGAGAGGGAAGGAGGGAGAGGTAGGGAGGGAGGGGTAAGGGAGAGAGGGAAGGAGGGAGAGGTAGGGAGGGAGGGGTAGGGAGAGAGGGAAGGAGGGAGAGGTAGGGAGGGAGGGGTAGGGAGAGAGGGAAGGAGGGAGAGGTAGGGAGGGAGGGGTAAGGGAGAGAGGGAAGGAGGGAGATGTAGGGAGGGAGGGGTAAGGGAGAGAGGGAAGGAGGGAGAGGTAGGGAGGGAGGGGAAGGGAGAGAGGGAAGGAGGGAGAGGTAGGGAGGGAGGGGTAAGGGAGAGAGGGAAGGAGGGAGAGGTAGAGAGGGAGGGGTAAGGGAGAGAGGGAAGGAGGGAGAGGTAGGGAGGGAGGGGTAAGGGAGAGAGGGAAGGAGGGAGAGGTAGGGAGGGAGGGGAAGGGAGAGAGGGAAGGAGGGAGAGGTAGGGAGGGAGGGGTAAGGGAGAGAGGGAAGGAGGGAGAGGTAGAGAGGGAGGGGTAAGGGAGGGAGAGGGAAGGAGGGAGAGGGAAGGAGGGAGAGGTAGGGAGGGGGGGTAAGGGAGAGAGGGAAGGAGAGGGAGGGAGGGGTAAGGGAGAGAGGGAAGCAGGGAGAGGTAGGGAGGGGGGGGTAAGGGAGGGAGAGGGAAGGAGGGGTAAGGGAGAGAGGGAAGGAGGGAGAGGTAGAGAGGGAGGGGTAAGGGAGGGAGAGGGAAGGAGGGAGAGGTAGGGAGGGGGGTAAGGGAGGGAGAGGGAAGGAGGGAGAGGTAGGGAGGGAGGGGTAAGGGAGAAAGGGAAGGAGGGAGAGGTAGGGAGGGAGGGGTAAGGGAGAGAGGGAAGGAGGGAGAGGTAGAGAGGGAGGGGTAAGGGAGGGAGAGGGAAGGAGGGAGAGGTAGGGAGGGAGGGGTAAGGGAGGGAGAGGGAAGGAGGGAGAGGTAGGGAGGGGGGGTAAGGGAGGGAGAGGGAAGGAGGGAGAGGTAGGGAGGGAGGGGTAAGGGAGAGAGGGAAGGAGGGAGAGGTAGAGAGGGAGGGGTAAGGGAGGGAGAGGGAAGGAGGGAGAGGTAGGGAGGGAGGGGTAAGGGAGGGAAAGGGAAGGAGGGAGAGGTAGGGAGGGGGGGTAAGGGAGGGAGAGGGAAGGAGGGAGAGGTAGGGAGGGAGGGGTAAGGGAGGGAGAGGGAAGGAGGGAGAGGTAGGGAGGGGGGGTAAGGGAGGGGCAGAGTGGGGAAAGAGGAAGGCAGGAAGGGAAAGAAGGAAGGGGAGAAAAAGGTAGGAGATGGAAAGGTAAGAAAAAAGGAAAAAGATGAAAGATAGGTCAGGGACAGGCAGCTACAGAAAAAAAACTGGAAAACAACAGGAAAACAGGCAGCTACAGGAACACAACAGGAAAACAACAGGCAGGTAGAGGAAAACAACAGGCAGGTAGAGGAAAACAACAGGCAGGTAGAGGAAAACAACAGGCAGGTAGAGGAAAACAACAGGCAGGTAGAGGAAAACAACAGGCAGGTAGAGGAAAACAACAGGCAGGTAGAGGAAAACAACAGGCAGGTAGAGGAAAACAACAGGAAAACAACAGGCAGCTACAGGAAAACAACAGGAAAACAACAGGCAGGTAGAGGAAAACAACAGGAAAACAACAGGAAAACAACAGGCAGCTACAGGAAAACAACAGGAAAACAACATGCAGCTACAGGAAAACAACAGGAAAACAACAGGCAGGTAGAGGAAAACAACAGGAAAACAACAGGAAAACAACAGGCAGGTAGAGGAAAACAACAGGCAGGTAGAGGAAAACAACAGGAAAACAACAGGAAAACAACAGGCAGCTAGAAGAAAACAACAGGAAAACAACAGGAAAACAACAGGAAAACAACAGGCAGGTAGAGGAAAACAACAGGCAGGTAGAGGAAAACAACAGGAAAACAACAGGAAAACAACAGGCAGCTAGAAGAAAACAACAGGAAAACAACAGGCAGCTACAGGAAAACAACAGTAAAACAACAGGCAGCTACAGGAAAACAACAGGAAAACAACAGGCAGGTAGAGGAAAACAACAGGAAAACAACAGGAAAACAACAGGAAAACAACAGGAAAACAACAGGCAGCTACAGGAAAACAACAGTAAAACAACAGGCAGCGAGAGGAAAACAACAGGCAGCTAGAGGAAAACAACAGGAAAACAACAGGCAGCTACAGGAAAACAACAGGAAAACAACAGGCAGCTAGAGGAAAACAACAGGAAAACAACAGGCAGCTAGAGGAAAACAACAGGAAAACAACAGGCAGCTACAGGAAAACAACAGGAAAACAACAGGCAGCTAGAGGAAAACAACAGGAAAACAACAGGAAAACAACAGGCAGCTACAGGAAAACAACAGTAAAACAACAGGCAGCTACAGGAAAACAACAGGAAAACAACAGGCAGCTAGAGGAAAACAACAGGAAAACAACAGGCAGCGAGAGGAAAACAACAGGAAAACAACAGGAAAACAACAGGAAAACAACAGGCAGCTAGAAGAAAACAACAGGAAAACAACAGGAAAACAACAGGCAGCTACAGGAAAACAACAGTAAAACAACAGGCAGCGAGAGGAAAACAACAGGAAAACAACAGGAAAACAACAGGCAGCTAGAGGAAAACAACAGGAAAACAACAGGCAGCGAGAGGAAAACAACAGGAAAACAACAGGAAAACAACAGGCAGCTAGAGGAAAACAACAGGAAAACAACAGGCAGCGAGAGGAAAACAACAGGCAGCTACAGGAAAACAACAGGAAAACAACAGGCAGCTACAGGAAAACAACAGGCAGCTACAGGAAAACAACAGGAAAACAACAGGAAAACAACAGGCAGCTAGAGGAAAACAACAGGAAAACAACAGGCAGCTACAGGAAAACAACAGGCAGCTACAGGAAAACAACAGGAAAACAACAGGAAAACAACAGGCAGCGAGAGGAAAACAACAGGCAGCTACAGGAAAACAACAGGAAAACAACAGGAAAACAACAGGCAGCTAGAGGAAAACAACAGGAAAACAACAGGCAGCTACAGGAAAACAACAGGCAGCTACAGGAAAACAACAGGAAAACAACAGGAAAACAACAGGCAGCTACAGGAAAACAACAGGAAAACAACATGCAGCTACAGGAAAACAACAGGAAAACAACAGGCAGCTAGAGGAAAACAACAGGAAAACAACAGGCAGCTACAGGAAAACAACATGCAGCTACAGGAAAACAACAGGAAAACAACATGCAGCTACAGGAAAACAACAGGAAAACAACAGGCAGCTACAGGAAAACAACAGGAAAACAACAGGCAGCTGTAGGGAAACAACAGGAAAACAACATGCAGCTACAGGAAAACAACAGGCAGCTACAGGAAAACAACAGGAAAACAACATGCAGCTACAGGAAAACAAGAGTAAAACAACAGGCAGCTACAGGAAAACAACAGGAAAACAACAGGAAGCTATAGGAAAACAACAGGAAACCAACAGGTAGCTACAGGAAAACAACAGGCAGCTACAGGAAAACAACAGGAAACCAACAGGCAGCTATAGGAAAACTACAGGAATACAACAGGCAGCTATAGGAAAACAACAGGAAACCAACAGGCAGCTATAGGAAAACAACAGGAAACCAACAGGCAGCTATAGGAAAACTACAGGAAAACAACATGCAGCTACAGGAAAACAACAGGAAAACAACAGGCAGCTACAGGAAAACAACAGGAAAACAATAGGCAGCTACAGGAAAACAACAGGAAAACAACATGCAGCTACAGGAAAACAACAGGAAAACAACAGGCAGCTACAGGAAAACAACAGGAAAACAACATGCAGCTACAGGAAAACAACAGGCAGCTACAGGAAAACAACAGGAAAACAACATGCAGCTACAGGAAAACAACAGGCAGCTACAGGAAAACAACAGGAAAACAACATGCAGCTACAGGAAAACAACAGGAAAACAACAGGCAGCTACAGGAAAACAACAGGCAGCTACAGGAAAACAACATGCAGCTACAGGAAAACAACAGGAAAACAACAGGCAGCTACAGGAAAACAACAGGAAAACAACAGGCAGCTACAGGAAAACAACAGGAAAACAACAGGCAGCTACAGGAAAACAACAGGAAAACAACATGCAGCTACAGGAAAACAACAGGAAAACAACAGGCAGCTACAGGAAAACAACAGGAAAACAACAGGCAGCTACAGGAAAACAACAGGAAAACAACAGGCAGCTACAGGAAAACAACAGGAAAACAACATGCAGCTACAGGAAAACAACAGGAAAACAACAGGCAGCTACAGGAAAACAACAGGAAAACAACAGGCAGCTACAGGAAAACAACAGGAAAACAACAGGCAGCTACAGGAAAACAACAGGCAGCTACAGGAAAACAACAGGAAAACAACATGCAGCTACAGGAAAACAACAGGAAAACAACAGGCAGCTACAGGAAAACAACAGGAAAACAACATGCAGCTACAGGAAAACAACAGGAAAACAACAGGCAGCTACAGGAAAACAACAGGAAAACAACAGGCAGCTACAGGAAAACAACAGGAAAACAACAGGCAGCTACAGGAAAACAACAGGAAAACAACAGGCAGCTACAGGAAAACAACAGGAAAACAACATGCAGCTACAGGAAAACAACAGGAAAACAACATGCAGCTACAGGAAAACAACAGGAAAACAACAGGCAGCTACAGGAAAACAACAGGAAAATAACAGTAGTCAGAATTTCTAAAGATCAGAATAAGGCCTAATGATAGAGAGCGAGAGAGAGAGAGAGAGAGAGAGAGAGAGGAGAAATTAGAGGGAGAGTAGACATTGGAAAATGAGGGTTGATAAAGGGGTGATTATATACATAGTGACTCACAGGCAGGTTGGTGGTTAGGGACAGACAGACAGACAGACAGACAGACAGACAGACAGACAGACAGACAGACAGACAGACAGACAGACAGACAGACAGACAGACAGACAGACAGACAGACAGACAGACAGACAGACAGACAGACAGACAGAGTGTGACTCACAGGCAGGTTGGCTGAGCCGTCGCAGGAGGACATGCTGCGTCTGGTGGTGGGTCTGGAGTCCAGAACGTTCTTCTTGGCCACTTTGAGCTCGCGGCTCTTAGGGGGAACGTAGCCATCTCTCAAGGACTGGAGGATGGGGTCCTCGTCTCGCCCCTCCAGCCACTCCTCTGGCTCCAGAGCCGGGTCTGAACCCGCCGTGTCTGGGTACAGGTCATCCTGAAACAGGTCTGACTGGAGGGAGGAGGAGAGGGTGGAGGGGGAGAGAGAGGGAAGGTAAGGATGGAGGGGGGAGAGAGAGAGGGAGAGCAAGGGAGGAGAGAGGGAAGGGAGAGATGGAGGATGGGGAGAGAGAGGGAGGAGGGGGGAGAGAGAGGGGGGTAGGGTTAGGAAGGGGAGAGAGAGAGAGTGATGTGGAGGAGAGGGGGAAGAGAGGAAGGAAAGTTTTAACAAGCTGTAAATATAGGGAGGGAGAGAGGGAGAGGAGGAGAGGGAACGAGATAGAGGCTTACCTTTCTAGGTACTGTCATGGCGATGGGCTCACACTTCTTGTCATGAAGCTTATATAACCTGGAGATCAGGGTTGGAGTCAGAGAACAGCCACAACAAAAACATTACCCTGCTCAGCTAAGCCTACGCATTTTTGTATTTGTATATATAATGGATCTCCATTCGTTCTTGCCAAGGCAGCAGCTACTCTTCCTGGGGTCCAGCAAAATTAAGGCAGTTATACAATTAAAAAAACAAATTGTACAGTATATGAGAATATATCACTATGTTGCCAAAAAAGTTCAAGACTGTTATTTGTTCCCTTCAATAAAATGCATTCAAAACTACTTTCTGCACATTTCTGCTACTTTCTTAGGCTATACAAGTGCTATCTCTTGCTAAAAAATGTATGTTTACACCTATGCAGTACCAATAATAATAATAAACTTCTACTTCAGTAAAGAAAACAATTCTGACAGGTGTGTTGTAATAAAAACGAGTGGTGTCCACTGATTAAATGCAGTCTTTCTGCATTGTAAAGAGGGAAAACCCAGATATACACAAATTTTGTGATGAATGACAGGTTGTTTCTTCATGCAAAATAGATTTGGGGTTTAAAGTTCAATTAAGCTGCTTTATTTTAGGGGTTTAGTGAAGGCGGGTAATTTTTTACCCTTAGGACAAGGGGACTATACAGAATGTTAAGACTACACAAGAGTTAAAATCTCATTTTTACTGCTTGCATCAGTTCCTTGATGTGGAATAGTTCCATGTAATTATGGCTCTATGTAGCACGGTGCGCCTCCCATAGTCTGTTCTAGACTTGGGGACTGTGAAGAGACCTCTGGTGGCATGTCTTGTGGGGTATGCATGTGTGTCTGAGATGTGCACCAGTAGTTCAAACAGACAGCTCGGTGCATTCAGCAAGTCAATACTTCTTACAAAAACAAGTAGTGATGAAGTCACTCTCCTCCACTTTGAGCCAGGAGAGATTGACATGCATATTACTAATGTTAGCTCTCTGTGTACATCCAAGGGCCAGCCGTGCTGCTCTGTTCTGAGCCAATTGCAATTTTCCTAAGTCCCTTTTTGTGTGACCACATGAATGAACAGTAGTCCAGGTACAACAAAACTAGTGCATGTAGGACCTGCCTTGTTGATAGTGTTGTTAAGAATGCAGAGCAGCACTTAATTATAGACAGGCTTCTCCCAATCTTACCTACTGTCGTATCAATATGTTTTGACCATGACAGTTTACAATCCAGGGTTACTCCAGGCAGTTTAGTCATCTCAACTTGCTCAATTTCCACATTATTTATTACAAGATTTAGTTGAGGTTTAGGGTTTAGTGAATGATTTGTCCCAAATACAATGCTTTTAGTTTTAGACATTTTTAGGACTTATTCCTTGCCACCCACTCTGAAACTAACTGCAGCTCTTTGTTAAAACCTCTACAGGATCGGTGGGTCCCCCGTGGGACGGTTGAGCTAACGTAGGCTAATGCGATTAGCATGAGGTTGTAAGTAACAAGAAAGTTTCCCAGGACATAGACATATCTGAAATTGACAGAAAGCTTAAATTCTTGTTCATCCAACTGCACTGTCCAATTTACAGTAGCTATTACAGTGAAAGAATACCATGCTATTGTTTGAGGAGAGTGCACAGTTATGAACTTGAAAATGTATTAATTAACCAATTAGGCACATTTGGGAAGTCTTGATACAATATATTTTACAGAAATGCACTGGTTCATTGGATCAGTCTAAAACTTTGCCCATACACTGCTGCCATCTAGTGGCCAAAATCTAAATTGTGCCTGGGCTGGAATAATACATTATGGCTTTTCGCTTGCATTTCAAAACGCATGTTTTTTTCTTTGTATTATCTTTTACCAGATCTAATGTGTTATATTCTCCTACATTCATTTCACATTTCCACAAACTTCAGTGTTTCCTTTCAAATGGTATTAAGAATATGCGTATCCTTGCTTCAGGTCCTGAGCTACAAGCAGTTAGATTTGGATATCTAATTTTAGGCGAAAATTGAAAAAGCGGGTTCGATCCTTAAGAGGTTTTAAGTCTTGCAGTCATTTCAGTCTGTATAGTAGCTGACGTGTATAGTGTTGAGTCATCCACATACATAGACACATTTGCTTTACTCAAAGCTGTGTTCAGTTAGACAAGTAACTCTTTATCCACAGTATAACAGGGGGTGTAAAGCCATAACACATATGTTTTTCCAGCAGCAGACTATGATGGATAATGTCAAAAGCTGCACTGAAGTCTAACGAAACAGCCCCCACAATCTTTTTTTATCATCAGTATCTCTCAGCCAGTCATCAGTCATTTGTGTAAGTGCTGTGCTTGTTGAATGTCCTTCCCTTTAAGCATGCTGAAAGTCTGTAAAATAGCATTGTATCTGGTCAAACACAATTTTTTCCAAAAGTTTACTAAGGGTTGGTAACAGGCTGATTGGTGGGCTATTTGAGCCAGTAAAGGGGGCTTTACTATTCTTGGGTAGTGGAATGACTTTTTCTTCCCTCCAGGCCTGAGGGCACATACTTTCTTGTAGGCTTAGATTGAAGATGTGGCAAATAGGAGAGGCAATATCGTCCTCTATTATCCTCAGTAGTTTTCCATCCAAGTTGTCAGACCCCGGTGGCTTGTCATTGTTGGTATACAACAAAACATTTTCACCTCTTCCACACTCACTTTACAGAATTTAAAATTACAATGCTCGTCTTTCATAATTTGGTCAGATATACTTGGATGTGTAGTGTCAGCGTTTGTTGCTGGCATTTCATGCCTAAGTTTGCTAATCTTGCCAATGAAAAAATATCAATATCAGTTGGTTTTGTGATGAATGAGCCATCTGATTAAATGAATGATGGAGCTGAGTTTGACTTTTTCCCCAAAATGTCATTGAAGGTGCTCCAAAGCTTTTTACTATCATTCTTTGTCATTTATTTTTGTTTCATAGTGTAGTTTCTTCTTTTTACTCAGCCACATCATTTCTGAACACATTTGCCAATCAGTTGTGCAGCAAGACTTATTTGCCATTCCTTTTGCCTCATCCCTCTCAAACATACAATTATTCAATTCCTCATCAATCCACTGGGATTTTTACCTTTATTTATCTAGGCAAGTCAGTTAAGAACAAATTCTTATTTTCAATGTCGGCCTTGTTCAGGGGCAGAACAACAGATTTTTACCTTGTCAGCTCGGGGATTCGAACTTGCAACCTTTCGGTTACTAGTCCAACGCTCTAACCACTAGGCTACCTGCTGGTTACTAGTCCAATGCTCTAACCACTAGGCTACCTGCCGCCCCAATGGGTGCATGCTTATTAGTAACTCGAATAAGCAATTTCATAAATGTATCAAGTGCAGCGTCTGTTTGCTCCTCATTACACACCACAGACCAACAAATATTCTTTACATAAACAACATAGTTTTCACTACAAAACTTCTTGTATGACCTCTTATACACTATATTAGGCCCAGTCTGTGGAACTTTGGTTTTCCTAGATGTGGCTACTATATTGTGATCACTACATCCGATGGATCTGGATACTTCTTGCAAGCTAATTTCTGTAGCATTAGTAAAGATGTGATCAGTACATGTTGATGATTTAATTCCTGTGCTGTTTGTAACTACCCTGGTAGGTTGACTGATAACCTGAACCAGGTTGCAGGCACTGGTTACAGTTTGAAGCTTTTTCTTGAGTGGGCAGCCAGTCAATATTTAAATCACCCAGAAAATATACCTCTCTGTTGATATCACATACATTATCAAGCATTTCACACATTATCCAGATACTGACTTGGTGGTCGAAAGCAGTTTCCCATGAGATCCTCTTTAAGCTTTACAGGAATGTAGTTCTGAATATAAACAGTAACACCTCCACCATTGGCATTTCTGTCTTTTCTGTAAATGTTATAACCTTGTATTGCTACCACTGTATCATCAAAGGTATTATCTAAGTGAGGCTCCGAGATAGAATATGAATGTCACCTAGCAAATGATTGATTTCATGAACCTTGTTTCTTCAGCTACATATGTTAACGTGGGCTATTTTGAGCACTTTTCTTCTGCGTTGCTTGATTGTTTTCATTGCTTTACTGGGAAGCTTATCAGAAGTAGATATTCTCATGATATTTATGTTAGTGCAGGGTGAGCTGCACACAGTGGACTTCCTACTAGGGCACACCACCTCAGTGCTAACAGTATAACTCTGGTTCATAGGCATATGATTACTGTATACATTTACATTACATTTACATTTTAGTCATTTAGCAGACGCTCTTATCCAGAGCGACTTACAGTAGTGAATGCATACATTTCATTTCATAAATTTCATACAATCCTGGCGTTGCAAACACCATGCTCTACCAACTGAGCCACAGGGAAGGCTATATATACAATAGCTGTAGGATCAGCAGAAGCATTCAGGGCAGTAAGAGGGACATGAATTAGGTTACTTACATTGTGTCTACCAGCGCCTCTGTGATAATGTACATTTGCTGAAGAATTATGACAACTCAGCGACACAATGGTAGGGATTAGCTGAGCTGGGTCATTGATAAGTCATTGTCTCAACACAGCCTTATAATGCTGTGAAAGGATCCAGGAACCCAAATGATTTGGGTGGATCCCATCTTCCTTATAAAACTTGTTTTGTTTCCAAAAGGTATCAAAATTGCATTGCATATACCTGTGCGTAATGTCCATCCCTGATTGGGAGTGTGTGTGCGTGCGTCCGTGTGTGTCTGTGCGTGTGTGTCTGTGCAGTTTCCTACCTGGCGATCTCACACTTGCTGACATCCACCCCTCTCTTAGGCATGAAGCCCATCCCCCTCTGAGGCTCCTTGCTGCTGAAGGTACTGAGGTAGTGGACATAGGGAGGCTCCTCTGTTATCTCAAAGTACCGGATACTACTGTCCCCCTGGAGAGGAGGGGAGGAGTGAGTAGACGAGAGGGGAGGAGAGGCAAGAGGAGGAAAGGAGAGGGGAGAAGAAGGGAGGGGAGAGGAGGAAAGGAGAGGGGGAGAGGAGGAAAAGAGAGGGGGGAGAAGGGAGGGGAGAGGAGGAAAGGAGAGGGGGAGAGGAAGAAAAGAGAGGGGGGGAGAGAGGGGAGGAGAGGGGGAGAGGAGGAAAAGAGAGGGGGGGAGGAGGAAAAGAGAGGGGGGGAGAAGGGAGAAGGGAGGGTAGAGGAGGAAAGGAGAGGGGGAGAGGAGGAAAAGAGAGGGGGGAGAAGGGAGGGGAGAGGAGGAAAGGAGAGGGGGAGAGGAGGAAAAGAGAGGGGGGGAGAGAGGGGAGGAGGGGAGGAGAGGGGGAGAGGAGGAAAAGAGAGGGGGGGAGGAGGAAAAGAGAGGGGGGGAGAAGGGAGAAGGGAGGGGAGAGGAGGAAAGAAGAGGGGGAGAGGAGGAAAAGAGAGGGGGGAGAAGGGAGAAGGGAGGGGAGAGGAGGAAAGGAGAGGGGGGGAGAAGGGAGAAGGGAGGGGAGAGGAGGAAAGGAGAGGGGGGGAGAAGGGAGAAGGGAGGGGAGAGGAGGAAAGGAGAGGGGGAGAGGAGGAAAAGAGAGGGGGGAGAAGGGAGAAGGGAGGGGAGAGGAGGAAAGGAGAAGGGGGAGAGGAGGAAAAGAGAGGGGGGGAGAAGGGAGAAGGGAGGGGAGAGGAGGAAAAGAGAGGGGGGGAGAAGGGAGAAGGGAGGGGAGAGGAGGAAAGGAGAGGGGGAGAGGAGGAAAAGAGAGGGGGGGAGAAGGGAGAAGGGAGGGGAGAGGAGGAAAGGAGAGGGAGGGGAGAGAGGGGAGGAGGGGAGGAGAGGGGGGAGGAGGAAAGGAGAGGGGGAGGGGGAGAAGGGAGGGGAGGGGAGGAAAGAAGAGGGGGAGAGGAGGAAAAGAGAGGGGGGGAGAAGGGAGAAGGGAGGGGAGAGGAGGAAAGGAGAGGGGGAGAGGAGGAAAAGAGAGGGGGGAGAAGGGAGGGGAGAGGAGGAAAGAAGAGGGGGGGGAGAGAGGGGAGGAGGGGGGAGGGGGAAAGGAGAGGGGGAGGGGGAGAAGGGAGGGGAGGAAAGAAGAGGGTTAGAGGAGGAGAGGGGAGGATTTATAGTAGTGGTATCAAGGTAATGGATAATACTGTTACTGTGTGTGTGCGTGCGTGCGTGCGTGCGTGTGTGTGTGTGTGTTTATACCTTTCCACAGAGGTAAACCATGTTGGTGTCTGGGTCGTAGTATGGTAACAACACACCGTTACTTGTGTCCAACTCCAGCAGTGCAATAGGCTCCTCAAAACTTGTCTGGTAGGAACAGAGCAAAGAAGGACAACATGAGAGGAGAGGGACGAGAGGAATTCATTGGACCGATGTTCACTGTCCTTCAAGAGGATTGACGAGTGAGGGTGCATGCATGTGTGTCCATATGTGTGTGTGTGTGTGTGTGTGTGTGTGTGTGTGTGTGTGTGTGTGTGTGTGTGTGTGTGTGTGTGTGTGTGTGTGTGTGTGTGTGTGTGTGTATATATTTGTGTGTGCTTGTGTGTATTTGTGTGTGTGTGTTACCGGGTCCCACAAGCCCAGCTCTCTCTGGCTCATCCTAGTGAAGCCGGTAGTGAACAGGTTTCCGTCTCTGGTAAAGATGGCCCTCATCGGTCGGATCCCCTCGTGTGGAGCCATCCTCTCCTATTGGACAGAACGGACAAGCCAGACATCACTAACAGAATTCAGAGCACCCATCGAGGTAGAAAGAGGGCTCATCATGGCTTCTATGAAAGCACAAGCAGTCCCATTGAGTCTAGGCCTACACGATTTGGACTAAATATCTACACTGAACAAAAAATATAAACGCAACATGTAAAGTGTTGGTCCCATGTTTCATGAGCTGAAATAAATGATTCCAGAAGTGTTCCACATATAAAAAAAATGTATTTATCTCAAATTCTGTGCAGAAATTTGTTTACATTCCTGTTAGTGAGCATTTCTCCTTTGCCAAGATAATCCATCCACCTGACACTTGTGGCATATCTAGAGGCTGATTAAAAAGCATGATCATTACACAGGTGCACCTTGTGCTGGGGACAATAAAAGGCCACTTTAAAATATGCAGTCACACAACACAATGCCACAGATGTCTCAAGTTTTGAGGAAGTGTGCAATTGGCATGCTGACTGCAGGAATGTCCACCACAACTGTTGCCAGAGAATGTAATGTTTGTTTCTCTACCATAAGCCGCCTTCAACGACGTTTTAGATAATTTGGCAGTACGTCCAACCGGCCTCACATTGCAGACCACGTGTAAACATGCCAGCCCAGGACCTCCACATCCGGTTTCTTCACCTGTGGGATCATCTGACACCAGCCAGCTAATGTAACCGTTGGTTTGCACAACTGAAAAAGTTCTGCACAAACTGTCAGAAACAGTCTCAGGGAAGTTCTTTTGCGTGCTCGTCGTCCTCACCAGGGTCTTGACCTGACTGCAGTTTGGCGTCGTAACCGGCTTCAGTGGGCAAATGCTCACCCTTGATGGCCACTGTCATGCTGGAGAAGTATGGTCTTCATGGATTAACCCCAGTTTCAACTGTACCGGGCAGATGGCAGACAGCGTAGTGTGTATGGCGTTGTGTGGGCGAGAAGTTTGCTTATGTCAACGTTGTGAACAGAGTGCCCCACGGTGGCGGTGGGGTTATGCTATGGGCAGGCATAAGCTATGTACAACGAACACAATTGCATTTTATCGATGGCAATTTGAATGCACAGAGATACCGTGACGAGATCCTGAGGCCCATTGTTGTGCCTTTCATCCGCCGCCATCACCTTATTCAGCATGATAATGCACAGTCCCATGTCGCAAGGGTCTGTACGAAATTCCTGGAAGCTGAAAATGTCCCAGTTATTCCATGGCCTGCATACTCACCAGACATGTTACCCAATGAGCATGTTTGGAATGCTCTGGGTCGACGTGTACGACAGAAGAGGAGTGGGACAACATTTCAAACGCCACAACCAACAGCCTGATAAACTCAATGCGAAGGAGATGTGTCGTGCTGCATGAGGCAAATGGTGGTCACACTAAATGCTTGTGTTCCTAGCTCCAACAATGCAGTAATATCTAACAATACACAACAATACACACAAATCAACAAGTAAAAGAATGGAATGAAGAAATATAAAAATATTAGATCGAGCAATGGAGTATAAATATTTATATATACACTACATGACCAAAAGTATGTGGACACCTGTTGGTCGAACATCTCATTCCAAAAATATAGGCATTAATATGGAGTTGGTCCCCCCTTTGCTGCTATAACACATCTAGGCTTTCCACTAGATGTTGGAACATTGCAGCGGGAACTTTCTTCCATTCAGCCACAAGAGCATTAGTGTTGTCGGGCACTGATGTTTGGCTATTAGGCCTGACTCGCAGTCAGCATTCCAATTCATCCCAAAGGTGTTGGATGGGGTTGAGGTCAGGGCTCTGTGCAGGCCAGTCAAGTTTTTCAACACTGATCTCGACAAACCATTTCTGTATGGACCTCGCTTTGTACCCGGGGGCATTGGCAAGCTGAAACAGGAAAGAGCCTTCCCCAAACTGTTGCCACAAAGTTGGAAGCACAGAATCATCTAGAATGTATGCTGTAGCATTAACTGATGTTGCTACCAGAGGCAGTTTGGAACTTGGTAGTGTGTTGCAACTGAGGACAGACGAATTTTACGAGCTACACGCTTCAGCACTCGGTGGTCCCGTTCTGTGAGCTTGTGTGGCCCACCACTTCGCGGCTGAGCCGTTGTTGCTCCTAGACATTTCCACTTCACAATAACAGGACTTACAGTTGACCGAGGCAGGTACAGCAGGAAACAAAATTGACGAACTGACTTGTAAAGGTGGCATCCTATGACAGTTCCACGTTGAAAGTCACTGAGCTCTTCAGTAAGGCCATTCTACTACCAATGTTTGTCTATGGAGATTGCATGGCTGTGTGCTCGATTTTATACACCTGTCAGCAACAGGTGTGGCTGAAATAGCCGAATCCACTAATTTGAAGGTGTGTCCACATACTTTTGTATATATAGTGTATATAAATACTGTATATTTGTGTGATGGGATGTATAGACATTATGGACAGTATTTGGATAGAATATGTAGTATATCTGAAGAATACATGGATAGAGTAGTATATATACAGCAATAGTTGACTAAAATACAGTATATACTGTACACATAGTATGAAATGAGTAAAACAGTACGCAAACATTATTAAAGTGACCAGTGCTCCTTGTCTATGTACATAGGCAGCAGCCTCTAAGGTGCAGGGTAGAGTAAGGAGGGCAGGCGGTGTGCTCCCGGTGATGCGTTGGGCTGACCACACCCCCCTCTGGAGAGCCCTGCGGTGGCGGACAGTGCAGTTGTCGTACCAGGCGGGGATACAGCCCAACAGAATGTTTTCAATGGTGCATCTGCATTTCTTCAGTCTCCTGAGGTTATTCACCACACTGTCTGTGTGGGTGGACCATTTCAGATTGTCAGTGATGTGAACGCCGCGGAACTTAATAAAGCTTGCATATGCACATCTGTATTTCCAGTCATGTGAAATCCATAAATTAGGGTCTAATGAATATATTTAAATTGGCTGATTTCCTTATATGAACTGTAACTCAGTAAAATATTTGAAGGTTTTGGCCTTTCTAGGGAGTTTTTCCTAGCCACCGTGCTTCTACACCTGCATTGCTGGCTGTTTGGGGTTTTAGGCTGGGTTTCTGTACAGCACTTTGAGACATCAGCTGATGTAAGAAGGGCTTTATAAATAAATTTGATTGATTGATTGATTGAAATTGTTGCATGTTGCATTTATTATTTTGTTGGGATGTAAGGTAAGGAAGTATGTTGTTTTACTTCACACAAACATACATGCCTGCACGCACACACACACACATACATGCCTGCACGCACACACACACACACACACACACACCTGCACGCACACACACACACATACATGCCTGCACGCACACACACACACACACACACACACCTGCACGCACGCACACACACACACATACATGCCTGCACGCACACACACACACACATGCCTGCACGCACACACACACACACATACATGCTTGCACGCACGCACACACACACACACACACATGCCTGCACAGACACACATACACACACACATGCCTGCACGCACACACACACACATACATGCCTGCACACACACACATGCCTGCACGCACACACACACACACATACATGCCTGCACGCACACACACACACATACATGCCTGCACACACACACACACACAAACACACATTCCTGCACGCACACACACACACACACACACACACACACACACACACACACACACACACACACACATACATGCCTGCACGCACACACACACACATACATGCCTGCACGCACACACACACACAGACATACATGCCTGCACACACACACACACACACACACACATACATGCCTGCACTCACACACACACACAGACATACATGCCTGCACACACACACACACACAGACATACATGCCTGCACACACACACACACACACAGACATACATGCCTGCACGCACACACACACACACACATATACATGCCTGCACGCACACACACACAGACATACATGCCTGCACACACACACACACACACACACATACAGACATACATGCCTGCATGCACAAATACATGCCTGCACGCACGCACACACACACACGCACACATACATGCCTGCACGCACACACACACACATACATGCCTGCACGCACACACACACACACACACACACACACACACACACACACACACACACACACACACACACACACATACATGCCTGCACACACACACACACACATACATGCCTGCACGCACACGCACACACACACACACACACACACACACACACACACACACACACACACACACACACACACACACACACCACACACACACACACACACACACATGCCTGCACACACACACACACAATTCCACTGTTTGTTTGCTGTTGTATATGTGCTGTTGCCAGTGTCTTCTGTCTGTGTTGTCCATTTTGTCCTACATAGTTTTTTTGTTTTGTTATTATCCCCCGTCTCCACTGGAGGCCTTTTGCCATGCCGTCATTGTAAATAAGAATCACTCACTTTGAGTACAGAGTCTAGGTCTGGGAAACTGTGACCTTTGACCTCTCCGCGACCACCTCTCTCTTACCCCGTCATCTTTATTTCTTCCCCTCCCAGCTCCCCCATTCACCAACTCACCTCGACCACCTCACTCTTACCCCGTCATCTTTATTTCTTCCCCTCCCAGCTCCCCCATTCACCAACTCACCTCGACCACCTCACTCTTACCCCGTCATCTTTATTTCTTCCCCTCCCAGCTCCCCCATTCACCAACTCACCTCGACCACCTCACTCTTACCCCATCATCTTTATTTCTTCCCCTCCCAGCTCCCCCATTCACCACCTCACTCTTACCCCATCATCTTTATTTCTTCCCCTCCCAGCTCCCCCATTCACCAACTCACCTCGACCACCTCACTCTTACCCCGTCATCTTTATTTCTTCCCCTCCCAGCTCCCCCATTCACCAACTCACCTCGACCACCTCTCTCTTACCCCGTCATCTTTATTTCTTCCCCTCCCAGCTCCCCCATTCACCAACTCACCTCGACCACCTCACTCTTACCCCATCATCTTTATTTCTTCCCCTCCCAGCTCCCCCATTCACCAACTCACCTCGACCACCTCACTCTTACCCCATCATCTTTATTTCTTCCCCTCCCAGCTCCCCCATTCACCAACTCACCTCGACCACCTCACTCTTACCCCGTCATCTTTATTTCTTCCCCTCCCAGCTCCCCCATTCACCAACTCACCTCGACCACCTCACTCTTACCCCGTCATCTTTATTTCTTCCCCTCCCAGCTCCCCCATTCACCAACTCACCTCGACCACCTCACTCTTACCCCATCATCTTTATTTCTTCCCCTCCCAGCTCCCCCATTCACCAACTCACCTCGACCACCTCACTCTTACCCCGTCATCTTTATTTCTTCCCCTCCCAGCTCCCCCATTCACCAACTCACCTCGACCACCTCTCTCTTACCCCGTCATCTTTATTTCTTCCCCTCCCAGCTCCCCCATTCACCAACTCACCTCGACCACCTCTCTCTTACCCCGTCATCTTTATTTCTTCCCCTCCCAGCTCCCCCATTCACCAACTCACCTCGACCACCTCTCTCTTACCCCGTCATCTTTATTTCTTCCCCTCCCAGCTCCCCCATTCACCAACTCACCTCGACCACCTCACTCTTACCCCATCATCTTTATTTCTTCCCCTCCCAGCTCCCCCATTCACCAACTCACCTCGACCACCTCACTCTTACCCCATCATCTTTATTTCTTCCCCTCCCAGCTCCCCCATTCACCAACTCACCTCGACCACCTCACTCTTACCCCATCATCTTTATTTCTTCCCCTCCCAGCTCCCCCATTCACCAACTCACCTCGACCACCTCACTCTTACCCCGTCATCTTTATTTCTTCCCCTCCCAGCTCCCCCATTCACCAACTCACCTCGACCACCTCACTCTTACCCCATCATCTTTATTTCTTCCCCTCCCAGCTCCCCCATTCACCAACTCACCTCGACCACCTCTCTCTTACCCCATCATCTTTATTTCTTCCCCTCCCAGCTCCCCCATTCACCAACTCACCTCGACCACCTCACTCTTACCCCATCATCTTTATTTCTTCCCCTCCCAGCTCCCCCATTCACCAACTCACCTCGACCACCTCACTCTTACCCCATCATCTTTATTTCTTCCCCTCCCAGCTCCCCCATTCACCAACTCACCTCGACCACCTCACTCTTACCCCATCATCTTTATTTCTTCCCCTCCCAGCTCCCCCATTCACCAACTCACCGCGACCACCTCTCTCTTGCGGGGGTCACATACACGGAGGCGTCGGTCCTTACAGGTGGTGCAGAACAGGCTGCCGTTACGGTTCCAGCTGACATTGTAGATGAGGTCTGGGTGGTCGTCCATGGAGATGAGCGCCTCGCCAGTTCCCACGTTCCAGATTATTATCAGGTTATCACTGCCTGGGGGTAGGGAGGGAGGAGTAGGGTGAGAGAGTGTGTGAGTGAATGCATGATTGTCTGTCTGTCTGTCTGTCTGTCTGTCTGTCTGTCTGTCTGTCTGTCTGTCTGTCTGTCTGTCTGTCTGTCTGTCTGTCTGTCTGTGTGTCTGTGTGTCTGTGTGTCTGTCTGTGTGTGTGTGTACCTGCAGTGAGTAGTATGTTGCGTGCAGTGGGGTGCCAGGTGACAATGCCGACGCGTTTGGAGTGTCCCTCCAGGACCACGATGGGCTCTGATATGGGCCGGGTCCCCATCTGGTCAGGGATCTGCCACACCTGCAGGGGGACACAATATAACTTAACACCTACAGGGGGACACAAAAAATCATTACACCTATAGAAGGACACAAAATAATGTTCCACCTAGAGGAGGAAAAACAATGCTACACCTATAGAAGGACACAAAATAATGTTCCACCTAGAGGGGGAAAAACAATGTTACACCTGTAGAAGGACACAAAATAATGTTCCACCTAGAGGGGGAAAAACAATGTTACACCTATAGAAGGACACAAAATAATGTTCCACCTAGAGGGGGAAAAACAATGTTACACCTATAGAAGGACACAAAATAATGTTCCACCTAGAGGGGGAAAAACAATGTTACACCAACACGGTCGCGTCATGCCATTGTTATGAACTTTCTCAAGCCGTGTATCCGCCATAGTAGTGTCCAAAAGTCAGGATAAGCGCGGTCATTTTGAACGGAGGCTAACAGAGGCTAACGCAGGCTAACGGAGACTAACGGAGGCTAATGACTGTTTCGCCTGGAAATACAATAACATTGCTAAAGTAGGAAAATATTTAGTAGGAAACAACTTTGCCCTCATTATCATGCCGTCAAATTTACTTTAGACTGATGGCAATGTTGTCATTAGCTAGCAATGTTTGTCAGAAATAGCTAGCTAATGTAAGCATTGCTGGAAGCACGAACATCCGATTGGTCTCTCCTTAATCATAGCTAGCTAGCTAATGTTGTACTGCATCTAAAGTCAATCTGGCAACATCACAATGGCAAAAGGTTTTCCTATAATTATCTGTCTCCTTTAGAAATGTTATTGTATTTCCAAGCCACAGTAATGTATTTTTTAGGAAATATTCATCAGTGCCAATTGACAATGCATTGAGTAGAATGCTCAGTCGGGCATCAGTCCTAAAACGAATGTTTCAAACAATATTGTGACGAAACGTGCAAACCCTGAATAAGGGGACACAATACAATGTTACACCTACAGGAGGACACAATGGGTGTGTTCGTAAATTCCATCTGGAGCACTCGGGGCGTTCATAAATTCAATCTGGAGTGCGCTCAGAGTGCGCTCTGGGTGTTCGCAAATTCAGAGCATTTTGCTCTAGGAGCGTTCAGAGCGCACACTGGACGCTCTGGCCGAGGAGTAGCGTTGATCCGAGCACGGCAGTCAAGCACCCAAGCTAACTGGCTAACGTTGGCTAGCTATTTCCAGATACAAATGAGAGAACACATCACTCTGACCATTTTACTCATCCTAGCAGAGCCGGTTAGGCTGTTTTCATGTTTTCCAGAGTGTTGGTGACTGTAACTGTGCTGCTGGCAACAATTGAATTACTATTTTTTTGCCGACGTTTACTGGCACCGGCCATATTCAACGGGTGTTGAGCGTTCGTAAATTCATCAGTTATTCTGCGCTCCAGGCACAGTTAGAGGAGAGTGCTCTGAAATCGGAGTAGATACCCAGAGTGAATATACGAACGCACCCAACAATATAACATTACACGCCTAAAGGATGACACATAACAACGTTACACCCATAGAAATAGAATAACTAGAACAGTCTTGGACCCTCTAAGCCTGGCAATTTGACTGGTAGACTCATGGAGATATGCCATATCTATATTTATGTAAGGGTTGACTCATAGCAGCGAGGAAGAGGCGGAGTGAAGAGGATCCCCTCCCGTCAAAATTTGTCCACGCGGGAATGTAGCGATAAGCAGATCACCTGCCTCCCCGCCTTTGGGACAACGTCTCCCATTGTTAAGGCAACGTCTCTTCATTATATACAGTATCACGGGTACATTCGCAAATGGCTGCTTGGTTTTGTGATGCAAAAATGTACACGTTAATGTAGAATATTCATTCAAATGATGCTAACTGATGTGGCTCATGCAATGGAATGTATTTTTTGTAATGTCAGTTGAGTTGATTCAACAAATTACAGCACAGATTGACTTCCTGCTTTTACTCTCGGCTGAAGGTAACAAAGGGGAGAATCTCAATTGCATATTCCTCACATCTTCTCTCCTCCTTTCTCGTCTCCCTCTCAAAACCCATTGGATGAGAGATCTCGTTGTCTTAAACTTAGTCATCTTCAACCATAGAGAAAGATAGAGGACTCATTTTTATATCTGTGCCATTATTATTAGATATATTTTTTAGTGTCTGTGAGAGCATGGGCCGCGCCATTTAGGCTGTAACCCATAATAATCCCATCCCAGTTGACTATTTTGACTACTTTAATAATATAATATAATAATATATGCCATGGTGGAAGTCCTCAATGGCACTGCCCATGCTATAACGGTCTTCTGGCCACTAGAGGCCTCTATCATTCTCTATGTCTTCAACCTACTGTAGCTTTTACTTCCTGCTTTGCTCCTATGGGTACACCCAAACATGGCCGCCAGTCCACCCATTATGCCATCATTAACTTGAATGGAGACACCCATTCTATTGTTACACTTACACATGGACATAATACAATGTTACACCTACAGTCGTGGCCAAAAGTTTTGAGAATGACACAAATATTAATTTTCACAAAGTCTGCTGCCTCAGTTTGTATGATGGCAATTTGCATATACTCCAGAATGTTATGAAGAGTGATCAGATGAATTGCAATTAATTGCAAAGTCTGTCTTTGCCATGCAAATGAACTGAATCCCCAAAAAACATTTCCACTGCATTTCAGCCCTGCCATAAAAGGACCAGCTGACATCATGTCAGTGATTCACTCGTTAACACAGGTGTGAGTGTTGACGAGGACAAGGCTGGAGATCACTCTGTCATGTTGATTAAGTTCGAATAACAGACTGGAAGCTTCAAAAGGAGGGTGGTGCTTGGAATCATTGTTCTTCCTCTGTCATCCATGGTTACCTGCAAGGAATCATGTGCCGTCATCATTGCTTTGCACAAAAAGGGCTTCACAGGCAAGGATATTTCTGCCAGTAAGATTGCACCTAAATCAACCATTTATCGGATCATCAAGAACTTCAAGGAGAGCGGTTCAATTGTTGTGAAGAAGGCTTCAGGGCGCCCAAGAAAGTCCAGCAAGCGCCAGGACCGTCTCCCAAAGTTGATTCAGCTGCGGGATCGGGGCACCACCAGTACAGAGCTGGCTCAGGAATGGCAGCAGGCAGGTGTGAGTGCATCTGCACGCACAGTGAGGCAAAGACTTTTGGAGGATGGCCTGTTGTCAAGAAGGGCAGCAAAGAAGCCACTTCTCTCCAGGAAAAACATCAGGGACAGACTGGTATTCTACAAAAGGTACAGGGATTGGACTGCTGAGGACTGAGGTAAAGTCATTTTCTCTGATGAATCCCCTTTCCGATTGTTTGGGGCATCCGGAAAAAAAGTTTGTCCGGAGAAGACAAGGTGAGCGCTACCATCAGTCCTGTGTCATGCCAACAGTAAAGCATCCTGAGACCATTCATGTGTGGGGTTGCTTCTCAGCCAAGGGAGAGGCTCACTCACAATTTTACCTTAGAACACAGCCATGAATAAAGAATGGTACCAACACATCCTCGAGAGCAACTTCTCCCAACCATCCAGGAACAGTTTGGTGACGAACAATGCCTTTTCCAGCATGATGGAACACCTTGCCATAAGGCAAAATTGATAACTAAGTGGCTCGGGGAACAAAACATTGATATTTTGGGTTCATGGCCAGGAAACACCTCAGACCTTAATCCCATTGAGAACTTGTGGTCAATCCTCAAGAGGCGGGTGGACAAACAAAAACCCACAAATTCTGACAAAATCCAAGCATTGATTATGCAAGAATGGGCTGCCATCAGTCAGGATGTGGCCCAGAAGTTAATTGACAGCATGCCAGGGCGGATTGCAGAGGTCTTGAAAAAGAAGGGTCAACACTGTCCCAGACCTTCTGGGACCTGCTGTCCCAGACCTGCTGGAACCCTGACCTGTTCACCGGACGTGCTACCTGTCCCAGACCTGCTGTTTTCAATCTCTAGAGACAGCAGGAGCGGTAGAGATACTCTCAAAGATCGGCTATGAAAAAGTCAACTGACACTTACGCTTGAGTTGCTGACTTGTTGCACCCTCGACAACTACTATGATTATTATTATTTGACCATGCTGGACCATGCATTTATGAACATTTGAACATCTTGGCCATGTGCTGTTATAATCTCCACCCGGCACAGCCAGAAGAGGACTGGCCACCCCTCATAGCCTGGTTCCTCTCTAGGTTTCTTCCTAGGTTCTGGCCTTTCTAGGGAGTTTTTCCTAGCCACCGTGCTTCTACACCTGCATTACTTGCTGTTTGGGGTTTTAGGCTGGGTTTCTGTACAGCACTTTGAGATATTAGCTGATGTAAGAAGGGCTATATAAATAAATGTGATTTTGACTTGATTTGAACACTGCAAATATTGACTCTTTGCATCAACTTGACACAATACAATGTTATAGCTACAGGGGGACACATAATAATGTTACACCTACATGGTGACACAATTCAATGTTACACCTACAGGGGGACACATAATAACGTTACAACTACATGGTGACACAATACAATGTTACACCTACAGGGGGACACAATAACGTTACAACTACACAGGGACACAGTACAATGTTATACCTACAGGGGGACACATAATAATGTTACACCTACAGGGGGACACATAATAATGTTACACCTACATGGTGACACAATACAATGTTACACCTACAGGGGGACACATAATAATGTTACACCTACAGGGGGACACAATACAATGTTACACCTACAGGGAGACACATAAAATTCTCAACATTAAATGTGCTACTCCAACCCCCCCCCCCCCCCCCCCCCCACCACCAATGTTCTCTCTGTGTGTGTGTGTGTGTGTGTGTGTGTGTGTGTGTGTGTGTGTGTGTGTGTGTGTGTGTGTGTGTGTGTGTGTGTGCGTGTGTTTTCAAACACAAACACACACTCTCTCCCCCCTTCACACACACATAATCACACTCTAATGATAGCCAAGTTAGCTGGCCCAGTAAGCCAAGTCTTTTTGTCTGTGAAATCCAAAGGATGACATTACAGCTAAGGCCTTCTTCTCTGGTCACAATGCCAAGCCTGGACAGCTGTTATCTATCTATATATCCTATATATCCTATATATCCTATATCTATATATCCTATATATATCTATCCTATATCTATCTATCTATCTATCCTATATCTATCTATCTATCTATCTATCTATCTATCTATCTATCTATCTATCTATCTATCTATCTATCTATCTATCTATCTATCTATCTATCTATCTATCTATCTATCTATCTATCTATCTATATATATATATCCTATATCTATCTATCTATCTATCTATCTATCTATCTATCTATCTATCTATCTATCTATCTATCTATCTATCTATCTATCTATCTATCTATCTATCTATCTATCTATCTATCTATCTATCTATATATCCTATATCTATATATCCTATATCTATATATCCTATATCTATCTATCTATCTATCTATCTATCTATCTATCTATCTATCTATCTATCTATCTATCTATCTATCTGTCTGTCTGTCTGTCTGTCTGTCTGTCTGTCTGTCTGTCTGTCTGTCTGTCTGTCTGTCTGTCTGTCTGTCTGTCTGTCTGTCTGTCTGTCTGTCTGTCTGTCTGTCTGTCTGTCTGTCTGTCTGTCTGTCTGTCTGTCACCATGATCTATCCCATTTCCAGAACACACAAGGCATCAGTGTAGTAACACGTGTCATCATAAACAGCCAGTACTGTACATCATTAGTTCACACAAGCAGCCGCTTCAAGACAGAACCTCTGGTTTGAATCTTACTGACTGTATCATCATATGATATCTACTCCTTTAGCTTGATTTCACTATAATATATACTATATGTGTTCTTTAGCACAAAATCCCTTGTTTGCATCAACACGTTCCTTATTTGATAAAACCAGAATGCAATAAAACACACACACACACACACACACACACTTGTCCTTGTGCTGCCCTTGTGATGCAAGGTCTTGGTGGACTGTAGCACTAGGAGGTCTGATAAACTACATTCCTTGCACACACACACACACACACACACACACACACACACACACACACACACACACACACACACACACACACACACACACACACACACACACACACACACACACACACACACACACACACACACAGCTTTGATATCTCATCCCTGCTCATCCTGAGAGGCTCTGTCATCTGATTGGTGGATGAGGCAGAGGGGTATTCAGGGGAGCTGTGTTAACACATGTTTATAAATACCAACCAGCCGTTACCCCAACAACCCAACCCAACCCCCCCCCCCCCCCCCCGCCCAAGACCACCCACACCCCACCCCTCCGCAGGCAGCACCCCTTCCCTCCACCTAACACGCCGTCCCCGTAACACCACCCACCTTTCTATTCTCCCATACACGCCAAGCCTGAGTCCTCAGCGCTTGTTATAAGTGAGGGTTTTAGGCAGGACACCGAGGCTAACATCCCACACTACAGTACTATAGTACTCCTCATGGGATCATTACTGACCACCGAGTCAGGACCTTTGGTTAAACAGCTCATTAGATGAACAGCAGTCCAGGGCCAGTTCTTAAAAAAACACTGACAGTTCATACATTATAATGTTTCCCTATGATATAACACACACACACAGGCTGCCAGCCTTACCATGGCTGTGGTGTCCTCTGAGCAGGATGCCAGGATGTTGTCGTTGTGAGGGCACCAGTCGATGTCCAGGACAGGCCCAGTATGGCCAGTCACCAAAGGGTGGTTCTTATCCAGACGACCCATCTACATCACATAGAGCAGGACAGACAGGCAGACAGCATCACATTACACTGCAATATACACAGTGTACACTCTAGTTAGAAAAACTCTACATTTTAGCAACAGCAATACAAATGTAGAAGTTATGCCCCACATCTTAGAAGATAGCTATATAATAATGATGTGGTTCCTAAGATGTTAAACATCTGATAATCTGCACAGCGGGACTGACAATAAAGACTCAATTCAAACCATAATTACACAATGCATCATACATCATTTCACATACTACACTTCTTTACTTTAGCCATGCCTGAAACACACACCAGGAACATGCGCAGTACTGACCAATGATGTCACTTCCTGTGCTATTTCACCACTTCCTGTTCCGTTAATGTGAACAACGTGTCTCTCAACCCCGTCACACATATACCCACGCACGTATACACACACACACACATACATACACACATCCTACCCTCCTGAAGTGTGTATTTATAGAGGTCTGATGAGGTGTTGAAAGGGGAGTTTTTCTTTTGGCTCGGACCCTGTGCAGGATGGATGGAGAGTAGCACAGATATATATAGACTGACTATCCAGCCCTCTAATGTACAGTGGGGTCTGAAATGATTGGCACCCTTGATAAAGACTAGCAAAACAAACTGTATAAAATAATACAGATACTGAGTTATATTGTATCCTCCACAAAATGGGGAAATTATATTATTTTATACCAATACCATTTCCCAGAGAAAGATATTTTGTTTAACAAGTAATCATTTCGACGCCAAACCCACCACTGGTGTGCGTGGCCAAAGGGCTCTATTTTCATGTCATCTGACCAAAGCACTGGTTCCAATCCAAGTCCCAACGCCGTTTAGGAAACTCCAGGCGGTTACGTTGTTTGGATGACATGGAAATAGAGCTCTTTGACCAGTGTTGAGTTTAACGTCGACATGAGCAGAAAATAACCTCAAACCTACTGTAAAATATGTTGGTGGATCTTTGATGTTATGGTCAAGGACATCACAAACTTTACCCAGTACCAGGACATTTTAGCCAAAAACCTGGTGGTCTCTGCCAGGAGGCTGGAACTAGGCCACAAGTGGTTCTTCCAGCAAAACAATAACCACAAGCACACATCAAAATCTACAAAGAAATGGTTCATTGGACACAAAATCCGCATTTTGTAATGGCCATCTCAGTCTCTGGACTTGAAACCTATTGAAAACCTATGGTTTGAAGTGAAGAGTGTAGAACAGAAGTGCAGATGAAGGATATCAAGGATCTGGAAGGATTCTGTATGGAGGAATGGTCTACGATCCCTCCCAATGGGTTCTCCAACTCACAAAACATTTTAAGAAAAAGCTCAGTGCCTTTATTCTCATAAGATGATGTGTTGAAAGGTATTGAAAACAGCGGTGTCAATCATTTTGACACCTACCATTAAACTAAATAAAAAAATTCTACTTGTTGAACAAAATCTCTTTCTCTGAGCAATTCTATTAGTATAAAATAATATAATAAAACATTTTTTAAATAGCATACAATGTAGCTCAGTATTTGTATTTATTAAATAGTCATTTTTGCTCATCTTTATTAAGTGTATCAGACTCCACAGTATAACCATCTCTCTCCCTCTCTCCCACTCCTCTTCCCTCTGTCTGTCCAGCCCTGTAATATACAGTATAACCATGTCTCTCTCTCCCTCTCTCCCACTCCTCTTCCCTCTGTCTGTCCAGCCCTGTAATATACAGTATAACCATGTCTCTCTCTCCCTCTCTCCCACTCCTCTTCCCTCTGTCTGTCCAGTCCTGTAATATACAGTATAACCATGTCTCTCCCTCTCTCCCACTCCTCTTCCCTCTGTCTGTCCAGCCCTGTAATATACAGTATAACCATGTCTCTCTCTCCCTCTCTCCCACTCCTCTTCCCTCTGTCTGTCCAGCCCTGTAATATACAGTATAACCATGTCTCTCTCTCCCTCTCTCCCACTCCTCTTCCCTCTCTCTGTCCAGCCCTGTAATATACAGTATAACCATGTCTCTCTCCCTCTCTCTCACTCCTCTTCCCTCTGTCTGTCCAGTCCTGTAATATACAGTATAACCATGTCTCTCTCTCCCTCTCTCCCACTCCTCTTCCCTCTGTCTGTCCAGTCCTGTAATATACAGTATAACCATGTCTCCCTCTCCCTCTCTCCCACTCCTCTTCCCTCTGTCTGTCCAGCTCTGTAATATACAGTATAACCATGTCTCTCTCTCCCTCTCTCCCACTCCTCTTCCCTCTGTCTGTCCAGTCCTGTAATATACAGTATAACCATGTCTCTCTCTCCCTCTCTCCCACTCCTCTTCCCTCTGTCTGTCCAGTCCTGTAATATACAGTATAACCATGTCTCTCTCTCCCTCTCTCCCACTCCTCTTCCCTCTGTCTGTCCAGCCCTGTAATATACAGTATAACCATGTCTCTCTCTCCCTCTCTCCCACTCCTCTTCCCTCTGTCTGTCCAGTCCTGTAATATACAGTATAACCATGTCTCTCTCTCCCTCTCTCCCACTCCTCTTCCCTCTGTCTGTCCAGTCCTGTAATATACAGTATAACCATGTCTCTCTCTCTCTCCCACTCCTCTTCCCTCTGTCTGTCCAGCCCTGTAATATACAGTATAACCATGTCTCTCTCTCCCTCTCTCCCACTCCTCTTCCCTCTGTCTGTCCAGTCCTGTAATATACAGTATAACCATGTCTCTCTCTCCCTCTCTCCCACTCCTCTTCCCTCTGTCTGTCCAGCCCTGTAATATACAGTATAACCATGTCTCTCTCTCCCTCTCTCCCACTCCTCTTCCCTCTGTCTGTCCAGTCCTGTAATATACAGTATAACCATGTCTCTCTCTCTCTCTCCCACTCCTCTTCCCTCTGTCTGTCCAGTCCTGTAATATACAGTATAACCATGTCTCTCTCTCCCTCTCTCCCACTCCTCTTCCCTCTGTCTGTCCAGCCCTGTAATATACAGTATAACCATGTCTCTCTCTCCCTCTCTCCCACTCCTCTTCCCTCTGTCTGTCCAGCTCTGTAATATACAGTATAACCATGTCTCTCTCTCCCTCTCCTCTTCCCTCTGTCTGTCCAGCCCTGTAATATACAGTATAACCATGTCTCTCTCTCCCTCTCTCCCACTCCTCTTCCCTCTGTCTGTCCAGCCCTGTAATATACAGTATAACCATGTCTCTCCCTCTCTCCCACTCCTCTTCCCTCTGTCTGTCCAGCCCTGTAATATACAGTATAACCATGTTTCTCTCTCCCTCTCTCCCACTCCTCTTCCCTCTGTCTGTCCAGTCCTGTAATATACAGTATAACCATGTCTCTCTCTCCCTCTCTCCCACTCCTCTTCCCTCTGTCTGTCCAGCCCTGTAATATACAGTATAACCATGTCTCTCTCTCCCTCTCCTCTTCCCTCTGTCTGTCCAGCCCTGTAATATACAGTATAACCATGTCTCTCTCCCTCTCTCCCACTCCTCTTCCCTCTGTCTGTCCAGCCCTGTAATATACAGTATAACCATGTCTCTCTCTCCCTCTCTCCCACTCCTCTTCCCTCTGTCTGTCCAGCCCTGTAATATACAGTATAACCATGTCTCTCTCCCTCTCTCTCACTCCTCTTCCCTCTGTCTGTCCAGCCCTGTAATATACAGTATAACCATGTCTCTCTCTCCCTCTCTCCCACTCCTCTTCCCTCGGTCTGTCCAGCCCTGTAATATACAGTATAACCATGTCTCTCTCTCCCTCTCTCCCACTCCTCTTCCCTCTGTCTGTCCAGCCCTGTAATATACAGTATAACCATGTCTCTCTCTCCCTCTCTCCCACTCCTCTTCCCTCTGTCTGTCCAGCCCTGTAATATACAGTATAACCATGTCTCTCTCTCCCTCTCTCCCACTCCTCTTCCCTCTCTCTGTCCAGCCCTGTAATATACAGTATAACCATGTCTCCCTCTCTCCCACTCCTCTTCCCTCTGTCTGTCCAGCCCTGTAATATACAGTATAACCATGTCTCTCTCTCCCTCTCTCCCACTCCTCTTCCCTCTGTCTGTCCAGCCCTGTAATATACAGTATAACCATGTCTCTCCCTCTCTCCCACTCCTCTTCCCTCTGTCTGTCCAGCCCTGTAATATACAGTATAACCATGTCTCTCTCTCCCTCTCTCCCACTCCTCTTCCCTCTGTCTGTCCAGCCCTGTAATATACAGTATAACCATGTCTCTCTCTCCCTCTCTCCCACTCCTCTTCCCTCTGTCTGTCCAGCCCTGTAATATACAGTATAACCATGTCTCTCTCTCCCTCTCTCCCACTCCTCTTCCCTCTGTCTGTCCAGCCCTGTAATATACAGTATAACCATGTCTCTCTCTCCCTCTCTCCCACTCCTCTTCCCTCTGTCTGTCCAGCTCTGTAATATACAGTATAACCATGTCTCTCTCTCCCTCTCTCCCACTCCTCTTCCCTCTGTCTGTCCAGTCCTGTAATATACAGTATAACCATGTCTCTCTCTCTCTCTCCCACTCCTCTTCCCTCTGTCTGTCCAGTCCTGTAATATACAGTATAACCATGTCTCTCTCTCCCTCTCTCCCACTCCTCTTCCCTCTGTCTGTCCAGTCCTGTAATATACAGTATAACCATGTCTCCCTCTCTCCCACTCCTCTTCCCTCTGTCTGTCCAGCCCTGTAATATACAGTATAACCATGTCTCCCTCTCTCCCACTCCTCTTCCCTCTGTCTGTCCAGCCCTGTAATATACAGTATAACCATGTCTCTCTCTCCCTCTCTCCCACTCCTCTTCCCTCTGTCTGTCCAGCCCTGTAATATACAGTATAACCATGTCTCTCTCTCCCTCTCTCCCTCTCTCCCACTCCTCTTCCCTCTGTCTGTCCAGCCCTGTAATATACAATATAACCATGTCTCTCTCTCCCTCTCTCCCACTCCTCTTCCCTCTGTCTGTCCAGCCCTGTAATATACAGTATAACCATGTCTCTCTCTCCCTCTCTCCCTCTCTCCCTCTCCTCTTCCCTCTGTCTGTCCAGTCCTGTAATATACAATATAACCATGTCTCTCTCTCCCTCTCTCCCACTCCTCTTCCCTCTGTCTGTCCAGCCCTGTAATATACAGTATAACCATGTCTCTCTCCCTCTCTCCCACTCCACTTCCCTCTGTCTGTCCAGCCCTGTAATATACAATATAACCATGTCTCTCTCTCCCTCTCTCCCACTCCTCTTCCCTCTGTCTGTCCAGCCCTGTAATATACAGTATAACCATGTCTCTCTCTCTCTCCCA
Organism: Salmo salar; assembly: GCF_965601325.2. Lineage (NCBI taxonomy): Eukaryota > Metazoa > Chordata > Actinopteri > Salmoniformes > Salmonidae > Salmo > Salmo salar. The sequence goes on along the minus strand of NC_138301.1, from coordinate 114,184,061 downwards.
CTCCTCTTCCCTCTGTCTGTCCAGCCCTGTAATATACAGTATAACCATGTCTCTCTCCCTCTCTCCCACTCCTCTTCCCTCTGTCTGTCCAGCCCTGTAATATACAGTATAACCATGTCTCTCTCTCCCTCTCTCCCACTCCTCTTCCCTCTGTCTGTCCAGCCCTGTAATATACAGTATAACCATGTCTCTCTCTCCCTCTCTCCCACTCCTCTTCCCTCTGTCTGTCCAGCCCTGTAATATACAGTATAACCATGTCTCTCTCCCTCTCTCCCACTCCACTTCCCTCTGTCTGTCCAGTCCTGTAATATACAGTATAACCATGTCTCTCTCTCCCTCTCTCCCACTCCTCTTCCCTCTGTCTGTCCAGCCCTGTAATATACAGTATAACCATGTCTCTCTCTCCCTCTCTCCCACTCCTCTTCCCTCTGTCTGTCCAGCCCTGTAATATACAGTATAAGCATGTCTCTCTCTCCCTCTCTCCCACTCCTCTTCCCTCTGTCTGTCCAGCCCTGTAATATACAGTATAACCATGTCTCTCTCTCCCTCTCTCCCACTCCTCTTCCCTCTGTCTGTCCAGTCCTGTAATATACAGTATAACCATGTCTCTCTCTCCCTCTCCTCTTCCCTCTGTCTGTCCAGCCCTGTAATATACAGTATAACCATGTCTCTCCCTCTCTCCCACTCCTCTTCCCTCTGTCTGTCCAGCCCTGTAATATACAGTATAACCATGTCTCTCTCTCTCTCTCCCACTCCACTTCCCTCTGTCTGTCCAGCCCTGTAATATACAGTATAACCATGTCTCTCCCTCTCTCCCACTCCTCTTCCCTCTGTCTGTCCAGCCCTGTAATATACAGTATAACCATGTCTCTCTCTCTCTCTCCCACTCCACTTCCCTCTGTCTGTCCAGCCCTGTAATATACAGTATAACCATGTCTCTCTCTCCCTCTCTCCCACTCCTCTTCCCTCTGTCTGTCCAGCCCTGTAATATACAGTATAACCATGTCTCTCTCTCCCTCTCTCCCACTCCTCTTCCCTCTGTCTGTCCAGTCCTGTAATATACAGTATAACCATGTCTCTCTCTCCCTCTCCTCTTCCCTCTGTCTGTCCAGCCCTGTAATATACAGTATAACCATGTCTCTCTCTCCCTCTCTCCCACTCCTCTTCCCTCTGTCTGTCCAGCCCTGTAATATACAGTATAACCATGTCTCTCTCTCCCTCTCTCCCACTCCTCTTCCCTCTGTCTGTCCAGCCCTGTAATATACAGTATAACCATGTCTCTCTCTCCCTCTCTCCCACTCCTCTTCCCTCTGTCTGTCCAGCCCTGTAATATACAGTATAACCATGTCTCTCTCTCCCTCTCTCCCACTCCTCTTCCCTCTGTCTGTCCAGCCCTGTAATATACAGTATAACCATGTCTCTCTCTCCCTCTCTCCCACTCCTCTTCCCTCTGTCTGTCCAGCCCTGTAATATACAGTATAACCATGTCTCTCTCTCCCTCTCTCCCACTCCTCTTCCCTCTGTCTGTCCAGCCCTGTAATATACAGTATAACCATGTCTCTCTCTCCCTCTCTCCCACTCCTCTTCCCTCTGTCTGTCCAGCCCTGTAATATACAGTATAACCATGTCTCTCTCCCTCTCTCTCACTCCTCTTCACTCTCTCTGTCCAGCCCTGTAATATACAGTATAACCATGTCTCTCTCCCTCTCTCTCACTCCTCTTCCCTCTGTCTGTCCAGCCCTGTAATATACAGTATAACCATGTCTCTCTCTCCCTCTCTCCCACTCCTCTTCCCTCTGTCTGTCCAGCCCTGTAATATACAGTATAACCATGTCTCTCTCTCTCTCCCACTCCTCTTCCCTCTGTCTGTCCAGCTCTGTAATATACAGTATAACCATGTCTCTCTCTCCCTCTCTCCCACTCCTCTTCCCTCTGTCTGTCCAGCCCTGTAATATACAGTATAACCATGTCTCTCTCTCTCTCTCCCACTCCTCTTCACTCTCTCTGTCCAGCCCTGTAATATACAGTATAACCATGTCTCTCTCTCCCTCTCTCCCACTCCTCTTCCCTCTGTCTGTCCAGCTCTGTAATATACAGTATAACCATGTCTCTCTCTCCCTCTCTCCCACTCCTCTTCACTCTCTCTGTCCAGCCCTGTAATATACAGTATAACCATGTCTCTCTCTCTCTCTCTCCCACTCCTCTTCACTCTCTCTGTCCAGCCCTGTAATATACAGTATAACCATGTCTCTCTCTCTCTCCCACTCCTCTTCCCTCTGTCTGTCCAGCCCTGTAATATACAGTATAACCATGTCTCTCTCCCTCTCTCCCACTCCTCTTCCCTCTGTCTGTCCAGCCCTGTAATATACAGTATAACCATGTCTCTCTCTCCCTCTCTCCCACTCCTCTTCCCTCTGTCTGTCCAGCCCTGTAATATACAGTATAACCATGTCTCTCTCTCCCTCTCTCCCACTCCTCTTCCCTCTGTCTGTCCAGCCCTGTAATATACAGTATAACCATGTCTCTCCCTCTCTCTCCACTCCTCTTCCCTCTGTCTGTCCAGCCCTGTAATATACAGTATAACCATGTCTCTCTCTCCCTCTCTCCCACTCCTCTTCACTCTCTCTGTCCAGCCCTGTAATATACAGTATAACCATGTCTCTCTCTCTCTCCCACTCCTCTTCCCTCGGTCTGTCCAGCCCTGTAATATACAGTATAACCATGTCTCTCCCTCTCTCCCACTCCTCTTCCCTCTGTCTGTCCAGCCCTGTAATATACAGTATAACCATGTCTCTCTCTCTCTCCCACTCCTCTTCCCTCTGTCTGTCCAGCCCTGTAATATACAGTATAACCATGTCTCTCTCTCCCTCTCTCCCACTCCTCTTCCCTCTGTCTGTCCAGTCCTGTAATATACAGTATAACCATGTCTCTCTCTCCCTCTCTCCCACTCCTCTTCCCTCTGTCTGTCCAGCCCTGTAATATACAGTATAACCATGTCTCTCTCTCCCTCTCTCCCACTCCTCTTCCCTCTGTCTGTCCAGTCCTGTAATATACAGTATAACCATGTCTCTCTCTCTCTCCCACTCCTCTTCCCTCTGTCTGTCCAGCCCTGTAATATACAGTATAACCATGTCTCTCTCTCCCTCTCTCCCACTCCTCTTCCCTCTGTCTGTCCAGTCCTGTAATATACAGTATAACCATGTCTCTCTCTCCCTCTCTCCCACTCCTCTTCCCTCTGTCTGTCCAGCCCTGTAATATACAGTATAACCATGTCTCTCTCTCTCTCCCTCTCTCTCACTCCTCTTCCCTCTGTCTGTCCAGTCCTGTAATATACAGTATAACCATGTCTCTCTCTCCCTCTCTCCCACTCCTCTTCCCTCTGTCTGTCCAGCCCTGTAATATACAGTATAACCATGTCTCTCTCTCCCTCTCTCCCTCTCCTCTTCCCTCTGTTTGTCCAGCCCTGTAATATACAGTATAACCATGTCTCTCTCCCTCTCTCCCACTCCTCTTCCCTCTGTCTGTCCAGTCCTGTAATATACAGTATAACCATGTCTCTCTCTCCCTCTCTCCCACTCCTCTTCCCTCTGTCTGTCCAGCCCTGTAATATACAGTATAACCATGTCTCTCTCTCTCTCCCACTCCTCTTCCCTCTGTCTGTCCAGCCCTGTAATATACAGTATAACCATGTCTCTCTCTCCCTCTCTCCCACTCCTCTTCCCTCTGTCTGTCCAGCCCTGTAATATACAGTATAACCATGTCTCTCTCTCCCTCTCTCCCACTCCTCTTCCCTCTCTCTGTCCAGCCCTGTAATATACAGTATAACCATGTCTCTCTCTCCCTCTCTCCCACTCCTCTTCCCTCTGTCTGTCCAGCTCTGTAATATACAGTATAACCATGTCTCTCTCTCCCTCTCTCCCACTCCTCTTCCCTCTGTCTGTCCAGCTCTGTAATATACAATATAACCATGTCTCTCTCTCCCTCTCTCCCACTCCACTTCCCTCTGTCTGTCCAGCCCTGTAATATACAGTATAACCATGTCTCTCTCTCTCTCTCTCCCACTCCACTTCCCTCTGTCTGTCCAGCCCTGTAATATACAGTATAACCATGTCTCTCTCTCCCTCTCTCCCACTCCTCTTCCCTCTGTCTGTCCAGCCCTGTAATATACAGTATAACCATGTCTCTCTCTCTCTCCCACTCCTCTTCCCTCTGTCTGTCCAGCCCTGTAATATACAGTATAACCATGTCTCTCTCTCCCTCTCTCCCACTCCTCTTCCCTCTGTCTGTCCAGCCCTGTAATATACAGTATAACCATGTCTCTCTCTCCCTCTCTCCCACTCCTCTTCCCTCTGTCTGTCCAGCCCTGTAATATACAGTATAACCATGTCTCTCTCTCCCTCTCTCCCACTCCTCTTCCCTCTGTCTGTCCAGCCCTGTAATATACAGTATAACCATGTCTCTCTCTCCCTCTCTCCCACTCCTCTTCCCTCTGTCTGTCCAGCCCTGTAATATACAGTATAACCATGTCTCTCTCTCTCTCCCTCTCTCTCACTCCTCTTCCCTCTGTCTGTCCAGTCCTGTAATATACAGTATAACCATGTCTCTCTCCCTCTCTCCCACTCCTCTTCCCTCTGTCTGTCCAGCCCTGTAATATACAGTATAACCATGTCTCTCTCTCTCTCCCACTCCTCTTCCCTCTGTCTGTCCAGCCCTGTAATATACAGTATAACCATGTCTCTCTCTCCCTCTCTCCCACTCCTCTTCCCTCGGTCTGTCCAGCCCTGTAATATACAGTATAACCATGTCTCTCCCTCTCTCCCACTCCTCTTCCCTCTGTCTGTCCAGCCCTGTAATATACAGTATAACCATGTCTCTCTCTCCCTCTCTCCCACTCCTCTTCCCTCTGTCTGTCCAGCCCTGTAATATACAGTATAACCATGTCTCTCTCTCCCTCTCTCCCACTCCTCTTCCCTCTGTCTGTCCAGCTCTGTAATATACAGTATAACCATCTCTCTCTCCCTCTTCCCTCGGTCTGTCCAGCCCTGTAATATACAGTATAACCATGTCTCTCTCTCCCTCTCTCCCACTCCTCTTCCCTCTGTCTGTCCAGCCCTGTAATATACAGTATAACCATGTCTCTCTCTCCCTCTCTCCCACTCCTCTTCCCTCTGTCTGTCCAGCCCTGTAATATACAGTATAACCATGTCTCTCTCTCCCTCTCTCCCACTCCTCTTCCCTCTGTCTGTCCAGCTCTGTAATATACAGTATAACCATGTCTCTCTCTCCCTCTCTCCCACTCCTCTTCCCTCTGTCTGTCCAGCCCTGTAATATACAGTATAACCATGTCTCCCTCTCTCCCACTCCTCTTCCCTCTGTCTGTCCAGTCCTGTAATATACAGTATAACCATGTCTCTCCCTCCCTCTCTCCCACTCCTCTTCCCTCTGTCTGTCCAGCCCTGTAATATACAGTATAACCATGTCTCTCTCTCCCTCTCTCCCACTCCTCTTCCCTCTGTCTGTCCAGCTCTGTAATATACAGTATAACCATGTCTCTCCCTCTCTCCCACTCCTCTTCCCTCTGTCTGTCCAGCCCTGTAATATACAGTATAACCATGTCTCTCTCTCCCTCTCTCCCACTCCTCTTCCCTCTGTCTGTCCAGTCCTGTAATATACAGTATAACCATGTCTCTCTCTCTCTCTCTCTCTCCCACTCCTCTTCCCTCTGTCTGTCCAGCCCTGTAATATACAGTATAACCATGTCTCTCTCTCCCTCTCTCCCACTCCTTTTCCCTCTGTCTGTCCAGTCCTGTAATATACAGTATAACCATGTCTCTCTCTCTCCCTCTCTCCCACTCCTCTTCCCTCTGTCTGTCCAGCCCTGTAATATACAGTATAACCATGTCTCTCTCTCCCTCTCTCCCACTCCTCTTCCCTCTGTCTGTCCAGCCCTGTAATATACAGTATAACCATGTCTCTCTCTCTCTCTCTCCCACTCCTCTTCCCTCTGTCTGTCCAGCCCTGTAATATACAGTATAACCATGTCTCTCTCTCCTCTCCCACTCCTCTTCCCTCTGTCTGTCCAGCCCTGTAATATACAGTATAACCATGTCTCTCTCTCCCTCTCTCCCACTCCTCTTCCCTCTGTCTGTCCAGCCCTGTAATATACAGTATAACCATGTCTCTCTCTCCCTCTCTCCCACTCCTCTTCCCTCTGTCTGTCCAGCCCTGTAATATACAGTATAACCATGTCTCTCTCTCTCTCCCACTCCTCTTCCCTCTGTCTGTCCAGCCCTGTAATATACAGTATAACCATGTCTCTCTCTCCCTCTCTCCCACTCCTCTTCCCTCTGTCTGTCCAGCCCTGTAATATACAGTATAACCATGTCTCTCTCTCCCTCTCTCCCACTCCTCTTCCCTCTGTCTGTCCAGCTCTGTAATATACAGTATAACCATGTCTCTCTCTCCCTCTCTCCCACTCCTCTTCCCTCTGTCTGTCCAGTCCTGTAATATACAGTATAACCATGTCTCTCTCTCCCTCTCTCCCACTCCTCTTCCCTCTGTCTGTCCAGTCCTGTAATATACAGTATAACCATGTCTCTCTCTCCCTCTCTCCCACTCCTCTTCCCTCTGTCTGTCCAGTCCTGTAATATACAGTATAACCATGTCTCTCTCTCCCTCTCTCCCACTCCTCTTCCCTCGGTCTGTCCAGTCCTGTAATATACAGTATAACCATGTCTCTCTCTCCCTCTCTCCCACTCCTCTTCCCTCTGTCTGTCCAGCCCTGTAATATACAGTATAACCATGTCTCTCTCTCCCTCTCTCCCACTCCTCTTCCCTCTGTCTGTCCAGCCCTGTAATATACAGTATAACCATGTCTCTCTCTCCCTCTCTCCCACTCCTCTTCCCTCTGTCTGTCCAGCCCTGTAATATACAGTATAACCATGTCTCTCTCTCCCTCTCTCCCACTCCTCTTCCCTCTGTCTGTCCAGTCCTGTAATATACAGTATAACCATGTCTCTCTCTCCCTCTCTCCCACTCCTCTTCCCTCGGTCTGTCCAGCCCTGTAATATACAATATAACCATGTCTCTCTCTCCCTCTCTCCCACTCCTCTTCCCTCTGTCTGTCCAGCCCTGTAATATACAGTATAACCATGTCTCTCCCTCTCTCTCACTCCTCTTCCCTCTGTCTGTCCAGTCCTGTAATATACAGTATAACCATGTCTCTCCCTCTCTCCCACTCCTCTTCCCTCTGTCTGTCCAGCCCTGTAATATACAGTATAACCATGTCTCTCTCTCCCTCTCTCCCACTCCTCTTCCCTCTGTCTGTCCAGCCCTGTAATATACAGTATAACCATGTCTCTCTCTCCCTCTCTCCCACTCCTCTTCCCTCTGTCTGTCCAGCCCTGTAATATACAGTATAACCATGTCTCTCTCTCCCTCCCTCTCTCCCACTCCTCTTCCCTCTGTCTGTCCAGCCCTGTAATATACAGTATAACCATGTCTCTCTCCCTCTCTCCCACTCCTCTTCCCTCTGTCTGTCCAGCCCTGTAATATACAGTATAACCATGTCTCTCTCTCCCTCTCTCCCACTCCTCTTCCCTCTGTCTGTCCAGCCCTGTAATATACAGTATAACCATGTCTCTCTCTCCCTCTCTCCCACTCCTCTTCCCTCTGTCTGTCCAGCCCTGTAATATACAATATAACCATGTCTCTCTCTCTCTCTCTCCCACTCCTCTTCCCTCTGTCTGTCCAGCCCTGTAATATACAGTATAACCATGTCTCTCTCCCTCTCTCCCACTCCTCTTCCCTCTGTCTGTCCAGCCCTGTAATATACAGTATAAGCATGTCTCTCTCTCCCTCTCTCCCACTCCTCTTCCCTCTGTCTGTCCAGTCCTGTAATATACAGTATAACCATGTCTCTCTCTCCCTCTCTCCCACTCCTCTTCCCTCTGTCTGTCCAGCCCTGTAATATACAGTATAACCATGTCTCTCTCTCCCTCTCTCCCACTCCTCTTCCCTCTGTCTGTCCAGCCCTGTAATATACAGTATAACCATGTCTCTCTCCCTCTCTCCCACTCCTCTTCCCTCTGTCTGTCCAGTCCTGTAATATACAGTATAACCATGTCTCTCTCTCCCTCTCTCTCACTCCTCTTCCCTCTCTTTGTCCAGCCCTGTAATATACAGTATAACCATGTCTCTCTCTCCCTCTCTCCCACTCCTCTTCCCTCTGTCTGTCCAGCCCTGTAATATACAGTATAACCATGTCTCTCTCTCTCTCTCCCACTCCTCTTCCCTCTGTTTGTCCAGTCCTGTAATATACAGTATAACCATGTCTCTCTCTCCCTCTCTCCCACTCCTCTTCCCTCTGTCTGTCCAGCCCTGTAATATACAGTATAACCATGTCTCTCTCTCCCTCTCTCCCACTCCTCTTCCCTCTGTCTGTCCAGCCCTGTAATATACAATATAACCATGTCTCTCTCTCTCTCTCTCCCACTCCTCTTCACTCTCTCTGTCCAGCCCTGTAATATACAGTATAACCATCTCTCTCCCTCTCTCTCTCCCACTCCTCTTCCCTCTGTCTGTCCAGCCCTGTAATATACAGTATAACCATGTCTCCCTCTCTCCCACTCCTCTTCCCTCTGTCTGTCCAGCCCTGTAATATACAGTATAACCATGTCTCTCTCTCCCTCTCTCCCACTCCTCTTCCCTCTGTCTGTCCAGCCCTGTAATATACAATATAACCATGTCTCTCTCTCTCCCTCTCTCCCACTCCTCTTCCCTCTGTCTGTCCAGCCCTGTAATATACAGTATAACCATGTCTCTCTCTCTCCCTCTCTCCCACTCCTCTTCCCTCTGTCTGTCCAGCCCTGTAATATACAGTATAACCATGTCTCTCTCTCTCCCTCTCTCCCACTCCTCTTCCCTCTGTCTGTCCAGCCCTGTAATATACAGTATAACCATGTCTCTCTCTCTCTCCCACTCCTCTTCCCTCTGTCTGTCCAGCCCTGTAATATACAGTATAACCATGTCTCTCTCTCCCTCTCTCCCACTCCTCTTCCCTCTGTCTGTCCAGCCCTGTAATATACAATATAACCATGTCTCTCTCTCTCTCTCTCCCACTCCTCTTCACTCTCTCTGTCCAGCCCTGTAATATACAGTATAACCATGTCTCTCTCTCCCTCCTCCTCTTCCCTCTGTCTGTCCAGCCCTGTAATATACAGTATAACCATGTCTCTCTCCCTCTCTCTCACTCCTCTTCCCTCTCTTTGTCCAGCCCTGTAATATACAGTATAACCATGTCTCTCTCTCCCTCTCTCCCACTCCTCTTCCCTCTGTCTGTCCAGCCCTGTAATATACAGTATAACCATGTCTCTCTCTCCCTCTCTCCCACTCCTCTTCCCTCTGTCTGTCCAGTCCTGTAATATACAGTATAACCATGTCTCTCTCTCCCTCTCTCCCACTCCTCTTCCCTCTGTCTGTCCAGCCCTGTAATATACAGTATAACCATGTCTCTCTCTCCCTCTCCCCTCTCTCCCACTCCTCTTCCCTCTGTCTGTCCAGCCCTGTAATATACAATATAACCATGTCTCTCTCTCCCTCTCTCCCACTCCTCTTCCCTCTGTCTGTCCAGCCCTGTAATATACAGTATAACCATGTCTCTCTCTCCCTCTCTCCCACTCCTCTTCCCTCTGTCTGTCCAGCCCTGTAATATACAGTATAACCATGTCTCTCTCTCCCTCTCTCCCACTCCTCTTCCCTCTGTCTGTCCAGCCCTGTAATATACAGTATAACCATGTCTCTCTCCCCTCTCTCCCACTCCTCTTCCCTCTGTCTGTCCAGTCCTGTAATATACAGTATAACCATGTCTCTCTCTCTCTCCCACTCCTCTTCCCTCTGTCTGTCCAGCTCTGTAATATACAGTATAACCATGTCTCTCTCTCTCTCCCACTCCTCTTCCCTCTGTCTGTCCAGCCCTGTAATATACAGTATAACCATGTCTCTCTCTCCCTCTCTCCCACTCCTCTTCCCTCTGTCTGTCCAGCCCTGTAATATACAGTATAACCATGTCTCTCTCTCCCTCTCTCCCACTCCTCTTCCCTCTGTCTGTCCAGTCCTGTAATATACAGTATAACCATGTCTCTCTCTCCCTCTCTCCCACTCCTCTTCCCTCTGTCTGTCCAGCCCTGTAATATACAGTATAACCATGTCTCTCTCTCCCTCTCTCCCACTCCTCTTCCCTCTGTCTGTCCAGTCCTGTAATATACAGTATAACCATGTCTCTCTCCCTCTCTCTCACTCCTCTTCCCTCTGTCTGTCCAGCTCTGTAATATACAGTATAACCATGTCTCTCTCCCTCTCTCTCACTCCTCTTCCCTCTGTCTGTCCAGCTCTGTAATATACAGTATAACCATGTCTCTCTCCCTCTCTCTCACTCCTCTTCCCTCTGTCTGTCCAGCTCTGTAATATACAATATAACCATGTCTCTCTCTCCCTCTCTCCCACGCCTCTTCCCTCTGTCTGTCCAGCCCTGTAATATACAGTATAACCATGTCTCTCCCTCTCTCCCACTCCTCTTCCCTCTGTCTGTCCAGCCCTGTAATATACAGTATAACCATGTCTCTCCCTCTCTCCCACTCCTCTTCCCTCTGTCTGTCCAGCCCTGTAATATACAGTATAACCATGTCTCTCTCCCTCTCTCTCACTCCTCTTCCCTCTGTCTGTCCAGCTCTGTAATATACAATATAACCATGTCTCTCTCTCCCTCTCTCCCACTCCTCTTCCCTCTGTCTGTCCAGCCCTGTAATATACAGTATAACCATGTCTCTCTCTCCCTCTCTCCCACTCCTCTTCCCTCTGTCTGTCCAGCCCTGTAATATACAGTATAACCATGTCTCTCTCTCCCTCTCTCCCACTCCTCTTCCCTCTGTCTGTCCAGTCCTGTAATATACAGTATAACCATGTCTCTCTCTCTCTCTCTCTCCCTCTCCTCTTCCCTCTGTCTGTCCAGCCCTGTAATATACAGTATAACCATGTCTCTCTCTCCCTCTCCCCTCTGTCTGTCCAGCCCTGTAATATACAGTATAACCATGTCTCTCTCTCCCTCTCCCCTCTGTCTGTCCAGCCCTGTAATATACAGTATAACCATGTCTCTCTCTCCCTCTCTCCCACTCCTCTTCCCTCTGTCTGTCCAGCCCTGTAATATACAGTATAACCATGTCTCTCTCTCCCTCTCTCCCACTCCTCTTCCCTCTGTCTGTCCAGCCCTGTAATATACAGTATAACCATGTTTCTCTCTCCCTCTCTCCCACTCCTCTTCCCTCTGTCTGTCCAGCCCTGTAATATACAGTATAACCATGTCTCTCTCTCCCTCTCTCCCACTCCACTTCCCTCTGTCTGTCCAGCTCTGTAATATACAGTATAACCATGTCTCTCTCTCCCTCTCTCCCACTCCTCTTCCCTCGGTCTGTCCAGCCCTGTAATATACAGTATAACCATGTCTCTCTCTCCCTCTCTCCCACTCCTCTTCCCTCTGTCTGTCCAGTCCTGTAATATACAGTATAACCATGTCTCTCTCTCCCTCTCTCCCACTCCTCTTCCCTCTCTCTGTCCAGCCCTGTAATATACAGTATAACCATGTCTCTCCCTCTCTCCCACTCCTCTTCCCTCTGTCTGTCCAGCCCTGTAATATACAGTATAACCATGTCTCTCTCCCTCTCTCCCACTCCTCTTCCCTCTGTCTGTCCAGCCCTGTAATATACAGTATAACCATGTCTCTCTCTCCCTCTCTCCCACTCCTCTTCCCTCTGTCTGTCCAGCCCTGTAATATACAGTATAACCATGTCTCCCTCTCTCCCTCTCTCCCACTCCTCTTCCCTCTGTCTGTCCAGCCCTGTAATATACAGTATAACCATGTCTCTCCCTCTCTCCCACTCCTCTTCCCTCTGTCTGTCCAGCCCTGTAATATACAGTATAACCATGTCTCTCTCTCCCTCTCCTCTTCCCTCTGTCTGTCCAGCCCTCTAATATACATTATAACCATGTCTCCCTCTCTCCCACTCCTCTTCCCTCTCTCTGTCCAGCCCTGCAGCATATATATAACTCTCCTCACTCTGAAGTGAAGAGGATATTCAGTAACTTCAGTTCACCTTGGTTGGAGAGAGAGGTAGCGGCAGTGTTCCTTTCCTCTCTTTCTCTCTCCCCCTCGCTCTCCCCCTCGCTCTCCCCCTCGCTCTCTTTGTCTGTCTGTTTTTCACTAATAGATAGACAGACAGTTGTTGAGATTTACTGTCAGTTTCAGAGATCAGAATATGTCTGCATCAATGTGATGTTCCCCGGCCCCAAAACCTTGTCCAGTGGTCACTGCTTATTTTATATTTATTTAACCTGTATTTAACTAGGTAAGTCAGATAAGAACAAAATATTATTTACAATGACGGCCTACCCCGGCCAAACCCAGACAACCCTGGGCCAGTTGTGCACCGCCCTATGGGACTCCCAATAACGTCCGGATGTGATGCAGCCTGGATTAAAACTCGGGGTCTGCAGTGATGCCTCTAGCACTGAGATGCAGTGTCTTAGACCACTGAGCCACCCGGGAACCCCGCTGGAGTGAACATTTGTGAGAATCTCTAGGTCCAATGGCCCCCAAGGAATCAGGGGTGTCAGTTAGGTAAGGCAGGGTATCCCTCTGGGTATGGCAGGGTATCCCTCTGGGTACGGCAGGGTATCCCACTGGGTATGGCAGGGTATCCCTCTGGGTATGGCAGGGTATCCCTCTGGGTACGGCAGGGTATCCCTCTGGGTACGGCAGGGTATCCCACTGGGTATCCCTCTGGGTATGGCAGGGTATCCCTCTGGGTATGGCAGGGTATCCCACTGGGTATGGCAGGGTATCCCTCTGGGTACGGCAGGGTATCCCACTGGGTATCCCACTGGGTATGGCAGGGTATCCCTCTGGGTACGGCAGGGTATCCCACTGGGTATCCCACTGGGTATGGCAGGGTATCCCTCTGGGTACGGCAGGGTATCCCACTGGGTATGTCAGGGTATCCCACTGGGTATGGCAGGGTATCCCACTGGGTATCCCACTGGGTATGGCAGGGTATCCCTCTGGGTACGGCAGGGTATCCCACTGGGTATGTCAGGGTATCCCACTGGGTATCCTACTGGGTATGGCAGGGTATCCCTCTGGGTACGGCAGGGTATCCCTCTGGGTACGGCAGGGTATCCCTCTGGGTACGGCAGGGTATCCCACTGGGTATCCCGGTGGGTATAGCAGGGTATCCCTCTGGGTACGGCAGGGTATCCCTCTGGGTATGGCAGGGTATCCCACTGGGTACGGCAGGGTATCCCTCTGGGTACGGCAGGGTATCCCACTGGGTATCCCACTGGGTACGGCAGGGTATCCCTCTGGGTACGGCAGGGTATCCCTCTGGGTACGGCAGGGTATCCCTCTGGGTACGGCAGGGTATCCCACTGGGTATCCCACTGGGTATGGCAGGGTATCCCTCTGGGTACGGCAGGGTATCCCTCTAGGTATGGCAGGGTATCCCTCTGGGTACGGCAGGGTATCCCACTGGGTATCCCACTGGGTATGGCAGGGTATCCCTCTGGGTACGGCAGGGTATCCCTCTAGGTATGGCAGGGTATCCCTCTGGGTACGGCAGGGTATCCCACTGGGTATGCCAGGGTATCCCACTGGGTACGGCAGGGTATCCCACTGGATACGGCAGGGTATCCCTCTGGGTACGGCAGGGTATCCCACTGGGTATGCCAGGGTATCCCACTGGGTACGGCAGGGTATCCCACTGGATACGGCAGGGTATCCCTCTGGGTACGGCAGGGTATCCCACTGGGTACGGCAGGGTATCCCTCTGGGTACGTTAGGGTATCCCTCTGGGTACGGCAGGGTATCCCAAATAATTCAAATCCCGATTAAAATGCAATGACTGTTTGGTGTATTGAAAGGCTTTCTTTAGGACCATGCAGAGCATCGCTCGGAGAGAAGCTACTAGCCTGCATGCCTTTATCTCAGCAGTGAGCAGACACAGTGCTGTTTTATGCACCGGTTACATTCACCTTGGACAGCATAGGCAGCACATCCTACAGGCTAGGGGATGATAAGCTTTCCCTGAAGTACATTTTATTACATCTGCAAAGATTAGCTATATAATTACTCGTGCATATGTAGAAATTAATGAATTAATTCAAAATACTACATCAGAGAGCATGATTTGGCCACAGAGGATCATTTGCTTCTTTTAAAGAATTTGTTGTGGATTGCTTTAAACGTGCAATTTGGGCAGCGCGTGGCAAATAGCTGATTGTTGAGTTGCAGCAGGCAGTGAAAAGCAGTTCGATATGCCTAGGCCTGTAGCAATATTTCTAAATACAATGGTAGGAAAAACATAGCAAATGGCTTTTGCTGAAAAGAGAAATACTATGTCTACTTATGATAAGGTAAAAGGTTTATGTTTCTGACTCCATATGATATGGTAAATATACGCAATGCAAAAAACATCTACATTTAAATGGTATTAATATTATTTCGCATATATTTCAGTTAATTCCCATATATTCCCATTAATTCCCACAGAAAGTGTCAACCTCTGAATATTCCCCAAAATGTGAAACCCTAATGACAACAAACACTTTATTGAAGAATCCCTACTGTTGACCAATCACCGACAATGGGGCGTTGACTTCGGCGCCGAACTTCGTCTTCCTTCAATAAAAAATGTTGTCTGCCCGAAAAGACTCACTGAATTCCAAAACAAACAAAAACGTCACAGAATGTCGTCATACTACAGTATATGCACAAACTCTTCTGAACTGTTTTGGCTGGGAAGCATGCGGACGCCTTCAGGCAGGGGGCAGAGAGACCTGCCCTGTCTGAGTGAAGGTTGGGAAACCCTGCTTCAGGTAACACCTTGCTGTGTGTGGATAGACTGCGAAGAGAGCAAGGCCTGTGCAGAACCGACAGTAACACATCGGGAGCTTTATCCTCTAGGGAAAAACACGAGAACTCAGATAACAACAACTTCAACACCACCTTAGAGTTCCAGCTGAATTCTTCCCCTAGCAAGGACACTCAACCAAGGGCACCAAACATTCCCTGTTATTAACACAGAAAGAAAAACAAGGCAGCTTGCTTGGAACTCTACTGCTGCAATGCAATACATCTATAACTGTAATTAGCTAACTTTTAGATGATAAGCTGCCTTCATCATGAGGCAAACACTAATATAAACATCTAACTAAACCTTGAATGAATGGCAACTACTATCTTACCAGTCTAGAACTTTGTAAATCCTCTAAGTATCTGTCTTGTCTTGGCAGGTTTTACTAAACAGGTGGTTAGTTAGTCTGAGCTTTCAGTCGGTGGTAGGAACAATCCCCTCCAGTGTATTCTAAAGAGAGAGCAGGGTACTTAAGGCCAGACTAAACCTTCAGCAACCGGCACGTGTAAAGTTTCCATCTGTCATTTTGTTTTAGAGGGGAGTGTGTTAATCTATACTTATCTATCTAGATGATTGCCTTGTCTCCTTTTAACATATTTATTTTGTTCTATTGTTTCTGTGTGTTATTTCCCGTGGAAAGAAACTGGTGCACAAAGAAAACACTTGGTGAATTTGGCTCTAGAGAGAAGGGCGAAACGTGAGACTCGGGGAAAGGGGGGATTCATTTTCTCTCAGCCTAATGGCAAAATGTGTAAAATAACATGACATTAACTATAAAATTGCAAATTGTTCTCTATGCCCTATGGCAAAATAAATCCCCCAAAATAATTAGAAAAATAACATGTTTTTTTTGGGGGGGGGGGCCTTGCTCGCACCTTGAGGGAGGGTCCTGTGAAACTGCGTTATGCCACTGATTAGAAGTGAACTCTCACACATAAACACAATATTGACTGAATATATAACTTTTGAATTGAGCTCAATCATGCCCACACAATCAATGCTGTTCCCATCAGGCATATCAGCTAGACTAGAGAAAGGTAACACACCACTCTGACATTTTAACAAAACACACTTGGGACCTAAGACTTAGCTTGGACTGTAGAAGTTCACTGAGATGTATATATCTGACAACACAGTCCAATTCAACTGCCCAACACAGAAAGCTCATTGTGTTCATAATATTTTGTTAAATCACCTCTAAGGAACTTCAAACCAAGGCTGGTATTCAAACAAACTGACATCGCACTGCACTTGACGTTTAAAGGCCATTTCCCCGACTTTAGCAGAGATCACATTCACTGTAAATGACACAGATATCAGCTGAAGCATAAATCACCTTTAAAGGTCAAGTACAGTGCGATTTGATTTGAACTTGTCCCTGAGTTTTCCCCATCACTTTGGCAGTGGCTATTACGTTAAGTTAGTACTAGTAGTGGCTTTTGAAACAAATCCGAACCATGGATGACAGACTACTTTCAGGATAAGTTCAAATATACAGGCAAAGGTCAAAAACAGATTAAGCGACAATCAGCAGTTGAAACAATAACAAAAGCCACCACCTTGTCTCTGTTTCTGTAAAAAGCTGAGGGATGGGGCTGGAGAAATGTCACGCTCAAATTCATAGACGGCTATGGATGCATGGACAGACCATCCATGATATCAACATTATACTTTTAACCATGTTTTGAGGCTATATCGTGTGTTTTTTTTTTATATTTACTTTGTTCACAAACATTGAAGTAAAACAAGCTTATATTTTCGGTTCTGATGGGCTACGACAGTTGAACTAAGGTCATGAGGCATTTATAAGTAATAAGAGTCAATGGGTATATGTAATTAATTTATAAGTAAAAAAATGGATGTAGCAATTGCAGAATACCCCTTTAAGGTTTGACTGACCTCCAGCCCTGTCCCTGGCAGGGTGTCTACTATGTTGTTGTTTGAATCCCAGATTGCACCTTTAAGGTTTGACTGACCTCCAGCCCTGTCCCTGGCAGGGTGTCTACTATGTTGTTGTTTGAATCCCAGATTGCACCTTTAAGGGCTGACTGACCTCCAGCCCTGTCCCTGGCAGGGTGTCTACTATGTTGTTGTTTTAATCCCAGATTGCACCTTTAAGGTTTGACTGACCTCCAGCCCTGTCCCTGGCAGGGTGTCTACTCTGTTGTTGTTTGAATCCCAGATTGCACCTTTAAGGTTTGACTGACCTCCAGCCCTGTCCCTGGCAGGGTGTCTACTATGTTGTTGTTTGAATCCCAGATTGCACCTTTAAGGGCTGACTGACCTCCAGCCCTGTCCCTGGCAGGGTGTCTACTATGTTGTTGTTTGAATCCCAGATTGCACCTTTAAGGTTTGACTGACCTCCAGCCCTGTCCCTGGCAGGGTGTCTACTATGTTGTTGTTTGAATCCCAGATTGCACCTTTAAGGTTTGACTGACCTCCAGCCCTGTCCCTGGCAGGGTGTCTACTATGTTGTTGTTTGAATCCCAGATTGCACCTTTAAGGGCTGACTGACCTCCAGCCCTGTCCCTGGCAGGGTGTCTACTATGTTGTTGTTTGAATCCCAGATTGCACCTTTAAGGGCTGACTGACCTCCAGCCCTGTCCCTGGCAGGGTGTCTACTATGTTGTTGTTTGAATCCCAGATTGCACCTTTAAGGGCTGACTGACCTCCAGCCCTGTCCCTGGCAGGGTGTCTACTCTGTTGTTGTTTGAATCCCAGATTGCACCTTTAAGGTTTGACTGACCTCCAGCCCTGTCCCTGGCAGGGTGTCTACTATGTTGTTGTTTGAATCCCAGATTGCACCTTTAAGGGCTGACTGACCTTAGAGAGGGGCAGGACGAGGAAGGCTCCGCCCCCGCTGGACTCCACAATGACGGCCAGGAACTTTGGGTTGACGGCACAGAACGAGCTGTCCCACGTCACCTTGGAAACGCGAATGTCATCATAGCCCTGCTCCGTCTTCCCCGCCTGTCCGAAGACATGCCGGAACTTACTCTGTCGTACGATGCTGCGACTCATCGCTATGGAGACAAAGAAGGGAGGGGGTAAAGATGAAGAGAGAGATGGAGAGAGGAAGAGTGAGAGAGGGGCGACGAGGAGGGGGGTGTGGGGGGACAGAGAGATGGAGTGAGGAAGAGTGGGAGAGGGGCGACGAGGAGGGGGGTGTGGGGGGACAGAGAGATGGAGTGAGGAAGAGTGAGAGTGGGGCGACGAGGAGGGGGGTGTGGGGGGACAGAGAGATGGAGAGAGGAAGAGTGAGAGTGGGGCGACGAGGAGGGGGGTGTGGGGGGACAGAGAGATGGAGTGAGGAAGAGTGAGAGAGGGGCGACGAGGAGGGGGGTGTGGGTGGACAGAGAGATGGAGTGAGGAAGAGTGAGAGGGGAAGATACATATGGGAGAGGTGGGGAGAGGGAGAGGGGAGAGAGAGAGAGAAGAAGAGTGAGTGAAGGAGGGAAACATGAGTGAGTGAGGAAGTGACAATTACAGATATGCAATGTCAATCAATCATGCATTTAATCAATCATTCAAGAAATGTTGAAACTCTTATTGACCAAGAGAAGTAATATCAAACCAACTTAAATGATCTGAATCATGGGACTGATCTCACCTCTTCCATTGACAAGCTATGCCTCTTGGCATTCTGCGAAACACACACGATGGTATATTAGGATGGAAGTGTCAAAAGTCAAGTGTAGTTGTTATGTGTCTGTTGCTGATAGTAATATAACACGGTTGAGTTGTTATGTGTCTGTTGCTGATAGTAATATAACACGGTTGAGTTGTTATGTGTCTGTTGCTGATAGTAATATAACACGGTTGAGTTGTTATGTGTCAGTTGCTGATAGTAATATAACACGGTTGAGTTGTTATGTGTCTGTTGCTGATAGTAATATAACACGGTTGAGTTGTTATGTGTCTGTTGCTGATAGTAATACAACACGGTTTAGTTGTTATGTGTCTGTTGCTGATAGTAATACAACACGGTTGAGTTGTTATGTGTCTGTTGCTGATAGTAATATAACACGGTTGAGTTGTTATGTGTCTGTTGCTGATAGTAATATAACACGGTTGAGTTGTTATGTGTCTGTTGCTGATAGTAATATAACACGGTTGAGTTGTTATGTGTCTGTTGCTGATAGTAATATAACACGGTTGAGTTGTTATGTGTCTGTTGCTGATAGTAATATAACACGGTTGAGTTGTCATGTGTCTGTTGCTGATAGTAATATAACACGGTTGAGTTGTTATGTGTCTGTTGCTGATAGTAATATAACACGGTTGAGTTGTTATGTGTCTGTTGCTGATAGTAATATAACACGGTTGAGTTGTTATGTGTCTGTTGCTGATAGTAATATAACACGGTTGAGTTGTTATGTGTCTGTTGCTGATAGTAATATAACACGGTTGAGTTGTTATGTGTCTGTTGCTGATAGTAATACAACACGGTTGAGTTGTTATGTGTCTGTTGCTGATAGTAATATAACACGGTTGAGTTGTTATGTGTCTGTTGCTGATAGTAATATAACACGGTTGAGTTGTTATGTGTCTGTTGCTGATAGTAATATAACACGGTTGAGTTGTTATGTGTCTGTTGCTGATAGTAATATAACACGGTTGAGTTGTTATGTGTCTGTTGCTGATAGTAATATAACACGGTTGAGTTGTCATGTGTCTGTTGCTGATAGTAATATAACACAGTTGAGTTGTTATGTGTCTGTTGCTGATAGTAATATAACACGGTTGAGTTGTCATGTGTCTGTTGCTGATAGTAATATAACACGGTTGAGTTGTTATGTGTCTGTTGCTGATAGTAATATAACACTGTTGAGTTGTTATGTGTCTGTTGCTGATAGTAATATAACACGGTTGAGTTGTTATGTGTCTGTTGCTGATAGTAAAATAACACGGTTGAGTTGTTATGTGTCTGTTGCTGATAGTAATACAACACGGTTTAGTTGTTATGTGTCTGTTGCTGATAGTAATATAACACGGTTGAGTTGTTATGTGTCTGTTGCTGATAGTAATATAACACGGTTGAGTTGTTATGTGTCTGTTGCTGATAGTAATATAACACTTGAGTTGTTATGTGTCTGTTGCTGATAGTAATATAACACGGTTGAGTTGTTATGTGTCTGTTGCTGATAGTAATATAACACGGTTGAGTTGTTATGTGTCTGTTACTGATAGTAATATAACACGGTTGAGTTGTTATGTGTCTGTTGCTGATAGTAATATAACACGGTTGAGTTGTTATGTGTCTGTTGCTGATAGTAATATAACACGGTTGAGTTGTTATGTGTCTGTTGCTGATAGTAATATAACACGGTTGAGTTGTTATGTGTCTGTTGCTGATAGTAATATAACACGGTTGAGTTGTTATGTGTCTGTTGCTGATAGTAATACAACACTCACATACACACATACACACACACACACACAAACACAGCTGATGAAGATATGGGATCAGACCACAAGATAAATGAGTAAAGCATTAAGTCAAGATATAAACTCAAACTGCAGTATCTGTATGTAATGTAATACTATATAGAAGTAAAGCATTAAGTCAAGATATAAACTCAAACTGCAGTAGTCTGTATGTAATGTAATACTATATAGAAGTAAAGCATTAAGTCAAGATATAAACTCAAACTGCAGTATCTGTATGTAACGTAATACTATATAGAAGTAAAGCATTAAGTCAAGATATAAACTCAAACTGCAGTAGTCTGTATGTAACGTAATACTATATAGAAGTAAGTACTGTTGGATAATATGTACATCTGTGATAAACAGAATATTTCCTGTATATATGGAAATGAAGGGTACGTGGACATGGACACACACATACAGAAGAAAGGCCATAGGCTGGCACTAAAACCCACATCCAAAATTACCCAGCTGCCCCTGCAGACAGGAGCCCAGGAGAATTAGGACCTGAGCAATCTCTCTGAATGGCGAAATGAAATACTGTAGTAAAACAACTCTCCGTTCAGAGAAGAAAGTCAAGTTAAGCTGTTGGGATTTTTGGAGATGGAGACCTTTTTGGAGACCCAATGAAGACCGAAACACATAGCAGCATAGAATCAGTGTCTCTACTGGACTACTGGAGATGAACAAACCAGTCCTGTCAATCATGAGTCCTTGGTGTTATAATGGTTCTGATATTGACTCAACTAACCTCAGTTTACTGGAACAACTGCCCTTCAGTAATGTGTATCTAATACGAGCTCTTACTATCAGATAGATGCCGAAAAAGTAGTCCAAGACTAGAAACCATTGAAACTACCTGTAAATCCACAACTGGCTTAATCTGTTTCCAAGATAACAGCCAAATATGTGCTCACCCAAGTGCTTTATGATTTGCCACAGCATGTATGTAAGTATGCAGCATTACACGACCCAACATCTGATAGGCCTTAGTTCCGCTTATTTCTTGGGTGTGTGTTATCAGGGAATTCCAGTCACCACATACAAGGTCTCTGCTGTGTGAGTCCTGATCCCAGCTCTACTCAGCAACATGACACAGTTATCATAAGAAACGTGAACAGAGTGTAATAGAGTGTAACCGAGTGTAACAGAGTGTAACCGAGAGAAAAAGGACTGTAATAGAGTGTAACTGAGTGTAACAGAGTGTAACATAGTGTAAATAGAGTGTAACTGAGTGTAACCGAGTGCAACAGAGTGTAACAGAGTGGTAAATAGAGTGTAACCGAGTGTAACCGAGTGTAACCGAGTGCAACAGAGTGTAACCGAGAGTAAATAGAGTGTAAATAGAGTGTAATAGAGTGTAACAGAGTGTAACCGAGTGCAACAGAGTGTAACGGAGAGTAACTAGAGTGTAACAGAGTATAATAGAGTGTAATAGAGTGTAATATAGTGCGAGTATAATAGAGTGTAATAGAGTGTAACAGAGTATAATAGAGTGTAATAGAGTGTAATACAGTGTAACCGAGTGCAACAGAGTGTAACGGAGAGTAAATAGAGTGTAACAGAGTATAATAGAGTGTAATAGAGTGTAATATAGTGCGAGTATAATAGAGTGTAATAGAGTGTAACAGAGTGTAAATAGAGTGTAATAGAGTGTAACAGAGTGTAATAAAGTGTAATAGAGTGTAACAGAGTGTAAATAGAGTGTAATAGAGTGTAACAGAGTGTAATACAGTGTAACAGAGTGTAATATAGTGTAATAGAGTGTAACAGAGTATAATAGAGTGTAATACAGTGTAATAGAGTGTAATAGGGTGTAATAGAGTGTACTAGGGTGTAACAGAGTGTAATATAGTGTGAGTATAATAGAGTGTAATACAGTGTAACAGAGTGTAATAGAGTGTAATAGGGTGTAACAGAGTGTAATAGGGTGTAACAGAGTGTAATAGGGTGTAATATAGTGCGAGTATAATAGAGTGTAATACAGTGTAACAGAGTGTAATAGAGTGTCATAGAGTGTAACAGAGTGTAATAGGGTGTAATATAGTGCGAGTATAATAGAGTGTAATACATTGTAACAGAGTATAATAGAGTGTCATAGAGTGTAACAGAGTGTAATAGAGTGTAATAGGGTGTAACAGAGTGTAATATAGTGCGAGTATAACAGTATAATAAGGTAAGCCTACTCTTTACTAAACAGTTTATAACAGTATAATAAGGTACTCATTAGAAACAAACCGTTCAGAGCAAAAAGATAGGAATGCATAGATTTCCATTACTGCATGTTTGTTCATATCCCAGAAACCATTCCATTTACATTGTAACCGCCTAGGAAACACTCTTATCCAGAGAGACTAACAATCAATGCATTCAACTACCTCCATTAGAGTACAGACAAGTTCTGTCTGTCTGTCTGTCTGTCTGTCTGTCTGTCTGTCTGTCTGTCTGTCTGTCTGTCTGTCTGTCTGTCTGTCTGTCTGTCTGTCTGTCTGTCTGTCTGTCTGCCTGCCTGCCTGCCTGCCTGCCTGCCTGCCTGCCTGTCTGTCTGTCTGTCTGTAGCTGTGATAGGCCTTAGTTCTTATATTCTCTGCTCTGTTCTGGCATGGCTCTCCAGACAGAGCAAAAGAATGACATGGTCACTTTCCTAATATAGACATGCCAAACTGTCCGTTCCCACCCCCAGCTCTAACCTTACCACTGGGGCTCTGGGGAGAGGGCCTAACCATCCCAAATAGGAAAATGAAACAGATCTCCCTGATCTGTCAATAACAAGAATATTGGCGAATACACACAAATACACGCACACACACAATCCTTATGCGCGTACGCGTAAGCACGCACACATCTGGAAACCTACCACAGTAGCCTAATAATGTTACCCCTATAAGGAAATAAGGGGGGGCAACCCCCCCCCCCCCCCTCCCCCTCCACCCTCTGGCCCTGCACAACGTGCTCCATTTGGTTCAGCAGTCACAACTTAAAGCTCGACACTGTCCGCGGATAAAAAGTGCGCAGTCACATTGTCACAATCTATGACTTTCCCAGCATTACGCACACACTGGCAATGCGGTAAAAGAAGCTGTCGCAGCATTCAACTGCGGCGTCGACGGCTATTGACGTTATTAATGATAGTAGAACACGGCTGCTTTAGGTTAATTGAGGCAACTCACTCAGCTCGGTATTTGTTGGGTATCTCCACCGGTCGTTCGCCCTCCGAATTCTCCACTCCCCCTTCCCTTGGTCGTTTTCTGTTGTCGGTAACGCGCCGTGCTTATTGGAGTGTTTTCTCTGGTTCTCTGTGGTCCAGTTTTGTACACTTGGTGCGGACTTGGCGGCGGACGCGAGGTACAACTATGACGCTGCGAGACGAGCAAGAAGGGAGGGGGTCTGAAAGGGGGACAGAGAGAGAAGGAGAGGAGGGAGGGGATATGGGAAAGGGGTCAAAGGGGTCCCGTCTATTTTCGAAAGGCCCTGTCTGGCTATCTCTCGTATGCCTGGGACAGAGCTATAGGTTGAGCTGCGATCGCGCGCAGGAGTCAGGTGGTCACTGGCTAGGCTGTGCCACACAAGCGCGTGAAGAGGTAGAGGGGGTTAGCGGCTTACCTTAAAACGTAGACAGCCTGCCATGTTCGTAAACTATAGTCTACTTATAAACTGTCAGATATGCTATGGGCATGAATAAATTATTTAGACGAATAAAATATATATTTTTACAAATGTGGGCCAATACACTTTGTTTTCCAAGACTGCTGTCAACATGTGGCAGCCATTTCCTAAACTATCTAGTGTGAGACCTGGTAACAGGCCGACATAAATTCCGTGGGCTACTCGGTCAGTCAGTGGCACAACGGACAACTGTCACTCTGTTACAAACTATCATCTGTCCTCCTCCGTTCGGTTTGACAGCTGCGCGCGGCTCCAGACCGCTGAGATGTACTGCATGCACCCAGACCTAATACCGGTAGAGGGCGACAAACTCAGCACTGGCCTAGTGAAGTCTAGTCGGCCTAGTGAAGTCTAGTCGGCCTAGTGAAGTCTAGTCGGCCTAGTGAAGTCTAGTAGGCCTAGTGAAGTCTAGTCGGCCTAGTGAAGTCTAGTCGGCCTAGTGAAGTCTAGTCGGCCCTAGTGAAGTCTAGTAGGCCCTAGTGAAGTCTAGTAGGCCTAGTGAAGTCTAGTCGGCCTAGTGAAGTCTAGTAGGCCTAGTGAAGTCTAGTCGGCCTAGTGAAGTCTAGTCGGCCTAGTGAAGTCTAGTAGGCCTAGTGAAGTCTAGTAGGCCTAGTGAAGTCTAGTTGGCCTAGTGAAGTCTAGTAGGCCTAGTGAAGTCTAGTAGGCCTAGTGAAGTCTAGTCGGCCTAGTGAAGTCTAGTAGGCCTAGTGAAGTCTAGTCGGCCTAGTGAAGTCTAGTCGGCCTAGTGAAGTCTAGTACGCCTAGTGAAGTCTAGTCGGCCTAGTGAAGTCTAGTCGGCCTAGTGAAGTCTAGTCGGCCTAGTGAAGTCTAGACGGCCTAGGGAAGTCTAGCAGGCCTAGTGAAGTCTAGCCGGCCTAGTGAAGTCTAGCAGGCCTAGTGAAGTCTAGCCGGCCTAGTGAAGTCTAGGCAGCCTAGTGAAGTCCAGCAGGCCTAGTGAAGTCTAGGCGACCTAGTGAAGTCTAGGCGGCCTAGTGAAGTCTAGTAGACCTAGTGAAGTCTAGCCGGCCTAGTGAAGTCTAGTCGGCCTAGTGAAGTCTAGTAGACCTAGTGAAGTCTAGTCGGCCTAGTGAAGTCTAGTAGGCCTAGTGAAGTCTAGCCGGCCTAGTGAAGTCTAGCAGGCCTAGTAAAGTCTAGCAGGCCTAGTGAAGTCTAGTAGGCCTAATGAAGGCTAGTCGGCCTAGTGAAGTCTAGTAGACCTAGTGAAGTCTATGGGCCAATGAAGACTGTAACACACGATTTGTTCACTTCTTCAGTTCACTTTATTGGCCTTGGAGGAATTTAAAAAGTTAAATTAAGATGCAAGACAACATGAGGTTACAACAGGTCACACAACAGGACACACAAGTGACAAGAAGAACTAAGCAGAGAACATTAGGAGGTAGTGTCTTATGGATACCTATTAATGCCTGCCTTTATGGCTATAGGCCAATAAGAATGACAGTGTAACGGCTGTCGGGAGAGAGAGTAGACCAAGGCGCAGCGGAGTTAGTGTTCATCGTGATTTTAATTTAATAAAGAACACTACACAAAACAAAACGAGAAAACTGACAGCCAAACAGTCCTGTCAGGTGCAAAACACTCAACAGAAACAATTACCCACAAAACCCAAAGGAAAAACATGCTCCTTATGTGTGACTCCCAATCAGGAACAACGAACTTCAGCTGTGCCTGATTGGGAGCTACACACGGCCCAAAACAAAGAAATACAAACCTAGAAAACGAACATAGAACGCCCACCCAATGTAACACCCTGGCCTAACCAAAATAAAGAACAAAAAACCCCTCTCTATGGCCAGGGCGTTACAGACAGTGATATCAACATATGAGATGGGGGATCCTGGCGACATTATGGCAAAGGGAAAACCGACCATATCTTCCCTCCATTCTACTGGCCAAGATGGTTGACCTGCGATTGCGGATTCTCGAATGCAATATTCTTTGCTTTTCTGAAACATGGCTCTCAGACAAGATACCCCTCATGGCTATCCAACTCGATGGATTCTCCATTCACCGTGCGGACAGGACAGTGGAATCAGGGAAATCGAGAGGGGGGGAAGTGTTTGCCTCTTCATCAACAACAACTGGTGTGCTGACTCGAAGTGTCGACCCATTGTTCACCCATCTAGGAATATCTGCTGGTCAAATGTTGAACCTTCTACTACCCGAGGGAGTTTTCAGATCTTATGGGGAATGTTGTATAATATGGTTACGGTTGAGGACAGGAACAAGTACAAGAAGTCCCACTATGACCTCCACAGTCATCAAACAAGCAAAAGGACAATACAGAGACGGGACCGAAGCTTTGAGTTCCTCTGATTACACATCGCTGACGATCTGGGGTGGTCCACCCACGCAGACAGTGTGGTAAGGAGGGCGCAACAGCGCCTCTTCGGTCTCGGGAGGCTGAGGAAATTTGCTTTGGCACCTGGAGCCCTCGCAAACTTTTGCAGATGCACAATTGAAAGCATCCTGTCAGGTTGTGTCACCGCCTAGTGCAGCAGTAGCACCGGCCGAAACAGCAGTGCTCTCCAGAGGGTGGTGCGGTTCACCCAACGCATCACCGGGGGCAAACTACCTACCCTCCAGGACACCTACATCACCCGATATCACAAGAAGGACAAGAAGGTCATCAAGAACAAAAACCACCTAAGCCACTACCTGTTCACCCCGCTATCATCCAGAAGGTAAGGTCAGTACAGGTGCATCAAATCTGGGACCGAGAGATTGAAAAACAGCTTCTATCTCAAGGCCACCAGACAGTTAAATACCCATCACTAGGCGGCTTCCACCCGGTTACATAAACCTGCACCTTAGAGGCTGCTGACCCGTATACATAGACATGGAACCTCTGGTCACTTTAATAATAGAACACTAGTCACTCTAATAATGTTTACATATTTTTGCTTTACTCATGTATATACTGTATTCTATTCTACTGTATTTTAGTCTATGCCACTCCGACATTGCTCATCCTAATATTTATACATTCCTTAATTCCATTATTAATATTTTAGGTTGTGTGTATTGTGTGTATAGTTGTGAATTGTTAGATATTACTGCACTGTCGGAGCTAGAAACACAAGCATTTCGCTACACCCGCAATAACATCTGCTAAACACGTGTATGTGACAAATACATTGTGATTTGATTTGATTGATATAAATAAGGTGGAATCATATTATACAGGCTCCGATGCCCACCACATGTGGCAGGGGCTACAGTCCACAACGGATTACAATCAGGTCAACACCTGCAAGGCCGCGGGGATCGAGGTTATTCCAGGGCTCGTTCTCAGAGCATGCGCAGAACAGCTGGCAGGCATATTCACGGTAATTTTCAACCTCTCCTTGACCCAGTCTGTAATCCCCACATGTTTTAAGATGACCATCATTCCTGTTCCTAAAAACTCTAAGACTTCCTGCCACAATGACTACCGCCCTGTAGCACTTACATCTGTAATCTTGAAGTGCTTTGAGAGGCTGGTTATGGAACACATCAACGCCATCATCCCAATTGGAGTGGGTCTGATCAGATCCACAGACAGATCCACAGACAACGCAATCTCAGTTGCACTCCACACTGCCCTCACCCACCTAGATAACAGGAATACCTATGTGAGAATGCTGTTCAGCATTCAACACCAATGTCCCCGCCAAGCTCGTCACCAAGCTTAGGACCCTGGTACTGAGCACCTTCCTCTGCAAAAGGATCCTGGACTTCCTGATGGGCCAACCCCAGGTGGAGAGAGAAGGCAGCATCACCTTTGCCACGCTGACCCTTAACACAGAGGCGAGCACACCCCCATCCACATCGATGGGCTGCAGTGGCGCGGGTTGAGAGCTTCAAGTTGCTCATTGTCCAAATCACTAAGAACTTAAAATGGTTCACATACACACGGACACAGTCACGAAGAAGGTTCTAAAAGTGATTGAAAAGATTTGGCATGGGCCCTCAAATCCTCAAAGCATTCTACAGCTGTACCATTGAGAGCATCTTGACTGGCTGTATCACTGATTGGTTTGGCAACAGCACTGCCCTTGATCGCATGACGCTGCAGTACGTTACTGTGATCGAGCTTCCTGCCATCCAAGACCTCTATATCAGCTGGTGTTAAAGGAAAGCCCGGAAAATCATTAAAGACTCCAGGATGACTGCTTTCTCTGCTTCTGCATGACAAGCGGTACCGGTACAGTTCTTGTGTGTTTTGTTCTACCTTATGATATTTGTTGTATTACATTATGACTGATTACTGCACTGTTGGATGTAGATCTTGCAAGAAATGCATTGCACTGTACTTGTGTACGTGGCATTAAAACTTGAAAACTTAAAAGTAGAGAATTCCTTGGCACTTTGTTATGTTACACTCAGCCAAGTTGACA
The DNA here is from genome assembly GCF_965601325.2 of Salmo salar. NCBI lineage: Eukaryota > Metazoa > Chordata > Actinopteri > Salmoniformes > Salmonidae > Salmo > Salmo salar. The sequence continues at coordinate 114,155,605 of NC_138301.1, read as the reverse complement.
TGAGCTCACGCTTTGGATGAACCCTAAATGGCAAATAGTGCCTTCAGAAAGTATTCACACCCCTTGATTTTTTCCACATTCAGGAGTAAAAATTGGCTCAACAGCTCACATAATAAGTTGCAAGGACTCATACAATTACCTGTAAGGTCCCTAAGCCGAGCAGTGAATTTCGAACACAGATTCAACCACAAAGACCAGGGAGGTTTACCAATGCCATGCAAAGAAGAGCACCTATTGGTTGATGGGTAAAAAAAACCAGCCAGATATCCCTTTGAGCATGATGAAGTTATTAATTACACTTTGGATGGTGTATCAATATACCCAGTCACTATAAAGATACAGGTGTCCTTCCTAACTCAGTTGCCGGAGAGGAAGGAACCCGCTCAGGGATTTCACCACTTAGGCCAATTGTGACTTTAAAACAGATACAGTGTTTAACGGCTGTGATAGGAGAAAACTGAGGATGGATAAACAATATTGTAGTTACTCCACAATACCAACCTAATTGACAGTGTGAAAAGAAGGAAGCCTGTACAGAAAAAATATCCCAAAACATGAATCCTGTTTGCAACAAGCTACTAAAGTAATACTGCAAAAAACGTGGCAAAGCAATTCACTTTTGTCCTGAATACAAAGTGTTATGTTTGGGGCAATTCTTATAAACCCATTACTGAGTACCATTCTTCATATTATCAAGCATAGTGGTGGCTGCATCATGTTATGGGTATGCTTGTAATCGTTAGGGACTGGGAAAGTTTTCAGGATAAAAAAAGAAATGGAATGGAGCTAAGCACAGGTAAAATCCTAGAGGAAAAGCTGGTTCAGTCTGCTTTCCACTAGACACTGGGAGATTCATTCTCCTTTCTGCAGGACCTAAAACACAAGGCCAAATCTACACTGGACTTGCTTACCAAAAGGACAGTGAATGTCACCGGGTTAGAGTTTTGACTTAAATCTATTTGAAAATCTATGGCAAGACCTGAAAATGGTTGTCTAGCAATGAAAAACAACTAATTTGACAGAGCTTGAAGAATTTTTAAAAGAATAATGGGCAAATGTTGCACAATCCAGGTGTGGAAAACTCTTGGAGACTTACCTAGAAAGACTCACAGCTGTAATCACTGCCAAAGGTGCTTCTACAAAGTATTGACTCAGGGGTGTGAATACGTATGAAAATGAGATATTCATTATCAATACAATTGCAAACATTTATAAAAACATGTTTCACTTTGTAATTATTTAATTCATTTTCAATTCAGGCTGTACCACAACAAAATGTGGAAAAAGTCAAAGTGTGTGAATATTTCCTGAAGGCTCTGTATATATTAGAATCTACACAATAATGGAAAGTTACCAGATAGTATAATAACAGAGAAAGGATTGATCATAATTACAAGACCAATAGTCACACCGGTGACACTAGCTATGTAGTGGCTCAAAGGGAGTGTGACAGAGACCAACATGATGAAACAGAGATAGGAGGAGAGGGATAGAGGAGAGCCCCTGCTGGCTGTGATGGCAACTATAGGTGTAGTCACAGTGATGCTGTTCTTTCTTAGTAACAGCATTGGGGACAATGGTGACTTGTGGCTGGACTGTGTTATCCACTCTCTGATAGACTTGAAACAGGTTCCCATGTTACCTACGGCGTCCACTTCCACCAGCTCTACCTCCAGGGAACAGCAGGAGGCGCTCTAGGCTGCCAGAGTCACGTACCCACCACGCGCCTACCACCTGGGTCCATGGGACAGCAACCTTACCTGGGTTCAGGGGACAGCAACCTTACCTGTGCCCAGGGGACAGCAACCTTATCTGGGCCCAGGGGACAGCAATGTTACCTGGGTCCAGGGCCAGTGCAAGCGGGTTATAGTTATTCAAGGTGACCAAAATAAATATATACACAAAATGAAATTACAAAGAGGCATGCCTAAACTAAAGATATTAACCAAAAACAGATTCACAATCGCTCATCATTTTCCGCACCTGAGTCATTTTCAATGCTTCCTGGCAGAGCACAACCTGACCTGGTTGGTGCTGCCACCTGGGGATTGAGTGTGGAAGTGTAGTGTAGTGAAGTGTAGGGAATTGTGTAGTTATACTCCTAACACTAACCTACAGTAACAAAGTGCGCTGAGAGTCGGGAAGCAAGTTCAGGGAGTGAGTGTTTTAATAAATAAATTAAACATAATAAAAAACAAGACACACGAACAATGAACAGACAGGAAACAGAAACAATGATGCCTGGGGAAGGAACCAAAGGGAGTGACATATATAGGGCAGATAATCAAGGAAGTGATGGAGTCCAGGTGAATGATGACACGCAGGTGAGTGTAACGATGGTGACAGGTGTGCGCCATAATGATCAGCCTGGTGACCTAGAGGCCGGAGAGGGAGCACACGTGACAGTACCTCCTCCCCGACGTGCGGTTCCAGCCGCAGGACCCCGACCAAAATTACAAACCCGGGGATCAGGAGTGGACCAGTCACCTCTGCTGAAGCGCGGGAAACCTGTCAGTCCAGCTGAGAGGCGGGAGCATGGCATACGTGACGGTACCCCCTCCCCGGCGTGTTCGGTTCCAGCCGCAGGATGCCAACCCAAGGGACGATCCCGGGGACACCTACCTAAACTATTCCATAACACCTTGTGATGAGAGACTTCAATTTCAGTTCAATTCCTCCTTAGTTCAATATAATGGACAAATGAAAAATCTCTGGATTATCTGTGGAATCTCTGGAATACCTGAGGGTCTAGTGAAATGGGGGAGAGGGAGCTTCCTGTGATGTAGATAGTCAGGTTTCTCATAGACTCATCTACTGTGAAGGAGAAATGATCAGCCCTTCCTGGACTCCTCACAGCCTGTAGAATTGTCACCTGGACGAAAGTACCCGCAAAACACTAGTCTCAACGTCAACAGTGAAGAGGCGACTCCGGGATGCTGGACTTCTAGGCAGAGTTGAAAAGAAAAAGCCATATCTCAGACTGGCCAATAAAAAGAAAATATTAAGATGGGTAAAAGAACACAGACATTGGACAGAGAAACTCTGCCTAGAAGGCCAGCATCCTGGAGTCGCCTCTTCACTGTTGACGTTGAGACTGGTGTTTCAGAAGAAAGTACTTTGTTTCTGGCCATTTTGAGCCTGTAATCGAACCCACAAATGCTGATGATCCAGATACTCAACTAGTCTAAAGAAGGCCAGTTTTATTGCTTCTTTATTCAAAACAACAGTTTTCAGTTGTGCTAACATAATTGCAAAAAGGTTTTCTAATGATCAATTAGCCTTTTAAAATGACACACTTGGATTAGCTAACACAACGTGCCATTGGAACACAGGAGTGATGGTTGCTGATAATGGGCCTCAGTACGCCTGTGTAGATATTCCATAAAAAATCTGACGTTTCCAGCTACAATGGTCATTTACAACATTAACAATGTCTACACTGTATTTCTGATCATTTTGATGTTATTTTAATGGTGTTTTTCTTTCAAAAACAATGACATTTCTAAGTGACCCCAAACTTTTGAACGGTAGTGTACATATTCTCATTCACCCCTTTAGATTTCTGTGTATTAGGTAGTTGTTTGGGAATTGCTAGATTGCTTGTTAGATATTACTGCACTGTCGGAACTAGAAGCACAAGCATTTCGCTACACTCGCATTAACATCTGCTAACCATGTATATGTGACCAATAAAATGTCATTTCATTGGAGAAAAACAAAATTAGAAAACAAACCCGATTTTGATAAACTCCCATATATACTGGGTGAAATACCACAGTGTGCCATCACAGCAGCAAGATTTGTGACCTGTTGCCACAAGAAAAGGGCAACCAGTGAAGAACAAACACCATTGTAAATACAACCCATATTTATGTTTATTTATGTTCCCTTTTGGACTTTAACCATCTGCACATCGTAACAACACTGTATATAGACATAATATGACATTTGTAATGTCTTTATTTTTTTGGAACTTCTGTGAGTGTAATGTTTACTGTTCATTTATATCATTTATTTCACTTTGTATATTATCTACTTTACTTGCTTTGGCAATGTTAACATATATTTTCCATGCCAATAAAGCCTTGAATTGAATTGAGATCGAGAGAGAGAGCGAGAAAGAGCAAAAGTAAAGGAATTTTATGTTCTCCTCTAGGATGTTGAAGGTCAATAAATACCAAGGTGATGAAAAAGATATGAGAGGAAAAATACAAATACTATCAGTTAATGTTGCTCGTTACATATACCAAGGCCCAGCTACTCAAATCAAATTGTATTTGTCACATGCACCGAATACAACAGGTACAACCTTACCATGAAATGCTTACTTACAAGCCCTTAACCAACAATAGAGTTCAAGAAAGAGATTAAATATTTACTAAATAAACTAAAGTAAAAACCATAAAATAACAATAACGAGGCTATATACAGTGGGAACCAGTAGAGAGTAAATGTGCGGGGGTACAGGTTAGTTGAGGTAATTTGTACATGTACAGCGCCTTCGGAAAGTATTCAGACCCCATGAGTTTTCCACATTTTGTTACGTTACAGCCTTATTTCAAAATTGATTAAATAAATACAAATTCTCAGCAATCTACACACAACACCCCATAATGACAAAGCGAAAACAGGTTTTTAGAAACAGAAATACCTTATTTGCATAAGTATTCAGACCCTTTGCTATGAGACCTGAAATTGAGCTCAGGTGCATCCTGTTTCTATTGATCATCCTTGAGATCTTTCTACAACTTGATTGGAGTCCACCTGTGGTAAATTCAATTAATTGGACATTATTTGGAAAGGCACACACCTTTCTATATAAGGTTCCACAGTTGACAGTGCATGACAGAGCAGAAACCAAGCCATGCTGTCAAAGGAATTGTCCACAGAGCTCCGAGACAGGATTGTGTCGAGGCACAGATCTGAGCAAGGGTACCAAAATAATTCAGCAGCATTGAAGGTCCCAAAGAACACAGTGGCCTCAATTATTCTTACATGGAAGAAGTTTGGAACCATCAAGACTCTTCCTAGAGCTGTCCACCAGGCCAAACTGAACAATCAGGGGAGAAGGGCTCATCCTGAGTGGCACAGCGGTCTAAGGTACTGCATCTCAGTGTTAGAGGCATCACTACAGACACCCTGGTTCGAATCCAGGCTGTATCACAACCGACCGTGAATGGGAGTTCCATAGGGCGGCGCACAATTGGCCCAGTGTCGTCCGGGTTTGGCTGGTGTAGGCCGTCATTGTAAATAAGAATTTATTATTCACTGACTTGCCTAGTTAAATAAAGGTTCAATTTTAAAAAATAAAAAAAAGGGCCTTGGTCAGGGAGCTGACCAAGAACCCGATGGTCACTCTGACAGAACTCCAGAGTTCCTCTGTGGAGATAGGAGAACCTTCCAGAAGAACAATCCTCTCTGCAGCACTCTTCCAATAAGGGCTTTATGGTCGAGTGGCCAGACGGAAGTCATTCCTCAGTAAAAGGCACATGACAGCACGCTTGGAGTTTGCCAAAAGCCACCTAAAGGACTTTCAGACCATGAGAAACAAGATTCTCTGGTCTGATGAAACCAAGATTGAACTCTTTGGCCTGAATGCCAGGTGTCACGTCTGGAGGAAACCTGGCACCATCCCTACGGTGAAGCATGGTGGGATGTTTTTCAGCGGCAAGGACTGGGAGAGAAGTCTGGATTGAGGGAAAGATGAACGGAGCAAAGTACAGAGAGATCCTTGATGAAAACCTGCTCCAGAATGCTCAGGACCTCCGACTGGGGCGTAGGTTCACCTTCCAACAGGACAAGAACCCTAAGCACACAACCAAGACAATGCAGGAGTGGCTTCGGGACAAGTCTCTGAATGTCTTTGAGTGGCCCAGCCAAAGCCTGGACTTCATCCCGATCAAACATCTCTGCAGAGACCGGAAAATAGATGTGCAGCGACGCACCCGTTCCAACCTGACAGAGCTTCAGAGGATCTGCAGAGAAGAATGGGCAAAACTCCCGAAATTGGTACCAAGTCAATGTGCGGGGCACAGATTAGTCGAGGTAATTTGTAGTGTAGGTAGGGGTAAAGTGACTATGCATAGATAACAAACAGTGAGTTGCAGCAGTGTAAAAACAAATGGGTGGGGGTGTCAATGAAAATAGTCCGGTTGGCAATTTTATTAATTGTCAGCAGTCTTATGGCTTGGGGGTAGAAACTGTTAACCTCTATGGGCTAGGTGGGACGCTTGCGTCCCACCTACTCAACAGCCAGTGTAATCCCGTGGCGCGTTATTCAAATACCTCAAAAATGCAAAAACTTCAATTTTTCAAACATATGACTATTTTACACCATTTTAAAGACAAGACTCTCGTTAATCTAACCACACTGTCCGATTTCAAAAAGGCTTTACAACGAAAGCAAAACATTAGATTATGTCAGCAGAGTACCCAGCCAGAAATAATCAGACACCCATTTTTCAAGCGAGCATATAATGTCACATAAACCCAAACCACAGCTAAATGCAGCACTAACCTTTGATGATCTTCATCAGATGACAACCCTAGGACATTATGTTATACAATACATGCATGTTTTGTTCAATCAAGTTCATATTTATATCAAAAAACAGCTTTTTACATTAGCATGTGACTAGCATTCCCACCGAACACTGCCGGTGAATTTACTAAATTACTCACGATAAACGTTCACAAAAAACGTAACAATTATTTTAAGAATTATAGATACAGAACTCCTCTATGCACTCGATATGTCCGATTTTAAAATAGCTTTTCGGTGAAAGCACATTTTGCAATATTCTCAGTAGATAGCCCGGCATCACAGGGCTAGCTATTTAGACACCCAGCAAGTCTAGCACTCACCAAAGTCAGATTTACTATAAGAAAAATGTTATTACCTTTGCTGTCTTCGTCAGAATGCACTCCCAGGACTTCTACTTCAATAACAAATGTTGGTTTGGTCCCAAATAATCCATTGTTATATCCAAATAGCGGCGTTTTGTTCGTGCGTTCAAGACACTATCCGAAAGGGTAAATAAGGGTGACGAGCATGGCGGAATTCGTGACAAAAAAATTCTAAATATTCCATTACCGTACTTCGAAGCATGTCAACCGCTGTTTAAAATCAATTTTTATGCCATTTTTCTCATAAAAAAAGCGATAATATTCCGACCGGGAATCTGCGTTTAGGTAAACAGACGAAAGAAAATAAAGCATGGGGTCGACTCGGGCACGCGCCTAAGCCCATAGTACTCTGATCGGCCACTTGCCAAACGCGATAGTGTGTTTCAGCCAGAGGCTGCCTCGATATCGTTCAGCTTTTTCCCGGGCTCTGAGAGCCTATGGGAGCCGTAGGAAGTGTCACGTTATAGCAAAGATCCTCAGACTTCAATAAAAAGAGCCAAGATAAACAACACCTTGTCAGACAGGCCACTTCCTGCATGGAATCTTCTCAGGTTTTGGCCTGCCATATGAGTTCTGTTATACTCACAGACACCATTCAAACAGTTTTAGAAACTTTAGGGTGTTTTCTATCCAAAGCCAATAATTATATGCATATTCTAGTTACTGGGCAGGAGTAGTAACCAGATTAAATCGGGTACGTTTTTTATCCGGCCGTGTCAATACTGCCCCCTAGCCCTAACAGGTTTTAAGGAGTCTTTTGGACCTAGACTTGGCGCTCCATTACCGCTTGCCGTGCGGTAGCAGAGAGAACAGTCTATGACTTGGGTGAGTGGAGTCTTTGACAATTTTTTGGTCCTTCCTCTGACACAGCCTAGTATATAAGTCCTGGAAGGCATGAAGCTTGGCCCCAGTGACGTACCTCTGTAGTCTGTAGTGCCTTAAGGTCGGATGCCGAGCAGTTGCCATACCAGGCGGTGATGCAAATAGTCAGGATGCTCTCGATGGTGCAGTTGTAGAAATTTTTAAGGATCTGGGGACCCATGCCAAATCTTTTCAGTCTCCTGATGGGGAAAAGGCATTGTCGTGCCCTCTTCACGACTGTCTTCGTGTGTTTAGACAATGATAGTTTGTTGGTGATGTGGACACCAAGGAACTTGAAACTCTCAACCCGCTCCACTACAGCCTTGTCGATGTGAATGGGGGTGTGTTCGGCCCACCTTTTTCTGTAGTCCATGATCAGGTCCTTTGTCTTGCTCACATTAAGGGAGAGGTTGTTGTCCTGGCACCACACTGCCAGGTCTTTGACCTCGCCCCTATAGGCTGTCTCATCGTTGTCGGCGATCAGGCCTACCACTGTTGTGTCATCAGCAAACTTAATGATGGTATTGGAGTTGTGCTTGGTCACACAGTCGTGGGTGAACAGGGAGCACAGGAGGGGACTAAGCACGCACCCCTGAGGGGCCCCTGTGTTGAGGATCAGTGTGGCAGATGTGTTGTTTCCTACCCTTTCCACCTGGGGCGGCCCGTCAGGAATTCCAGGTTTCAGTTGTAGAGGTAGATGTTTAGTCCCAGGGTCCTTAGCTTAGTGATGAGCTTTGTGGGCACTATGGTGTTGAATGCTGTGCTGTAGTCAATGAACAGCATTCTCACATACAGTTGAAGTCGGAAGTTTACATACACTTAGGTTGGAGTCATTAAAACTCGATTTTCAAATATTCTTGATAACAAACTATAGTTTTGGCAAATCAGTTAGGACATCTACTTTGTGCATGACACAAGTAATTTTTCCAATAATTGTTTACAGATAGATTATTTCACTTATAATTCACTGTATCACAATTCCAGTGGGTTAGAAGTTTACATACACTAAGTTGACTGTGCCTTTAAATAGCTTGGAAAATTCCAGAAAATGATGTCATGGCTTTTGAAGCTTCTGATAGGCCAACTGACATCATTTGAGTCAATTGGAGGTGTACCTGTGGATGTATTTCAAGGCCTACCTTCAAACTCAGTGCCTCTTTGCTTGACATCATGGGAAAATCAAAATAAAATCAGCCAAGACTGAAGGTACCACGGTCATCTGTACAAACAATAGTATGCAAGTATAAACACCATGGGACCACGCAGCCGTCATACCGCTCAGGAAGGAGATGCGTTCTGTCTCCTAGAGATTAACGTACGTTGGTGCGAAAAGTGCAAATCAATCCCAGAACAACAGCAAAGGACCTTGTGAAGATGCTGGAGGAAACAGGTACAAAAGTGTCAATATCCACAGTAAAACAAGTCCTATATCGACGTAACCGGAAAGTCCGCTCAGCAAGGAAGAAGCCACTGCTCCAAAACCACCATAAAATAGCCAGACTACAGTTTGCAACTGTACATGGGGACAAAGATCGTACTTTTTGGAGAAATGTCCTCTGGTCTGATGAAACAAAAATAGAACTGTTTGGCCATAATGACCATAGTTATGTTTGGAGGAAAAAGGGGGAGGCTTGCAAGCCGAAGAACACCATCCCAACCGTGAAGCATGGGGGTGGCAGCATCATGTTGTAGGGGTGCTTTGCTGCAGGAGGGACTGGTGTACTTGACAAAATAGATGGCATCAAGAGGAAGGAAAATGATGTGGATATATTGAAGCAACATCTCAAGACATCAGTCAGGAAGTTAAAGCTTGGTCACAAATGGGTCTTCCAAATGGACAATGACCCCAAGCATACTTCCAAAGTTGTGGCAAAATGGCTTAAGGACAACAAAGTCAAGGTATTGGAGTGGCCATCACAAAGCCCTGACCTCAATCCCATAGAAAATGTTTGGGCAGAACTGAAAAAGCATGTGCGAGCAAGGAGGCCCACAAACCTGACTCAGTTACACCAGCTCTGTCAGGAGGAATGGGCCAAAATTCACCCAACTTATTGTGGGAAGCTTGTGGAAGACTACCCGAAACATTTGACACAAGTTAAACAATTTAAAAGCAATGCTACCAAATACTAATTGAGTGTATGTAAACATCTGACCCTCTGGGAATGTTATGAAAGAAATAAACGCTGAAATAAATAATTCTCCCTACTATTATTCTGACATTTCACATTATTCAAATAAAGTGGTGATCTTAACACATTTTTACTAGGATTAAATGTCAGGAATTGTGAAAGACAGTTTAAATGTATTTGGCTAAGGTGTATGTAAATTTCCCACTTCAACTGTAGGTCCTCTTTTAGTCCAGGTGGGAAAGGGCAGTGTGGAGTGCGATTGAGATTGCGTCATCTGTGGATCTGTTGGGGCGGTATATGAATTGGAGTGGGTCTTGGGCAGGTTATAAATGAGATATTCTAGATATCACCATTTTTTCTAAGAGTGTGCAGATGAAAGAGAGATGTATTTTATTAGTTGTACGTGTCTGTCCTACACTACAAGTTTATCACCCACTGTCACTGTACCTGAAGTCCTGATAGACTGCAGTATCTCTCAGTTCATTGATCTGGTCTGCATCAGGCTCACAAAGTCTTGTAGCACAAAGAAATTGAATAGGATACAAAAGAAACACTGTCCATTACTTAACATACTACATAAATAACACATTATCCATGGTGCACTGGTCTTGTATGACCACATACAGAACCAGGAAAAACATGGACTTGCAACAATTTTCATGGTTTGATCAGATTGTGTGGACTACATATGAATGATTACTGACTAAAATGGGATAATACGTGTACAGGTTGTACAGTATAAGATTTTATGTTTTCCAAAATGATTTTGGAATTCAGTACTTTTTAGAATGTAGGGACAGTGGTGGTCCAAAATAGGGGAGGGTTGTCAAGCTTCTTTTATTGGTTTGAGGAGGATTGTTTTATTTTTTATTGGACACGGGACGATAGGGCATTTTTTCCCAGGTTTACATTCCCCATGTTGCAGGTTTTACTTTATAATTTATTTCATTCGAGCCAAATTTCCTCATCTGCTTGCATGCTCCTCCCCTATATCAAGGTGTTTTGGTACTTCCTTTATGCTCTACTCTTTTCTGTGTGCTAACTTTTACCATACCACAGGTCAGTATATTCTACCAGTCTAACAGTCTATCCTGCCCTCTATCCACCAGTCAGTGAAAATAGTGGATAGTTTGTCCAGATCTGCAATATGCAACTAGCAATCATACCACACATAAATAATTCAAAGCTGCACCAATTTTCAATATAAAAGAGGAGAAGCCAGGTTCATCATTGCGCATGAAAGAACAGTTAAGACATGAGACATGCAGTTTAAAAAGCTCCCCTATTGATCTTGTTTAGGGGCAATACAATTATTCTACCTAGACTAGCCTACAACACCACAATGCAATGCAAAATTACATTATTGTTTTCAAGTGAGTACAATTCTACTATAGGCTGCAAGTGCCATTTGAATAGTGGGGCATAAGTCCTGAATATTTAAGTCCATTTGGATCAGTTGTGGATCTACTCTTGCCAGTTTAGCGTAGAAGGCCAGTCTGGCTGTATTTTAAGCTCGGATACTGAGATGCGCTGTCTGTTGCAGATCATCATTCTCCCAAGTTGCCCTATGATAATGTGGCCACATATGCTCCCAGCAGGCAGTTATTCAGGAAAGCTTAAATGTTCACTTCCTTTCTTTTTGTCTCAATATAAAATAATTTCTGGGTAATAATTAAATACCTTACTGTGGATTGTTTGAAATTAAAAACGGTCAACATTAAACAAAAATAGTATCTTAGCAAAGAGAAATTTATCAAGCAAGAATTTTGCTAGGACTGTCTGGGAGTGGTCTGAGTGGGGAGTGACATCACCAGGCAGGCCAAAACGCCATCCCACCAAAACGGCTCTTACACTAAAATGGCATTTTCATCAATTTCACAGTATTATTCCAACATCATAGTGTGGAAATATATATAAAAGACAGGAAAATCACGTTTTTGACTGCACTGGGCTTTTAAGCAAAATGGGACTATGGCTAGTCCTGTCTGTGTGAAGGAGAGGCCAGTTAACAAGACTTATTATAACATAATAGTTTCTTTATATAGTGAACAAAAATATAAACGCAACAATTTCAACAATTTTACTGACTTACAGTTCATATAAAGAAATCAGTCAATTGAAATAAATGAATTAGGTGTAATCTTTGGATTTCACATGACTGGGCAGGGGTGCAGCCATGGATGGGCCTGGGAGGGCATAGGCCCAAATACCCCACTGGGGTGCCAGGCCCAGCCAATCAGAATTAGTTTTACCCTCACAAAAGGGCTTTATTACAAACAGAAATACTCTACATATTCATCAGCTGTCCGGGTGGCTGGTCTCAGACAATCCTGCAGGTGAAGAAGCCAGATGAGGAGGTCCTGGGCTGGCGTGGTTACACGTGGTCTGCGGCTGTGAGGCCGGTTGGACGTACTGCCAAATTCTCTAAAACGAAGTTGGAGGTAGGTTATGGTAGAGAAATTGACATCGAATTCTCTGGGATGGACACTTTATCGGTATGCCTGATTATATAAAGCGGTCACAGCAGATGTGTGTGTGCCACCCTGACAAAGGATTCCAGAAAGCAGGGACTTTCTACTGTCTGAATGATTGCTGTGGCCATACTGTATAAACCCCATGTGGTTGTGGTTCCTTGGCAGGTTGGCATGTTCTGTTCAGTTCAGATTCAGGTTCATTTAACATCATCAAAAATATACATACAATGTATGATGTCATTTTACATTTATTGAACCTTAAATTACACAAATGTTGGAATATATGCCAATCATCAACCTATTACCTTTAAAGGTAGCATCTCATTTAGAAGGAAAACAAATCGAAACACATTTCATCATCATCACAATCCTTATTGTCACAGACATCAATTCAACATCCATTCCATGTTGGTTCAACTTCAATTCATTGAAATAACGTGCAAACAATGTTGATTCAACCAGTGTCCAGTAGGATGTAAAACCTTTCTCCAGAAATACATTTTGACACAGCATACAAAGCAACAAAGTGAGAAAAGCTCATTTATATGGAAAATAATCTGACCAAGAGCAACCATTTCTTATCATCATCATCATCATCAGTCAATTCATTTTGAGAGTGCATACAAAGCATAGCAATGAGAAACCTTCTCCACACTGCATTAATGGGAAGGCTCCTGTTCTGAGAGAGAGACATAGACAGAGAGAGCTGGTGAACCTTTAGAGTCATTGAAAACAAGACAGTCTTCCCAGAGTTGGAGCAGCTATGAGGCTTCTCCCTCACTATGCACCTTTTAATGTTGCACCTACTATCTACTTTGAATGAAACTCTCACTTTGCAGAGTCAGAGCACTGGAAAATGGAAAGGTTTTAAGGCTCAGTCACACAGCGACTATTAACGGTTAAAGCAGCGGATGGTCGTCCTATCACTTACTGTCACCATGGTGTGTTATAGTGACTATCTGCTGGGTGCCTGGCGAACGACAGCTGTTTGCAACGATTCAACATGTAGAATCGTCGGGTAAATTAACAAAAAATAACTGACAATATTCTGGTCAGAAGCAGTTGGACCGTCCATCGTTCTAGTGTATTTTCCTTTCTAAAAGGTGTGCATGCTGCACTGATGTTGCTTTAGGCTGCTTGACTGAGAGAAACCCCCCCCACACTTGGCGCAGTGGTAAGGTTTCTCTCCAGTGTGAACCCGCGTGTTTTTTCATATTCGATGAAAAGGCACTTTTCTTTCCACACTGGGGGCATTCGTAAGGTTTCACTCCGGTGTGGCCTCTCTTGTGCCTTCTTAGATCTCCAGTTGAAGAGAAGCGTTTCCCGTAGTCTGAGCAGTAGTGAGGTTTCTCGGAACTGTGCAAACTTTGGTAATTCTCCTTCATGCGATCTACCCGTGAAAACACTTTACTACACACAGAGCACACACTAGCAGGCGGAGGGTGTACACTGTGAATAAGCTGATGAACTTGAAGTTTTGGGCGGTGGGAAAAACTCTTATCGCACTCTGAGCATCGGTAAAGTTTGTCTCCACTATGCACCCGCTGGTGTTATTTCATGTTACCTAAATGTGAGAAACCCTTACCACACAGGCAGATGTAAGGCTTCTCTCCTGTATGTATTCTTTCATGCAAATTCAGGTTTCCAGAGTTAGAGAAGCCTTTTCCGCATTGTATGCAATGGTAGGGTTTCACACCTATATGTATTCTTTGGTGGACTACGAAGCCTGATGACAAAGTCTTTGCCACAGTCAAAGCAGTGGTAAGGTTTCTCCAAAATACCACTAGGTATTTTCAAACTATGAACTCTATTGTGAGATGTTAGGTGATGTTTCAAGGAAAATCCCTTTCCACACAAAGAGCATATGTGTGGTTTCTCTCCTGTATAAATTGTCTTATGTTTTTTCAGATGTTTTGGTCTCGAGAAACTCTTCCCACACTGATCACAGATATGAGGCTTCTCTCCTGTATAAATTGTGCAATGGAATTTCAGGTTTGATAGTTGTGAGAATCTTTTTCCACACTGGGAGCAGTCATATGTTTTATCTGGTTTGGTCTTGTAAAGGTCTGGCTCCCCTGCTGCAGAACAACTCATTCCGCTGTCAGAGGTAGAGGTTGGGCTCTCTCCTGCTGAAGACAGAGTGTTTAGTTAAACAAAGAGACTTCCTAAAACCTCCATATCTATCTATCAGTCTGTCTATCAGAAATCCCTCCACCGTTCCTTGACTACTCACCCCTAACTTAGCTGAAACAATTGGATATCAAACATATGAGTAACAAGTCCTCCAGTACATGTAAAAGTATTCCATACAGTAGTTATATTAATACATTGACTAAATGTGCCTTCAGAATGTATTCACACCCCTTGACTTTTTCCACATTTTGTTGTGTTACAGCCTAAATTTATTAAAATGTAGATTTCTTTGTCACTGGTCTACACACAATACTCCATAATGTCGAAGTGGAATAATGTTTTTATAAAATGTTGCAAATTAATAAAAAATGAAAAGCTGTAATGTCTGGAGTCAATAAGGATACAACCCTTTTGTTATGACAAGCCTAAATAAGTTCAGAAGTATACAAGTCACATAATACGTTTACATGGACTCACTCTGTGAGCAATAATAGTGTTTAACATGATTTTTGAATGACTACCTCATCTCTGTACCCTACACATACAAGTATCTGTAAGGTCCCTCAAACAGATTCAACCACAAAGACCAGGGAGGTTTTCCAATGCCTCGCAAAGAAGGACACCTGTTGGTAGATGGGTATTTTTTTTATTTTTAAAACAGAGATTGACTATCCCTCTGAGCATGGTGAAGTTATTAATTACACTTTGGATGATGTATCAATACACACAGTCACTACAAGGATACAGGAGTCCTTCCTAACTCAGTTGCCAGAGAGGAAGGAAACCGCTCATTGATTTCAGCATGGGGCCAATGGTGACTTTAAATAGTTACAGAGTTTAATGGCTGTGATAGGAGAAAACTGAGGATGAATCAAGAGCATTGTAGTTTCTCCACAAAACTAACCTAATTGACAGAGTGAAAAGAAGGAAGCCTGTACAGAATAAAAAATATTCCAAAACACGCATAATGTTTGCAAGAACGCACTAAAGTAATACAGAAAAAACAATTGCTAAACAATTAACTTTTTTGCCCTGAATACAAAGTGTTATGTTTGGGGCAAATCCAATAAAACACATTACTGAGTACCACTCTCCATATTTTCAAGCAAAGTGGTGGCTACAGTACATCATGTTATGGGTATGCTTGTAATCGTTAGGGACTGGGAAAGTTTTCAGGATAAAAAAAGAAATGGAATGGAGCTAAGCACAGGTAAAATCCTAGAGGAAAACCTGATTCAGTCTGCTTTCCACCAGACATTGGGAGATTAATTCACCTTTTAGCAAGACAATAACCTAAAAACACAAGGACAAATCAAAGGCATATCTAATTAACATTGTACAATGAATGGATTCACATGCAATACATAAAACTTAAGTTACAAGCATTATAAAGCATACTTCTAGGCATATAGATCCCAAAGTTAACTTACAAGACAAAGCATGAACAAAGAACGGCCTAGAAGCCTAGGAAATGAGAATTGATCATAAAACCTACCTCCATGGACTGGATACAGGATGAGAGAGAGGACATAAAACCTTCCTCCATGGACTGGATACAGGATGAGAGAGAGGACATAAAACCTTCCTCCATGGACTGGATACAGGATGAGAGAGAGAACATAAAACCTTCCTCCATGGACTGGATACAGGATGAGAGAGAGAACATAAAACCTTCCTCCATGGACTGGATACAGGATGAGAGAGAGAGAGAACATAAAACCTACCTCCATGGACTGGATACAGGATGAGAGAGAGAGAGAACATAAAACCTACCTCCATGGACTGGATACAGGATGAGAGAGAGAGAGAACATAAAACCTACCTCCATGGACTGGATACAGGATGAGAGAGAGAACATAAAACCTTCCTCCATGGACTGGATACAGGATGAGAGAGAGAGAGAACATAAAACCTACCTCCATGGACTGGATACAGGATGAGAGAGAGAGAGAACATAAAACCTTCCTCCATGGACTGGATACAGGATGAGAGAGAGAACATAAAACCTTCCTCCATGGACTGGATACAGGATGAGAGAGAGAACATAAAACCTTCCTCCATGGACTGGATACAGGATGAGAGAGAGAGAGAACATAAAACCTACCTCCATGGACTGGATACAGGATGAGAGAGAGAGAGAACATAAAACCTACCTCCATGGACTGGATACAGGATGAGAGAGAGAACATAAAACCTTCCTCCATGGACTGGATACAGGATGAGAGAGAGAGAGAACATAAAACCTACCTCCATGGACTGGATACAGGATGAGAGAGAGAGAGAACATAAAACCTTCCTCCATGGACTGGATACAGGATGAGAGAGAGAACATAAAACCTTCCTCCATGGACTGGATACAGGATGAGAGAGAGAACATAAAACCTTCCTCCATGGACTGGATACAGGATGAGAGAGAGAGAGAACATAAAACCTACCTCCATGGACTGGATACAGGATGAGAGAGAGAGAGAACATAAAACCTACCTCCATGGACTGGATACAGGATGAGAGAGAGAACATAAAACCTACCTCCATGGACTGGATACAGGATGAGAGAGAGAACATAAAACCTTCCTCCATGGACTGGATACAGGATGAGAGAGAGAGAGAACATAAAACCTACCTCCATGGACTGGATACAGGATGAGAGAGAGAGAGAACATAAAACCTTCCTCCATGGACTGGATACAGGATGAGAGAGAGAACATAAAACCTTCCTCCATGGACTGGATACAGGATGAGAGAGAGAACATAAAACCTTCCTCCATGGACTGGATACAGGATGAGAGAGAGAGAGAACATAAAACCTACCTCCATGGACTGGATACAGGATGAGAGAGAGAGAGAACATAAAACCTACCTCCATGGACTGGATACAGGATGAGAGAGAGAACATAAAACCTACCTCCATGGACTGGATACAGGATGAGAGAGAGAACATAAAACCTTCCTCCATGGACTGGATACAGGATGAGAGAGAGGACATAAAACCTACCTCCATGGACTGGATACAGGATGAGAGAGAGAGAGAACATAAAACCTACCTCCATGGACTGGATACAGGATGAGAGAGAGAACATAAAACCTTCCTCCATGGACTGGATACAGGATGAGAGAGAGAGAGAACATAAAACCTACCTCCATGGACTGGATACAGGATGAGAGAGAGAGAGAACATAAAACCTTCCTCCATGGACTGGATACAGGATGAGAGAGAGAACATAAAACCTTCCTCCATGGACTGGATACAGGATGAGAGAGAGGACATAAAACCTACCTCCATGGACTGGATACAGGATGAGAGAGAGAGAGAACATAAAACCTACCTCCATGGACTGGATACAGGATGAGAGAGAGAGAGAACATAAAACCTACCTCCATGGACTGGATACAGGATGTGAGAGAGAGAGAACATAAAACCTTCCTCCATGGACTGGATACAGGATGAGAGAGAGAACATAAAACCTTCCTCCATGGACTGGATACAGGATGAGAGAGAGGACATAAAACCTACCTCCATGGACTGGATACAGGATGAGAGAGAGAGAGAACATAAAACCTACCTCCATGGACTGGTTACAGGATGAGAGAGAGAGAGAACATAAAACCTACCTCCATGGACTGGATACAGGATGAGAGAGAGAGAGAACATAAAACCTACCTCCATGGACTGGATACAGGATGAGAGAGAGAGAGAACATAAAACCTACCTCCATGGACTGGATACAGGATGAGAGAGAGAGAGAACATAAAACCTACCTCCATGGACTGGATACAGGATGAGAGAGAGAACATAAAACCTTCCTCCATGGACTGGATACAGGATGAGAGAGAGGACATAAAACCTACCTCCATGGACTGGATACAGGATGAGAGAGAGAGAGAACATAAAACCTACCTCCATGGACTGGTTACAGGATGAGAGAGAGAGAGAACATAAAACCTACCTCCATGGACTGGATACAGGATGAGAGAGAGAGAGAACATAAAACCTACCTCCATGGACTGGATACAGGATGAGAGAGAGAGAGAACATAAAACCTACCTCCATGGACTGGATACAGGATGAGAGAGAGAGAGAACATAAAACCTACCTCCATGGACTGGATACAGGATGAGAGAGAGAACATAAAACCTTCCTCCATGGACTGGATACAGGATGAGAGAGAGGACATAAAACCTACCTCCATGGACTGGATACAGGATAAGAGAGAACATAAAACCTACCTCCATGGACTGGATACAGGATAAGAGAGAACATAAAACCTACCTCCATGGACTGGATACAGGATGAGAGAGAACATAAAACCTACCTCCATGGACTGGATACAGGATGAGAGAGAGGACATAAAACCTACCTCCATGGACTGGATACAGGATAAGAGAGAACATAAAACCTACCTCCATGGACTGGATACAGGATAAGAGAGAACATAAAACCTACCTCCATGGACTGGATACAGGATGAGAGAGAACAAAGGCATTTCCTTTCCATTGATATCATCTGTAGGTGTAACCTTTCAACCCAAAATCATCCACCATTGACCAATCAAATGATACACACCAAGCCCCAATCTCCACAGGGTGTCACAGCATCAAAGTCCAAAACGAACAGAAAAACGTCACAAAATGTCCGAATTCAGAGTTCACCTTGTACAAGTACAAGTTACCACAGAGATCATCCATCCATATAGATAGCATCAGAGTTATCCTCAGTGACCAAGTCGCAGATAGAAACATTTACAAAAACATGGATACTATAGCCTTATTCTATCACAATAGTCAGTTCTCTGGATACTGTAACAGAGAGAAACATTTTGGCCCCTCAGAAGGGGGGGGGGGGGGGGGGGGACTAATCCTTGGGCATTGTCCTTTGCTTTCCTTGTGTTCCTGGACCAGTTGCCATGCAACTCCAGATAACAGAGAGCACATCAGCCTACACAGGCAGACTGTTCCCTCTGCTACCGCACGGCAGGTGGTACCATGTTTAGAACCAACAGGACCATAAACAGCTTCTACCCTCAAGCCAGAAAACGGCTAAACAAGACTTCTAAATAGGGACTCAAATGGCTTCCTGCACTTACCCTTTTTTGCGCTAACTCTCCTGCAATGACTATGCACACACACTGGACTCTACCCACACATCCTTACACTGACACCCCAAAACACACACATCCTTACACTGACACGCCAAAACACACACACATCCTTACACTGACACCCCAAAACACACACACATCCTGACACTGACACCCCAAAACACACACACATCCTTACACTGACACCCCAAAACACACACACATCCTAACACTGACACCCCAACACACACACACATCCTAACACTGACACCCCAACACACACACACACACACCCTTACACTGACACCCCAACACACACACATCCTTACACTGACACCCCAAAACACACACACATCCTTACACTGACACCCCAAAACACACACACATCCTTACACTGACACCCCAACACACACACACATCCTTACACTGACACCCCAACACACACACACATCCTTACACTGACACCCCAAAACACACACACATCCTTACACTGACACCCCAACACGCACACACATCCTTACACTGACACCCCAACACACACACACACACATCCTTACACTGACACCCCAACACACACACACATCCTTACAGTGACACCCCAACACACACATCCTTACAGTGACACCCCAACACACACATCCTTACACTGACACCCCAACACACACACATCCTTACACTGACACCCCAACACACACACATCCTTACACTGACACCCCAAAACACACACACATCCTTACACTGACACCCCAACACGCACACACATCCTTACACTGACACCCCAACACACACACACATCCTTACACTGACACCCCAACACACACACACACACACACACATCCTTACAGTGACACCCCAACACACACATCCTTACACTGACACCCCAACACACACATCCTTACACTGACACCACAAAACACACACATCCATACACTGACACCCCAACACACACACATCCTTACACTGACACCCCAACACACACACACATCCTTACACTGACACCCCAACACACAGACACACACATCCTTACACTGACACCCCAAAACACACACATACTTACACTGACAACACACATGCAAACTGATGTCATACACACACACACTCACCACATACAGTTGCTGCTACTGTTAATTATCTATCCTGTTGCCTAGTCACTTTAACCCTACTATCTGTACATAGTTACCTCAATTACCTTGTACCCCTGTAGCGACTAGGTACTCCCAGGATATGGCCATGTTATTTTTACTCGTTATTAGTATTCACTGTGTATTTATTCCTTGTGTCACTTTAAATATATATATATATATATATATATATATATATATATACTGCTCAAAAAATAAAGGGAACACTTAAACAACACAATGCAACTCCAAGTCAATCACACTTCTGTGAAATCAAACTGTCCACTTAGGAAGCAACACTGATTGACAATAAATTTCACATGCTGTTGTGCAAATGGAATAGACAACAGGTGGAAATTATAGGCAATAAGCAAGACACCCCCAATAAAGGAGTGGTTCTGCAGGTGGGGACCACAGACCACTTCTCAGTTCCTATGCTTCCTGGCTGATGTTTTGGTCACTTTTGAATGCTGGCGGTGCTTTCACTCTAGTGGTAGCATGAGACGGAGTCTACAACCCACACAAGTGGCTCAGGTAGTGCAGCTCATCCAGGATGGCACATCAATGCAAGCTGTGGCAAGAAGGTTTGCTGTGTCTGTCAGCGTAGTGTCCAGAGCATGGAGGCGCTACCAGGAGACAGGCCAGTACATCAGGAGACGTGGAGGAGGCCGTAGGAGGGCAACAACCCAGCAGCAGGACCGCTACCTCCACCTTTGTGCAAGGAGGAGCAGGAGGAGCACTGCCAGAGCCCTGCAAAATGACCTCCAGCAGGCCACAAATGTGCATGTGTCTGCTCAAACGGTCAGAAACAGACTCCATGAGGGTGGTATGAGGGCCCGACGTCCACAGGTGGGGGTTGTGCTTACAGCCCAACACCATGCAGGACGTTTGGCATTTGCCAGAGAACACCAAGATTGGCAAATTCGCCACTGGCGCCCTGTGCTCTTCACAGATGAAAGCAGGTTCACACTGAGCACATGACAGATGTGACAGAGTCTGGAGACGCCGTGGAGAACGTTCTGCTGCCTGCAACATCCTCCAGCATGACCGGTTTGGCGGTGGGTCAGTCATGGTGTGGGGTGGCATTTCTTTGGGGGGCCGCACAGCCCTCCATGTGCTCGCCAGAGGTAGCCTGACTGCCATTAGGTACCGAGATGAGATCCTCAGACCCCTTGTGAGACCATATGCTGGTGCGGTTGGCCCTGGGTTCCTCCTAATGCAAGACAATGCTAGACCTCATGTGGCTGGAGTGTGTCAGCAGTTCCTGCAAGAGGAAGGCATTGATGCAATGGACTGGCCCGCCCGTTCCCCAGACCTGAATCCAATTGAGCACATCTGGGACATCATGTCTCGCTCCATCCACCAACGCCACATTGCACCACAGACTGTCCAGGAGTTGGCGGATGCTTTAGTCCAGGTCTGGGAGGAGATCCCTCAGGAGACCATCCGCCACCTCATCAGGAGCATGCCCAGGCGTTGTAGGGAGGTCATACAGGCACGTGGAGGCCACACACACTACTGAGCCTCATTTTGATTTGTTTTAAGGACATTACATCAAAGTTGGATCAGCCTGTAGTGTGGTTTTTCACTTTAATTTTGAGTGTAACTCCAAATCCAGACCTCCATGGGTTGATAAATTGGATTTCCATTGATTATTTTTGTGTGATTTTGTTGTCAGCACATTCAACTATGTAAAGAAAAAAGTATTTAATAAGATTATTTCTTTCATTCAGATCTAGGATGTGTTGTTTAAGTGTTCCCTTTATTTTTTTGAGCAGTGATATATATATATATATAAAGATTATTTAAAAAAGAAATATATAACTCTGCATTGTTAGAAAATGACCCATAAGTAAGCGTTTCACTGTTAGTCTACACCTACTGTTTATGAAGAATGTAACAAATCAAATTTTATTTGCAACACATGCAGATGTGTGATATGACTGACTGTCCAGTACAGTAGTACTGATCATATTAAAACTTACCAGGCAGAGGAGACTCCGACATTTCCTCATACTTTTCTTCCTTCAGAACTCCAGAATAGTCTGCATAGAATGTTCCGATTACATCAGTTAAACAATACAGGATAAGGAAGGAAACCTCCTGGATGTCACCATTACACAAAATACACGTATCCATCCCTAATCAGCACTTACTTGGAATAGGGAAGAAAAATATTCATGATCCACTTCTTCCTCTTCTTTTTGGACTTCGCTCAGCTCCAGCGTCTGACTACGCGCTTCCATCTTTACTGACGTAATCTTACAGTATCCTACCGCTCCGGCGACCTCTACAGTCAGCTGAGTAGCGTCCCTAAATGTGTAGATCATTTGTTTTTATTATTTGTTTTGCTGGGGTCAAATACAGACAAATTCCACCTATATGTTTGGGCATCATCATCCTTGCAAAAACGGTCAAACGAACATTGCATAACAGTGAATGGTTGACATTTAAAGTGAAAACAAGAGGGTAACAAAAGGACAGGAAAAAAAAGATTGGGTATAGTCTAAATAAATGTGCATGCACGATAATAAAGCACTGGAGACATCTTGTAAATTGACTGAAGATTATACGGCACAAGGCAGGCCTATGCTTTCTATACAGTTTTTTTTATTTGATTTAACTAGGCAAGTCAGTTTAAAATGTTTATCTTGTAAACGCCATTCCGGGCTCCCGAGTGGCGCAGCAGTCTAAGGCACTGCATATCTAGTCACTACAGACACCCTGGTTCGAATTAAGGCTGTATCACAACCGGCCGTGATTGGGCGGCGCACAATCGGCTCAGCGTCGTCCGGGTTTGGCCGTCATTGTAAATAAGAATTTGTTCTTAACTGACCTGCCTAGTTAAATCAAGGTAAAATAAAAGTTTAACATATATTGAGGTGTGCTCACCGGGACAATGCCTAGACTACTACGATAATGTATTTAGTTCCCGTTTTATAAATCTAGTTTGATTGAATTTTTCATCCTAAACTTACATTTTATTGCAACCGGTAGAATGCAATGCAACATTTTCTCCCACTGTTTTTTTTTTACTGGTCTCACAAACATTTTTATGGTGCGTTTGACTTCGCTCACGAGTCTTTGGCCATTTATTCCCTTAGCTCAAGACCACACAGTAACCTAAGCTACATGAAACAAACATGAGAACTAGACCTACAGTTATTCAAATGGCAATCTATAAATACACTCACGTCATTTAATGACTTCACTTCTCTCTCTTAAGTTTTTCGGTTACCTATAGCCTACCTGTTTCAGCCTATGTTGAACAATAAGCTACATCTAGTATCAGTTTATACCATATTTCACTACATGTGTTCGCATAATCATCATCACCATCATCATCCCACGATATGACAAGTTTGGGTTACACATTCCATTGCCCTTATTATTGTTCTCCTTTCATAGTATTTCAATTAACCATTGCTACATTGTACATAGGCGTATGATGTTTCCCCAGAAATGCCAATACGAGACGTCAGGAACTGCATTAAACCTCAGTGGTTAGATGACTTCCAAATGAAATTAGGTCTGTGCCATCCAGGACGTACATACCAGGCGGTGTCTGAGAAAGTCCAGAAAAATTGCCAAAGACTCCAGCCACCCGAGAAATAGTAGGTTCTCCAGGCTCCCGTCCGGCAGGTGGTACCGCTGCATCAAGGCTCAAACCAACAGACTCCTAAACAGCTTCTATCCCCTGGCCATAAGACTGTTAACTGTTAAATGGCTAAAACTACTGCTGTTCCTGTCGCACAGACTATCCACACTGACTCTATACCCATCCACAGCGATCAGTTGAAGAGCATGCATTTAGTTTTACTAGCGTTTAAGAGCAGTTGGAGGCCACGGAAGGAGTGTTGTATGGCATTGAAGCTCGTTTGGAGGTTTGTTAACACAGTGTCCAAAGAAGGGCCAGATGTATACAGAATGGTGTCGTTTGCGTAGAGGTGGATCAAGGAATCACCCGCAGCAAGAGCGACATCATTGATCTATACAGAGAAAAGAGTCGGCCCGAGAATTGAACCCTGTGGTACCCTCATAGAGACTGCCAGAGGTCTGGACAACAGGCCCTCCGATTTGACACACTGAACTCTATCTGGGAAGTAGTTGGTGAACCAGGCGAGGCAGTCATTTGAGAAACCAAGGCTGTTGAGTCTGCCGATAAGAATACAGTGATTGACAGAGTCAAAAGCCTTGGCCAGGTGTATGAAGACGGCTGCACAGTACTGTCTTTTATCGATGGCGGTTATGATATCGTTTAGTACCTTGAGCGTGGCTGAGGTGCACCCGTGACCAGCTCGGAAACCGGATTGCACAGCGGAGAATGCACGGTGGCATTCGAAATGGTCAGTGATCTGTTTGTTAACTTGGCTATCGAAGACTTTAGAAAGGCAGGGCAGGATGGATATAGGTCTGAAATAGTTTGGGTCTAGTGTCACCCCCTTTGAAGAGGGGGATGACCGCGGCAGCTTTCCAATCTTTAGGAATCTCAGACGATATGAAAGAGATGTTGAACAGACTGGTAATAGGGGTTGCAACAATGGCGGCAGATCATTTTAGAAAGAGAGGGTCCAGATTGTCTAGCCCAGCTGATTTGTACGGGTCCAGGTTTTGCAGCTCTTTCAGAACATCTGCTATCTGGAGTTGGATGAAGGAGAAGCTGGGGAGGCTTGGGCAAGTAGCTTTGGGGGGTGCAGAGCTGTTGGCTGGGGTTGGGGTAGCCAGGAAGAAAGCATGGCCAGCCGTAGAGAAATGCTTATTGAAATTCTTGATTATCGTGGATTTATCAGTGGTGACAGTGTTTCCT
Source organism: Salmo salar (assembly GCF_965601325.2). Taxonomy (NCBI): domain Eukaryota; kingdom Metazoa; phylum Chordata; class Actinopteri; order Salmoniformes; family Salmonidae; genus Salmo; species Salmo salar. The sequence goes on along the minus strand of NC_138301.1, from coordinate 114,130,096 downwards.
AGCCTCAGTGCAGTGGGCTGCTGGGAAGAGGTGCTCTTATTCTCCATGGACTTTACAATGTCCCAAAGCTGTTTGGAGTTAGAGCTACAGGATGCAAATTTCTGTTTGAAAAAGCTAGCCTTTGCTTTCCTAACTGACTGTGTGTATTGGTTCCTGACTTCCCTGAAAAGTTGCATATCGCGGGGACTATTCGATGCTAGTGCAGTCCGCCACAAGACGTTGTTTTTGTGCTGGTCGAGGGCAGTCAGGTCTGGAGTGAACCAAGGGCTATATCTGTTCTTAGTTCTACATTTTTTGAAAGAGGCATGCTTATTTAAGATGTTGAGGAAATTACTTTTAAAGAACAACCAGGCGTCCTCTACTGAGGGGATGAGGTCAATATCCTTCCAGGATACCCGGGCCAGGTCGAAAGGCCTACTCGCAGAAGTGTTTTAGGGAGCGTTTGACAGTGATGAGGGTGGTCGTTTGACCGCGGACACATAACGGATGCAGGCAATGAGGCAGTGATCGCTGAGATCCTGATTAAAAACTCCAGAGGTGTATTTGGAGGGCAAGTTGGTCAGGATAATATCGGTGAGGGTGTCCATGTTTACGGATTTAGGGTTGTACCTGGTGGGTTCCTTGATAATTTGTGTGAGATTGAGGGCATCTAGCTTAGATTGTAGTACTTTCAGGGTGTTAAGCATGTCCCAGTTTAGGTCACCTAACAGAACGAGCCCTGAAGATAGATGGGGGGCAATCAATTCACATATGGTGTCCAGGGCACAGCTGGGAGCTGAGGGGGGTCTATAACAGGCGGCAACAGTGAGAGACTTATTTCTGGAGACTTGTCAAATATCCAGACACAATGGGTCCCTTACTATCTCCAGAGGTGGTCAGGAAGATCACAATGAGTCTTTTATTCGTCTATGTGGGCACAATCAGAATGTGGACAAGATGAGTACAAATGACACGTTAGAACCAGGTATAAACGGGAATTATATTTCATATATATTAACTATTGTCTTTTTTTAAATGAATGGTTCCTAAAAAAAAGACAACATTACAAAATTTCAAAACAGTAAAGTGCATATTTGACAAACCTCCCCATATCATTGTTATTTCTGATAGAAAGGGAAGGGAGAAACTGCACTTTTCAGTCCCACACACAGACACACTTCCGATTATGTGCAAAAATGATAACACACTCAAATACACACTACATACAGTACGCAACAAACATTACACATCCTGAAATGATAACACACTCAAATACACACTAGACAGTATGCAACAATAAACATTACACATCCAAGAAGTGACTATAAAATGCCCACAACTTACACACCCACACACACAAATACACACACTGTGCCGTGGCGGAGATCTTTGTGGGCTATACTCAGCCTTGTTCCGGGATGGTATGTTGGTGGTTGGAGATATCCCTCCAGTGGTGTGGAGGCTGTGCTTTGGCAAAGTGGGTGGGGTTATATCCTACCTGTTTGGCCCTGTCCGGGGGTTTCATCGGATGGGGCCACAGTGTCTCCTGACCCCTCCTGTCTCAGCCTCCAGTATTTATGCTGCAGTAGTTTATGTGTCGGGGGGCTAGGGTCAGTCTGTCACATCTGGAGTATTTCTCTTGTCTTTTCCGGTGTCCTGTGTGAATTTAAATATGCTCTCTCTAATTCTCTCTTTCTCTTTCTCGGAGGACCTGAGCCCTAGGACCATGCCTCAGGACTACCTGGCTTGATGACTCCTTGCTGTCTCCAGTTCACCTGGCCGTGCTGCTGCTCCAGTTCCAACTGTTCTGCCTGCAGCTATGGAACCCTGACCTGTTCACCGGACATGCTACCTGTCCCAGACCTGTTGTCCCAGACCTGCTGGAACCCTGACCTATTCACCGGACGTGCTACCTGTCCCAGACCTGCTGTTTTCAACTCTAGAGACAGCAGGAGCTGTAGAGATACTCTCAAAGATCGGCTATGAAAAAGCCAACTGACACTTACTCTTGTGTTACTGACTTGTTGCACACTCGACAACTACTATGATTATTATTATTTTACAATGCTGGTCATTTATGAACATTTGAACATCTAGGCCATGTGCTGTTATAATCTCCACCCGGCACAGCCAGAAGAGGACTGGCCACCCCTCATAGCCTGGTTCCTCTCTAGGTTTCTTCCTAGGTTCTGGCCTTTCTAGGGAGTTTTTCCTAGCCACCGTGCTTCTACACCTGCATTGCTTGCTGTTTGGGGTTTTAGGCTGGGTTTCTGTACAGCACTTTGAGATATCAGCTGATGTAAGAAGGGCTATATAGATACATTTGATTTGATTTGACACACTCCATTAAAGTGGCCTTGAAACCAATGTAGGCAAGCCTGAGACAGATGTGCTTGTTTTTAACTGATCTGAAGAAATAAGCTTGTGTTAGCATTAATCAATGTTCTTAGGGGAAGCAGCCATATTGTAGACCTATCTGGAGTTTCTCTAATCTATGAGGGATGGGGTACACCTAGTACCGGCAGAGGGCAACAAAGATACTCTGCACTGGCCGGTGGCCGCAAACAATTTGAAGGGGTAGTTCACACCACAAATTACATTATACAATCTATGTTCCAAGGAAGACTGTAAGCCACTATTTGTTTCATTTATATTTTATTGATGCCATAAATCAATGGTGCCACCTGTCAATCAATGATTTTAGAGGGTGGAATAATGATGATTAAGGGTTTCACAGTCCAGATCCGTCTACATTGCACAATGGGCGTCTGACTACCTCCAGAAGAGGTCAGGAAGACCTCACCACAATCAGATCACAATCTAAAACTGTGGTCACAATCAGAATGTGGACAAGATCAGGGAGAAGGATGCACGTTAGAACCTAAATAAAAAACAGGGCTATAGAATCTTTGCTCCAAGGAAGACTGTAACCCACGATTTGTCTGCAATGTTTCCGCGTTCGCGGATACCACATTTAGATTTTATTAGGATCCCCATTAGCGACATCTAGTCTTAATGGGGTCCGACACATAACAAAAAATACACAGATCAGACACGGACAGAGTATGATTAGCTCGGTTTCAAGGGTGTTTATTAAATAATAAATCAAAAAGAAAAGAAAAGGATAGGTCTCCCCCATGAGACCTTCTCCGGGATACTGTCTTCTGGGCCTTGCTGGATCCTGTCGTGCACACAAACTCAACTCACTCGCCGTAGCTCAGATAACCGTCTCCAACTACATGGAAGTCACCTCACTTCCCCTAGTCCTCTCCTGTGTGCTGCCCTTCTGGCAGCTTTATGGGGCTTGTACAGCTGGTGAGCAATCAGCCCTTGATTACTCACCAACTCCCCAATCAGCCCCAATTAGTCCTGGGAGGAGAGCCCGTCGAGACCTGGCACATCCAGCAGATGGAGCCATCGCCTCGACGAGTTTCCCCCTGGTGGCTGACCTGCTGTACACCACCCCCGTGACCAGGGTGAAGTGGGTACCCAACAGGTAATACTTGAGTGTTTAGTGCCCACTTCACCGCTAGACACTCTTTCTCCACAATGGAGTACTTTTTCTCTCTAGGAACCAGCTTTCTGCTGATGTACATGATGGGGTGCTCCTCCCATCATTCTGGGACAGAACGTCACCTAGTCCCGTATCGCACACATCCATCTGGACCACCTTCGGCACCTGGAAATCGGCGTTATGAGGATCGGATGGGAGTACAGCGCTTCCTTCAGACGGCTGAACGCCGCTTCTGTCTCGTTCGTCCATTTCACTGTTTTCGGGAGGCGGACCCTGGTTAGATCGGTGAGGGGGGAAGCTATAGCAGCAAAGTTAGGGATAAATCGGCTATAGTATCCTGCCAGTCCCAGGAAGGACTTGACCTGTGTCTTGGTGCGTGGAACGGGCCAGTCACGCACTGCGTGACCCTTCCTCTCCTGGGGCTTGACATTCCCCCGTCCGATGAAATACCCCAGGTACTCCACCTCCTCGAAACCTAGTTTGCACTTCTTAGGGAGTCAACCCGGCTTGTCTGAGTGTGTCCAGCACCGCCTGGAGGCGCATCAAGTGCTCTTCCCACCTTGGCTGTGGATGATGATGTCATCCAAATAGGCCGCTGCGTACTGCTGGTGGGGTCGAAGTACTTTGTTCATTAGCCGTTGGAATGTGGGCGGGGCTCCGTGGAGACCGAACGGGAGCACCCGGTACTGATACAACACATCTGGTGTCGAAAACGCCGTCTTCTCCCGGGAGGAGGCTGCCAACGGTATCTGCCAATATCCTTTGGTCAGGTCAAGGGTGCTGATGTACCGGGCCTTTCCCAATCGGTCGATGAGCTCGTCCACCCTCGGCATGGTATATGCATCGAACAAGCTGATGTCGTTCACCCCCCGGAAATATTTACAGAAGCGGAGGCTACCGTCCGGTTTGGGCACCAACATGAATTTACTAAAAATGTACTAAATTACTCACGATAAACGTTCACAAAAAGCATAACAATTATTTTAAGAATTATAGATACAGAACTCCTCTATGCACTCGATATGTCCGATTTTAAAATAGCTTTTCGATGAAAGCACATTTTGCAATATTCTCAGTAGATAGCACGGCATCACAGGGCTAGCTATTTAGACACCCAGCAAGTTTAGCCCTCACCAAAGTCCGACTTACTATAAGAAAAATGTTATTACCTTTGGTGTTCTTCGTCAGAATGCAATCCCAGGACTGCTACTTCAATAACAAATGTTGGTTTGGTTCAAAATAATCCATAGTTATATCCAAATAGCGGCGTTTTGTTCGTGCGTTCAAGACACTATCCGAATGGTAAAGAAGGGTCACGAGCACGACGCATTTCGTGACAAAAAAATTCTAAATATTCCCTTACCGTACTTCGAAGCATGTCAACCGCTGTTTAAAATAAATTGTTATGCCATTTTTCTCGTAAAAAAGCGATAATATTCCGACCGGGAATCTGCGTTTAGGTAAAAAGACGAAATAAAATAAAGCATGGGGTCGACTCGTGCACGCGCCTAAGCCCATTGTCCTCTGATCGGCCACTTGCCAAAAGCGCAAATGTGTTTCAGCCTGGGGCTGCCTCGATATCATTCAGCTTTTTCCCGGGCTCTGAGAGCCTATGGGAGCCGTAGGAAGTGTCACGTTACAGCAAAGATCCTCAGTCTTCAATAAACAGAGACAAGATTCTCAAGGAATAGTCAGAGAGGGCACTTCCTGTAAGGAATCTTCTCAGGTTTTGGCAGGTTTTGGCAGGTTTTTGCCTGCCATATGAGTTCTGTTATACTCACAGACACCATTCAAACAGTTTTAGAAACTTTAGGGTGTTTTCTATCCAAAGTCAATAATTATATGCATATTCTAGTTTCTGGGCAGTAGTAATAACCAGATTAAATCGGGTACGTTTTTTATCCGGCCGTGTAAATACTGCCCCCTACCCCCAACAGGTTAAAAACATTAACATGTAGTGTGTGTGCATCTCATAGTTACACCTTCATGTCAGTACATTCACACAGCAAGTAGGTCACATGGGGGAGAGGCGTTCACTGTAAACACTGCATATCGGGAACAATAGTAATGGCATCTTTTGTAGGAACTAACTCCACCATGGCTTGTTGGCCAAAGTCTATGGGGAAATTAATGTTGTTTTTTTTGTAGGGTTTTTGGATTAATGCTGGTAAAAACAGCCTTAGGAGATCTTATACATTTTGTTCTATGAGATAATCTTCATCAGCTAACATAATTTTTTGTGAATTTTGAAGCATTTATGTAATCAAAACAAACACATAAATCACAAAGGCTTTGTAATGAATAAATGTCATGTTAATTGACTGATATTATCTCATTAAACACCTTAAGCCTGTGTTAACCTCAAATCTTATTTTCGGTGTCTGCTGCAATAGCCCATCCGTGACAAGGCTTGATGAGTTGTGCGTTCTGAGATGCCATTCTGCACACCACTGTTGTACTGTGCCATTATTTGACTGTTTGTGGCCCGCCTGTTAGCTTACACGATTCTTGCCATTCTCCTGTTTTTTGTTTGTTACGCCATTCTCTGTAAACCCTAGAAATAATGGATCCGTCGCGCCTGGCATCGACAATCATACCACGCTCAAAGTCTCTTAGGTCACTCGTTTTGCCCATTCTAATGTTCAATCGAACAGTAACTGAATGCTTCGATGCCTACTTTATATAGCAAGCCATGGCCACATGACTCACTCTCTGAGAGATGGCGGAAGTGGATGCTGATTGTGGTGGGGATTATGATCCCAAGAGCCCTGTAAGGGTGAAGGAGATTGAGGTGGAAAAACTTAGAGTGGTCGAATCTCTCGAATCTCCTATGTGGAGGTGATTAAAAGTGTTGAGAAAACAAGTGACACTAGTAAAGATATGGTATTGGATGGATGACGTGCCTGTAGTAAATGTTAGCTGCCATTCAAAAGAAACCATGTATGTTAAAAAGGAGGATTTTGTGGTGTTCATTGCCACAGTTCTAAACTCAAGTCTCAAAGAAATCAAAGAAACTGGACATTATTGTGGTTGAGGCAGAAAGGTTTTTGGTACTGTGTAGGGATCAGATCTGTTTTGCTTTTAACAGAGCATTTGTTTGATTTAGTTTACTTAATTTTGTGAAGGTAGTTTATTCGTTTTTGGTAGTTTGTTCAGTTTTTCCTGTTCCCATCCCACACAGAAGAGGGCGGTGTGTACACAGTGATGTCAACTTAGCAATTTTGTTGCTAGATTTAGCAACTTTTCATACTACCCTGGCAGCTTCTTTGTCAAACAGCACCTAGCAACAAATTTAGTTACTTTTAAAAATATATTTTGAACTTTTAGCAACTTTTGAAAAGTGACTCAAACGCTAAAATGCTGGCATTTCCCCCTCTAAATGACACAAAAACGATTTTCTCTGTCACACACAACACACGTGCCCAGCTGCAAATGTGCATTGTGAGTGACGTCAGCAGCAGGCCAGCAGCAATTTCAGCAAATTGTAAATCATTGTTGGCTGATTGCAGCAGCAGTAGTACGGGTTCTACGAGCCAAACCCAATGAATATAGTTGGTCACGAATGTTTGATCTTGAACAGAACTTACAACATCAATCAACATGTCTCAATCAAAACTGTACAGAAAAGAGTGGGAGTCTGTACCTGAACTAATGTCAAATCATATTTTTCGCCGAGATGGCCAGTCAATTTGAGTAACGTTATTGTGTTTTCTACGTAATGACGCAGTTTTACGTTATCACGCAATGACATCGCAACGTCATTTAGCAACTTTTAGCAACAAATCAACCTGCCTCTAGCAACTTACCAAACGACATTATACCGTAGAAGAAGACTCGCCGTCTGTTGGAGTGATCCATTTTCGTGAACAGGTTGATGAACAAAATAAACCGGCCTGGACACTGGGTGTATGTAATAGCCTAAACATTACGACACTTCTAGTCAATCAAACAAGCCTCACGTAAATCGACAAACTCTCATACACCTCCATACAAAAAAAGGGTTTAACTCACGTGGACACATTTTGGGCGGAGTAAATCCTCTCGCTTCGCCTCTTCATCTGATTACCTTGAAAACAACGGTCGGACATCTTGGACGCAGTGTCCAATTCTTGAATTTATACCAGTGGTCGAGTCAGTAGCTAGTGCTTTGAAAACTTCATCGGAGTATCGGCGCTCCGGTATCACGAGTCCCATCACAAAGCCTCTAGCGCGACCGAACAAAGCACATACTATAACATATATTTAGGTACTTCCTAGCTACTGTAGTTAGCAACAACAATGAGAAACTGCTGTGCGGTGAACTGTGCTAATAGAGGTGGTCAAGGATGGAGATTCTTCACTATACCAAGAGGATCTCACCCCTTCCAAAAGAATAGAAGACGGTTGTGGCTGCAAGCCATAAAACGAGTGGATTGGGGTCCTGATGGTCTGAGGGGTGATTATAGCTTGTGTGGAGCACATTTCATCTCTGGTAAGTATGCTTGGGCTAGTTAGCAAATGCTAATACGTTTACTAGTTAAAGTTAAAATGACGGAATCAATAAAAATAACAGCGCAATACCCGCCTTTGTTTAGCTAAAAAGTTAGGGTATGGGGCTGGAGAAATGTACTTAACCACTGAAATTCACATGTGTGTCGTGAACAGCGTGAGCAACAATAGTGGAATCGGCTGTTCGCCTTTAAAAAAAAATTACCCTGTTTACATTTATGTAAACTGATAAAAATTTAGGAATCATCACACAATTGAACTAGATAGACCCACATGGTTGGAATGTTTTTTTGTTGTTTGTTAATTCAACAGACAATAATTAGTTAATTTGACACAAAATACATTTTGAAATCTCATTGTGGATGTATTAGACTTCATAATTGCATTGTGGGCAAAAGTTCCAACCTTACCTGTGGATCTTGGGTCCATGAAATGGGGTATCAGCCTACACAGTGACACCCACAGATTACAGTTCTTGAAGAGTATAGACAAATATTAACGTAGTAGCTTCTTATCGTGGGACTTCAGTACCTCCAGTGATTTTTATTTATTTTTATTTTTTATTTTTAGAACTTTTCTTGTTGAAAAGCAATATCCCAATTTATAAATACAGTAAAGTACACACACTGAAGGGTAAATTAAAAGTAACACAATAAAATAACTAACAAGGCTATATACAGGGGGTACCGGTACTAAGTCAATGTGCGGGGGTAAAGGTTAGTCAAGATAATGTGTACATGTAGGTAAGGGTAAAGCGGGCGGGGGTCAATGTAAATAGTCCGGGTGGCCGTTTGATTAATTGTTCAGTAGTCTAATGGCTTGGGGGTTGAAGCTGTTAAGGAGCCTTTTGGACCTAGACTTTGCGCTCCGGTACCGCTTGCCTTTTGGTAGCAGAGAGAACAGTCTATGACTTGGGTGACTGAAGTCTTTGACCATTTTTTGGGGCCTTCCTTTGACACTGTCTAGTTGGGCATTCAAGGAGTTGGTTTGATGGAAAGTTGTGATGTCAATAGAGAACAAAAGAGGAAAGTCCCCCCCCACACTTGTGGCATGTCATGACTTACCTGGACCACTTAATGAGATATGCCGTTAAGTAATCAGGTGCTAAATGAGGTGAAATGGAGAATGGAGTGCCATTTTAACTGTGGGAAATCAACTTACTATTCGGGTCTATTGTGTGTATGGAACATATTGCGATATACCGGACACTTGAGAAATTTAACCAACCCATAAAGCATCATCACATTTGCAGACTTATGTAAGACAGCCTACTATTCAGAATGTGATGAGTAGATTGGCCAGTCATAATTTAGGCTTATAATATAACTGAATCACTGTTCGCAAAAAAAGCCAGTTCAAAGCATGGCTGAGTGGCGTATAGCGTAGAGGCCTGGGCTATAGGCCATATCAGATATGTTCTTTCTTTGTACGGGAAAACACATTTCATACAATTCTACTACACTTTGTATGACTGGAGACATCAGCAGAATAGTTTTTAATTTGAGAAACAGATCAATAAAACCAACGTTGTCCATATAAACAGGCCTAAGGGGATACACAAATAGAATACTTTCCAAATGAACTGTAGTTGATTTGATTAAAACACATAGGATGTATGTATACATACATACATACATACACATATATATATATATATATATATATATATATATATATATATATATATATATATATATATATATATATATTATATATATATATATATATATATATATATATGCCTGTTTTTAAAATGTTCAACCAATTGATCAATCAAGTACTTGGGAGTATGGCTAGATGGTACTGTCTTTCTCTCAGCACATATCAAATCTGCAGGCTAAGGTTAAATCTAGACTTGGTTTCATCTATCATAATAGCTCCTCTTTCACCCCTGCTGCCAAACGAACCCTGATTCAGACTACCATCCTACCCATGCTAGATTATGTAGACGTAATTTATAGATCGGCAGGTAAGGGTGCTCTCGAGTGGCTAGATGTTCTTTATCATTCGGCCATCAGATTTGCCACCAATGCTCCTTATAGGACACATCACTGCACTCAATACTCCTCTGTAAACTGGTCATCTCTGTATACCCGTCGCAAGACCTACTGGTTGATGCTTATTTATAAAACCCTCTTAGGCCTCACTCCCCCCGATCTGAGATATCTACTGCACCCCTCATCCTCCACATACAAGACCCGTTCTGCCAGTCACATTCTCTTAAAGCACCCACATCCATGGGTTGCTCCTCTTTTCAGTTTGCTGCAGATATCGGCTGGAACGAGCGGCAAAAAAACACTCAAACTGGACAGTTTTATCTTCATCTCTTCAGTCAAAGACTCAATCATGGACACACTTACTTAAATATAGGTTAAATAAAAATAAATCAATTGAACAGGTCAGGGTTCCATAGTCCTAGGCAGAAACTGGATCAGCTGCACGACCAGGTGGACTGGGGACAGGGGGGCACTGTAGCCCCATCCGACAATACCCCCTGACAGGGCCAACCAGGCAGGATAAACCCCATCCACCCCACACCACCAGAGGGATAGGCTGATACCCCATTTCATGGACCCAAGATCCATAGGTAAGGCTGTACATTGCAATATTAATGTCCAATACACACAATAGACTGACTGTGAAGATTATTTCCCCAAAATTGAGGTTATAAAGTGTTTTATATTTACGTTGTTTACAAACGTTGGAGTAAAACAAGCTGATATTTTGGCTTCTGATGTGGTACGACAGTTGAACTAAGCTCATGAGGCATTTATAAGTTACTGCTATATTCTTCAAGAATCAGTGGGTATAGATCATTCAACTAAGGATTCTAGCTTTAAAGGAATAATTCACAAAAATAACAAAATTAACATATTGATTTCCATAGCCTGCAAAGGACAAGCAATTAAATGATTTGGTTTTGTTTACCATGTCACTGTTTCCCAATGTGAACTTCATAGCATTTGTGGCACATCCAACACAGGTCAATGGTACTGATTTTATCCTCTTTTTGTTGCTTCATGTCCAAATCTTCTATAATGAACTACATTGACCTACACAATCAATTCTAGATACTTAAGGATGATTTTGACATAATTTAGCAAGCCAAGATAAAATAACCTTCTAGTAAATCAGATAAGTTTGCTAGCCAGTCCATTCACTAATCACCATTTTTCTTTCCAACCAGGAGAACCTTCTATGGACTACGACAGCCCCGATTTTGTTCCATCAATATTTCCCCAAGGCAAACAGACAAGGTATGTTTGTATTCATTACATTTTGTGTTTTCCATTTTAAATGCATTTTCATTCAGTTGCTAATTCTCACTTGAGCTCTACTGTTGTCCCCTAGAAACTCAAGAAAGACAAGATGCAGTAAAGCACAGTCTAACGGCAGTGCTGTTGCCATGGCAAGCCCAGACACAGAGGTCGATGACCTTCCTGACTGTTCTGAAGGTACACAGTTATGTTAACACTTAGGCTTTGACATTGTAAGGCATTACTGCTGAGCGATTAACCAAAATGTCAGTTATTTTTCGTTTTTTAAACAACTAATTGACAGATGTCGGTTAAATAATTTTAATTCCATTTCGTTCAGTTTTTTTTTCCTGTGAGCTCAATGCGCACATCACACAGTTTCTTTAGAGATAAATAAGATCAAGCCTGAACTTCACAATGTAGTAGGGAGTTGTAGTTTCCAACAGGCCAACATTCTACATAGTTTAGCGCATAAAACATGGTAGTTGACTACAATGACCATAATCCATTGCGCATCTACTCGTCCAGTCTGTTTCTTTTATAACTGCTACTACGGAATAGAGAAGAGTGCAAAGTGCGTGATGTGAGGAGATTACAGAGAGCAGCTGTTGCTCTACCTGAAAATACATGATCTAAGTGATTGATAGTTGGTATTCAGCAGTCCTAAAAGTATGCCTTCATTTTGTAGTTCTACAAAGTAAATGTTATTTTGTCAAGACAGCATAGGCAGCAGCTCTATAGAGATGAGATGATGACTTGGAATAAAATGATAGTAATTAAATAAAACAAATGTAATATACACAACAAGGAACACCTAGGTCCTGGAGAACAGGAGCAGAGTTAAAGGGAACAGGGTAGGAGACAGAGACGTAAACAAGCAAACACACATCACTCACCCTCCCCCGTAAAGATGTTCATGTTCACAAGCAATCTTTCATAATTTCATATCACTGTCATTTGTCTGTAAAAACAAAGTTGAGCAAATAAAGTTGTTGCTGTCACCCTGCGAAAACAATTTTTTGCCCTGTTCTGACATTGTACATGATGCATTGTCATGCTCATCTTTGTGACAGATTTTCTCTACTATAATTAGCTAGCCAATAACACTGGGGGGGGGAAAAAACATTTTGGTGGAATGTGACCAAGCAATAAATGTACAAAGAAATGGAAGTATGCTTTTTTGCCAGTTGTTATTATAATAACTTAAACATTTAGCTACAATTTGATTTTCATTTATTATGTACCTGTCTAGTTAGCTAGCTAATAGATGCAATGACAAGGTCAATGGAACACAGGCCGTGAGGGATAAAGGACACCGGATTGGCACACATTGAACAAATCTGATCTAACAAAGTGGATATTCGTCAAATCTATCATGATTGGGGCATTGGAACAAACCCAGATTGTGGTTACTAAAGTTTGATTTGGATATATTTGTTTGTTTTCACTGCATAACATTTAACGTTTTAGAAGTGAAATGCTAACCCCCGTGCGTATAAGCTGGTATCATACAGTTGAAGTCGGAAGTTTACATACCCTTATTTTGGAGTCATTAAAACTCGTTTTTCAACCACTCCACAAATTTCTTGTTAACAAACTGTAGTTTTGTCAAGTCGGTAAAGACATCTACTTTGTGCATGACACAAGTAATTTTTCCAACAGTTGTTTACACAATTCCAGTGGGTCAGAAGTTTACATACACTAAGTTGACTGTGCCTTTAAACCGCTTGGAAAATTCCAGAACATGATGTCATGGCTTTAGAAGCTTCTGATAGGCTAATTGACATCATTTGAGTCAATTGGAGGTGTACCTGTGGATGTATTTCAAGGCCGACCTTCAAACTCAGTGCCTCTTTGCTTGACATCATGGGAAAATCAAAAGAAATCAGCCATGACCTTAGAAAAAAAATTGTAGACCTCCACAAGTCTGGTTCATCCTTGGGAGCAATTTCCAAATGCCTGAAGGTACCACGTTCATCTGTACAAACAATAGTTCGCAAGTATAAACACCATGGGACCACGCAACCGTCATAGACACGTTCTGTCTCCAAGAGATGAACGTACTTTGGTGCGAAAAGTGTGAATCAATCCCAGAACAACAGCAAAGGACTTTGTGAAGATGCTGGAGGAAACAGACAACAGTAAAACAAGTTCTATATCGACATAACCTGAAAGGCCACTCAGCAAGGAAGAAGCCACTGCTCCAAAACCGCCATAATAAAAAGCCAGACTACGGTTTGCAACTGCACATAGGGACAAAGATCGTTCTTTTTGGAGAAATGTCCTCTGGTCTGATGAAACAAAAATATAACTCTTTGGCAATAATGACCATTGTTATGTTTGGAGGAAAAAGGGGAGGCTTGCAAGCCGAAGAACACCATCCCAACCGTGAAGCATGGGGGTGGCAGCACCATGTTGTGGGGGTGCTTTGCTGCAGGAGGGACTGGTGTACTTCACAAAATAGATGGCATCACGAGGCAGGAAAATTATGTGGATATATTGAAGCAACATCTGAAGACATCAGTCAGGAAGTTAAAGCTTGGTTGCAAGTGGGTCTTCCAAATGGACAATGACCCCAAGCATACTTCCAAGTTGTGGCAAAATGGCTTAAGGACAACAGTCAAGGTATTGGAGTGGCCATCACAAAGCCCTGACCTCAATCCTATAGAACATTTGTGGGCAGAACTGAAAAAACGTGTGCAATCAAGGAGGCCTACAAACCTGACTCAGTTACACCAGCTCTGTCAGGAGGAATGGGCCAACATTCACCCAACTTATTATGGGAAGCTTATGGAAGGCTACCTGAAATGTTTGACCCAAGTTAAACAATTCTAAGGAAATGCTACCAAATACTAATTGAGTGTATGTAAACTTCTGACCCACTGGGAATGTGATGAAAGAAATAAAAGCTGAAATAAATCATTCTCTCTACTATTATTCTGACATTTCACATTATTAAAATAAAGTGGCATTTTTACTGGGATTAAATATCAGGAATTGTGAAAAACTGAGTTTCAATGTATTTGGCTAAGGTGTATGTAAACTTCCAACTTCAGCTGTATAAACTCAGCAAAAAAAGAAACGTCCTCTCACTGTCAACTGCGTTTATTTTCAGCAAACTTAACGTGTAAATATTTGTTTGAACATGAGATTCAACAACCGACATAAACTGAACAAATTCCACAGACATGTGACTAACAGGAATGGAATAATGTGTCCTTGAATAATGGGGGGGGTCAAAAGTAACAGTCAGTGTCCGGTGTGGCCACCAGCTGCATTAAGTAGTGCAGTGCATCTTCTCATGGACTGCACCAGATTAGCCAGTTCTTGCTGTGAGATGTTACCGCACTCTTCCACCTGCAAGTTCCCGGACATTTCTGGGTGGAATGGTCCTAGCCCTCACCCTCCAATCCAACAGGTCCCAGAGGTGCTCAATGGTATTGAGATCCGGGCTCTTCGCTGGCCATGGCAGAACACTGACATTCCTGTCTTGCAGGAAATCACGCACAGAACAAGTAGTATGGCTGGTGGCATTGTCATGCTGGAGGGTCATGTCAGTATGAGCCTGCAGGAAGGGTACCACATGAGGGAGGAGGATGTCTTCCCTGTAACGCACAGCGTTGAGATTGCCTGCAATGACAACAAGCTCAGTCCGATGATGCTGTGACACACCGCCCCAGACCATGACGGATCCTCCACCTCCAAATTGATCCTGTTCCAGAGTACAGGCCTCAGTGTAACGCTCATTCCTTCGACGATAAACGCAAATCCAACCATCACCCCTGGTGAGACAAAACCGCGACTCATCAGTGAAGAGCACTTTTTGCCTGTCTGGTCCAGTGACGGTGGGTTTGTGCCCATAGGCGACGTTGTTGCCGGTGATGTCTGGTGAGGACCTGCCTTACAACAGGCCTACAAGCCCTCAGTCCAGCCTCTCTCAGCCTATTGCGGACAGTCTGAGCACTGATGGAGGGATTGTGCATTCCTGGTGTAACTCGGGCAGTTGTTGTTGCCATCCTGTACCTGTCCCGCAGGTGTGATGTTCGGATGTACCGATCCTGTGCAGGTGTTGTTACACGTGTTCTGCCACTGCGAGGACGATCAGCTGTCCATCCTGTCTCCCTGTAGCGCTGTCTTAGGCATCTCACAGTACGGACATTGCAATTTATTTCCCTGGCCACATCTGCAGTCCTCATGCCTCCTTGCAGCATGCCTAATGCACGTTCACACAGATGAGCAGGGACCCTGGGCATCTTTCTTTTGGTGTTTTTCAGAGTCAGTAGAATGTCCTCTTTAGTGTCCTAAGTTTTCATAACTGTGACCTAACAGCTTACAAACGGTAGGCAATTAAGACAGTAGCCGTTCCACAGGTGCATGTTCATTCATTGTTTATGGTTCATTGAACAAGCATGGGAAACAGTGTTTAAACCCTTTACAGTGAAGATCTGTGAAGGTATTTTGATTTTTATGAATTATCTTTGAAAGACAGGGTCCTGAAAAAGGTGTGTGTATATATATATATATATATATATATATATATATATATATATAACTCATTACATACTCATTGTAAAATTGAGTATGTAATGAAGTAATACCTCAGATATTGAAATGATAAATTACCCAACATGATGACTTAAAATTTGGAATTTGGTGATGTCCTTTAGCCATCTCTTGTTCAGCACAATCTCAGTTGGGGCCAGATGAGCTGGTGATCCTCTTTCCAGCCAGTCCTTGGAATGAAGATCCTCCAGACTGCTGTGGTTACATTGTCCCAACATCCAGCTGTGCTCATTGACAACATCGGTCTGGATGATAAATAACATAGTCTAGCTTATAGCAGCCACAATCTAACTGGTCTTTGATGAGCTGGCTTGGCTACTGCATTTCTCTCTCCCTCCTGTCCGCTCCCCTGTTATCTCACATTGGCTCAGCTTCCTCCTCCTGCAGCAGAGCTGCACCGTCTCTCCCGGTGTGCAGAGCAATAAAATAGAATATTCGACTAGTGAAATTATTTCACACGCTCATCCCAAGTTTGAGCCCTGCTTTGGTAGGTAACCCTCAAACACAGCACTTGTTAAGTTAACAATTTTTTTTCAACAGTGCTGCATGGTCCTGACTGTTACCATAGTGACCAAAGCACGCCAGATCCGAAGATGGCGGATGAAAGTCAGAGGCTGGACCTGAATATCAAAATCAAAGAGGAAGATGTGGATAATTTTATGTATCTAAGTGAGTATTAATATCAGATTCAGTATTAGGCCTGTTGAGATCAATAATAGTACCGAGCGATGAGTTGCTTTTTGAGGTTTCGTTTAAAAAAATATTATTTTTTTTGCGTAATGATATGTAACCTTGAAATGATTTTAGAGCTTTTGAATTGAAATTCCATAGTCTCTAACAACATAGAATACAACTATTAATAAGAGCCCCATGATGGTAGTGACTTCCCGTTACTGCTTAGCACATTACTTTACATCAATAAAATATTTCAGTTGTGTATATTACTTTTTTCTTTGATTATTATTTCATTAAGTCATCTCTGCTCAGGCAGTAGCAGCCAGCCAACCATCTAACATTATCTGTCTCTCATCTAACGTTGTCTCTGTCGCTCTCCCCCGTCTAACGTTGTCTCTGTCGCTCTCCCCCGTCTAACGTTGTCTCTGTCGCTCTCCCCCGTCTAACGTTGTCTCTGTCGCTCTCCCCCGTCTAACGTTGTCTCTGTCGCTCTCCCCCGTCTAACGTTGTCTCTGTCGCGCTCCCCCCGTCTAACGTTGTCTCTGTCGCGCTCCCCCCGTCTAACGTTGTCTCTGTCGCGCTCCCCCCGTCTAACGTTGTCTCTGTCGCGCTCCCCCCGTCTAACGTTGTCTCTGTCGCGCTCCCCCCGTCTAACGTTGTCTCTGTCGCGCTCCCCCCGTCTAACGTTGTCTCTGTCGCGCTCCCCCCGTCTAACGTTGTCTCTGTCGCGCTCCCCCCGTCTAACGTTGTCTCTGTCGCGCTCCCCCCGTCTAACGTTGTCTCTGTCGCGCTCCCCCCGTCTAACGTTGTCTCTGTCGCGCTCCCCCCGTCTAACGTTGTCTCTGTCGCGCTCCCCCCGTCTAACGTTGTCTCTGTCGCGCTCCCCCCGTCTAACGTTGTCTCTGTCGCGCTCCCCCCGTCTAACGTTGTCTCTGTCGCGCTCCCCCCGTCTAACGTTGTCTCTGTCGCGCTCCCCCCGTCTAACGTTGTCTCTGTCGCGCTCCCCCCGTCTAACGTTGTCTCTGTCGCGCTCCCCCCGTCTAACGTTGTCTCTGTCGCTCTCCCCCGTCTAACGTTGTCTCTGTCGCTCTCCCCCGTCTAACGTTGTCTCTGTCGCTCTCCCCCGTCTAACGTTGTCTCTGTCGCTCTCCCCCGTCTAACGTTGTCTCTGTCGCTCTCCCCCGTCTAACGTCGTCTCTGTCGCTCTCCCCCGTCTAACGTCGTCTCTGTCGCTCTCCCCCGTCTAACGTCGTCTCTGTCGCTCTCCCCCGTCTAACGTCGTCTCTGTCGCTCTCCCCCCGTCTAACGTCGTCTCTGTCGCTCTCCCCCGTCTAACGTCGTCTCTGTCGCTCTCCCCCGTCTAACGTCGTCTCTGTCGCTCTCCCCCGTCTAACGTCGTCTCTGTCGCTCTCCCCCCGTCTAACGTCGTCTCTGTCGCTCTCCCCCCGTCTAACGTCGTCTGTCGCTCTCCCCCCGTCTAACGTCGTCTCTGTCGCTCTCCCCCCGTCTAACGTCGTCTCTGTCGCGCTCCCCCCGTCTAACGTCGTCTCTGTCGCGCTCCCCCCGTCTAACGTCGTCTCTGTCGCTCTCCCCCGTCTAACGTCGTCTCTGTCGCTCTCCCCCGTCTAACGTCGTCTCTGTCGCGCTCCCCCCGTCTAACGTCGTCTCTGTCGCGCTCCCCCCGTCTAACGTCGTCTCTGTCGCGCTCCCCCCGTCTAACGTCGTCTCTGTCGCTCTCCCCCCGTCTAACGTCGTCTCTGTCGCTCTCCCCCGTCTAACGTCGTCTCTGTCGCTCTCCCCCGTCTAACGTCGTCTCTGTCGCTCTCCCCCCGTCTAACGTCGTCTCTGTCGCTCTCCCCCGTCTAACGTCGTCTCTGTCGCTCTCCCCCGTCTAACGTCGTCTCTGTCGCTCTCCCCCGTCTAACGTCGTCTCTGTCGCTCTCCCCCCGTCTAACGTCGTCTCTGTCGCTCTCCCCCCGTCTAACGTCGTCTGTCGCTCTCCCCCCGTCTAACGTCGTCTCTGTCGCGCTCCCCCCGTCTAACGTCGTCTCTGTCGCGCTCCCCCCGTCTAACGTCGTCTCTGTCGCTCTCCCCCGTCTAACGTTGTCTCTGTCGCTCTCCCCCGTCTAACGTTGTCTCTGTCGCGCTCCCCCCGTCTAACGTCGTCTCTGTCGCGCTCCCCCCGTCTAACGTCGTCTCTGTCGCTCTCCCCCGTCTAACGTCGTCTCTGTCGCTCTCCCCCGTCTAACGTCGTCTCTGTCGCTCTCCCCCCGTCTAACGTCGTCTCTGTCGCTCTCCCCCCGTCTAACGTCGTCTCTGTGGCTCTCCCCCGTCTAACGTCGTCTCTGTGGCTCTTCCCCCGTCTAACGTCGTCTCTGTCGCTCTTCCCCCGTCTAACGTCGTCTCTGTCGCTCTCCCCCCGTCTAACGTCGTCTCTGTCGCTCTCCCCCGTCTAACGTCGTCTCTGTCGCTCTCCCCCGTCTAACGTCGTCTCTGTCGCTCTCCCCGTCTAACGTCGTCTCTGTCGCTCTAACGTCGTCTCTGTCGCTCTCCCCCCGTCTAACGTCGTCTCTGTCGCTCTCCCCCCCGTCTAACGTCGTCTCTGTCGCTCTCCCCCCGTCTAACGTCGTCTCTGTCGCTCTCCCCCGTCTAACGTCGTCTCTGTCGCTCTCCCCCGTCTAACGTCGTCTCTGTCGCTCTCCCCCCGTCTAACGTCGTCTCTGTCGCTCTCCCCCCGTCTAACGTCGTCTCTGTCGCTCTCCCCCGTCTAACGTCGTCTCTGTCGCTCTCCCCCCGTCTAACGTCGTCTCTGTCGCTCTCCCCCCGTCTAACGTCGTCTCTGTCGCTCTCCCCCCGTCTAACGTCGTCTCTGTCGCTCTCCCCCGTCTAACGTCGTCTCTGTCGCTCTCCCCCCGTCTAACGTCGTCTCTGTCGCTCTCCCCCCGTCTAACGTCGTCTCTGTCGCTCTCCCCCCGTCTAACGTCGTCTCTGTCGCTCTCCCCTCCGTCTAACGTCGTCTCTGTCGCTCTCCCCCCGGTCTAACGTCGTCTCTGTCGCTCTCCCCCCCGTCTAACGTCGTCTCTGTCGCTCTCCCCCGTCTAACGTTGTCTCTGTCGCTCCCCATTGAGTCATACTATTTGTTGGCTTGCTAGCAGCTGCCCATGCTGCAGAGCTGTCTGACTAAATCATTTTTAGTAGTTCTAGAATAAGTAGATAAGGCATACTTTCAAGTCTGCTACCACTATCAATTGGGTAGAGCTACATCGAACTGTCAATCTCTCATCTCTGTGTCATGTACATTCCTCTCTCATGCGGTCTGTGTGTGGAGCTGGGAAGAACAGGCGCAATGTATTCTGGTCTTTTGTAGTTAATTCAAAGAACAAAAATAGGACAGCCCTCTGAATAACCTTAAATAAACATTTTTATTGATGCACAAACATTTTCTGTCCTATTTTTGACCTTTTGGATTATATGCGAAGATTCAGCACCTGGTCTAAGTTTATATAAAGGTGGAGTCGAGCACCTTGTTTCTTTTCATAGTAGTTAATCACCACTTTTCTGAGCGTTCTAGGTTGAATATCTGGGTATTCTAGGTTGAATATTTGCCTATTGAAAACTACAACTCTACAGCGTCGTATGATTTCTCTCTAG
Organism: Salmo salar; assembly: GCF_965601325.2. Taxonomy (NCBI): domain Eukaryota; kingdom Metazoa; phylum Chordata; class Actinopteri; order Salmoniformes; family Salmonidae; genus Salmo; species Salmo salar. The sequence continues at coordinate 114,109,969 of NC_138301.1, read as the reverse complement.
AGAACTAAATGGAATTAAACTAATTGATCCAATGTCGGTCAATTATAAAAAAATAAAAAAATGTGGCTAATCGCTCAGCACTAACAAATAAGTTGTCAGTCAGAACGAGAGTGAGCAGGGAATCAATCTGCCTTCTTCAGTGATGCTTATTGTTTATATTCTGTCTAGACTATTCTGGAGTTCTGAAAGAAGAAAAGAAAGAGGAAACGTGGGAGTGTCCTCAGCCTGGGAAATTGGGTCCTGACTGTAACCATAGTGACCTAAGCAAGCCGGATCCAAAGATGGAGTCAGTCAAAATGGAGGATGAAAGTCAGACGTTGGAGCTGAATGTTAAAATCAAAGGAGGAGAAGAAGATGAGGAAATGTATGGCACTGAATGTGGCAAGACCTCTTTGGCAACAAGGAATCAGCTCACATCCACTGTAGAGAAGTCTTACCATTGCTCTGACTGTGGGAAGAGTTTCAGCCAACATTCAAACTTAAAACAGCATCAGAGAACACACACAGGGGAGAAATCTCATAACTGTTCTGACTGTGGAAAGCGCTTCAATCATAAGGGGAGTTTGGTATACCACCAGAGAATACATACAGGGGAGAAACCTTATAGCTGCTCTGACTGTGGGAAGAGGATTACGCTCCCCCCGTCTAAGGATTACTTTATCCTATCCTAGGTATTCCTTAAAGAGGTGGGGTTTCAGGTGTCTCCGGAAGGTGGTGATTGACTCCGCTGTCCTGGCGTCGTGAGGGAGCTTGTTCCACCATTGGGGTGCCAGAGCAGCGAACAGTTTTGACTGGGCTGAGCGGGAACTGTGCTTCCTCAGAGGTAGGGGGGCCAGCAGGCCAGTGGTGGATGAACGCAGTGCCCTAAATATAAATACCTAAATTACATAACTATTCAGACCTTTTGCAAAGAGACTCAAAATTGAGCTCAGGTGCATCCTGTTTCCATTGATCATCCTTGATGTTTCTAAAACTTGATTGGAGTCCACCTGTGGCAAATACAATTGATTGGGCATGATTTGAAAGGTACACACCAGGTCTATTTAAGGTCCCACAGTTGACAGTGCATGTCAGAGCAAAAACCAAGCCATGAGGTCGAAGGAATTGTCCGTAGAGCTCTGAGACAGGATCGTGTTGAGGCACAGATCTGGGGAAGGGTACCAAAAAATGTCTGCAGCATAGAAGGGCCCCAAGAACACAGTGGCCTCCATCATTCTTAAATGGAAGAAGTTTGGAACCACCAAGACTCTTGCTAGAGCTGGCCGTCTGGGAAAACTGAGCAATCAGGGGAGAAGCGCCTTGGTCAGGGAGGTGACCAAGAACCCGATGGTCACTCTGACAAGAGCTCTAGAGTCCCTCTGTAAAGATGGTTGTTATTCTGGAAGGGTTTCCCATCTCTGCAGCACTCCACCAATCAGGCCTTTATAATAGAGTGCCAGACGGAAGCCCCTCAGTAAAAGGCACATGACAGCCCGCTTGGAGTTTGCTAAAAGGCACCTAAAGACTGACCATGAGAAACAAGATTCTCTGGTCTGATAAAACCAAGATTGAACTCTTTGGCCTGAATGCCAAGTGTCACATCTGGAGGAAACCTGGCACCATCCCTATGGTGAAGCATGGTGGCAGCATCATGCTATGGGGATGTTTTTCAACAGCAGGGACTGGGAGACTAGTCAGGATCGAGGCAAATTACAGAGAGACCTGCTCAGGACCTCAAACTGGGGTGAAGGTTCACTTTTCAACAGGACAACAACCCTAAGCACACAACCAAGACGACGCAGAAGTGGCTTCGGGAAACGTCTCTGAATGTCCTTGAGTGGCCCAGCCAGAGTCCAGACTTGAACCCGATCTAACATCTTTGGAGAGACCTGAAAATAGCTGTGCAGCAACGTTCCCCATTCAACCGAACAGAGCTTGAGGATCTGCAGAGAAGAATGGGAGAAACTCCCCAAATACAGGTGTGCCAGGCTTGTAGCGTCATACCCAAGAAGACTCGATGCTGTAATCAAGTACTAACAAAGTACTGAGTAAAGGGTCTGAATACTTTTGTAAATATTTTTTATTTATGTTTTTATTTATTTTAATTTCACTTTTATTTAACCAGGTAGGCTAGTTGAACAAGTTCTCATTTACAACTGTGACCTGGCCAAGATAAAGCAAGCAGTTCGACACATAACAACACAGAGTTACACATGGAGTAAAACAAACATACAGTCAATAATACAGTAGAAAAATAAGTCTATATACGATGTGAGCATATGAGGTGAGATAAGGGAGGTAAAGGCAATAAATAGGCCATGGTGGCGAAGTAAATACAATATAGCAATTAAAACACTGGAATGGTAGATTTGACAGATGAGTGTGCAAAGTAAAAATACTGGGGTGCAAAAGGGGCAAAATAAATACAGTAGGGGAAGAGGTAGTTGTTTGGGCTATTTATAGATGGGCTACAGTGGGGGGGAAAAAGTATTTGATCCCCTGCTGATTTTGTACGTTTGCCCACTTACAAAGAAATTATCAGTCTATAATTTTAATAGTAGGTTTATTTGAACAGTGAGAGACAGAATAACAACAACAACAAAAATCCAGAAAAACGCATGTCAAAAATGTTATAAAATTATTTGCATTTTAAATGAGGGAAATAAGTATTTGACCCCTCTGCAAAACATGACTTAGTACTTGGAGGCAAAACCCTTGTTGGCAATCAGAGGTCAGACGTTTCTTGTAGTTGGCCACCAGGTTTGCACACATCTCAGGAGGGATTTTGTCCCACTCCTCTTTGCAGATCTTCTCCAAGTCATTAAGGTTTTGAGGCTGACGTTTGGCAACTCGAACCTTCAGCTCCCTCCACAGATTTTCTATGGGATTAAGGTCTGGAGACTGGCTAGGCCACTCCAGGACCTTAATGTGCTTCTTCTTGAGCCACTCCTTTGTTGCCTTGGCCGTGTGTTTTGGGTCATTGTCATGCTGGAATGCCCATCCACGACCCATTTTCAATGCCCTGGCTGAGGTTCTCACCCAAGATTTGACGGTACATGGCCCCGTCCATCGTCCCTTTGATGCGGTGAAGTTGTCCTGTCCCCTTAGCAGAAAAACACCCCCAAAGCATAATGTTTCCACCTCCATGTTTGACGGTGGAGATGGTGTTCTTGGGGTCATAGGCAGCATTCCTCCTCCAAACACGGCGAGTTGAGTTGATGTCAAAGAGCTCCATTTTGGTCTCATCTGACCACAACACTTTCACCAGTTGTCCTCTGAGTCATTCAGATGTTCATTGGCAAACTTCAGATGGGCCTGTATATGTATTCTTGAGCAGGGGGACCTTGCGGGCGCTGCAGGATTTCAGTCCTTCACGGCATAGTGTGTTACCAATTGTTTTCTTGGTGACTATGGTCCCAGCTGCCTTGAGATCATTGACAAGATCCTCCCATGTAGTTCTGGGCTGATTCCTCACCGTTCTCATGATCATTGCAACTCCACGAGGTGAGATCTTGCATGGAGCCCCAGGCCGAGGGATATTGACAGTTCTTTTGTGTTTCTTCCATTTGCGAATAATCGCACCAACTGTTGTCACCTTCTCACCAAGCTGCTTGGCGATGGTCTTGTAGCCCATTCCAGCCTTGTGTAGGTCTACAATCTTGTCCCTGACATCCTTTGAGAGCTCTTTGGTCTTGGCCATGGTGGAGAGTTTGGAATCTGATTGATTGATTGCTTCTGTGGACAGGTGTCTTTTTACAGGTAACAAGTTGCACTTAGGAGCACTCCCTTTAAGAGTGTGCTCCTAATCTCAGCTCGTTACCTGTATAAAAGACACCTGGGAGCCAGAAATCTTTCTGATTGAGAGGGGGTCAAATACTTATTTCCCTCATTAAAATGCAAATCAATTTAGAACATTTTTGACGTGTTTTTCTGGATATTTTTGTTGTTATTCTGTCTCTTACTGTTCAAATCAACTTACCATTAAAATTATATACTGATCCTTTCTTTGTCAGCGGGCAAACGTACAAAATCAGCAGGGGATCAAATACTTTTTCCCCCCACTGTATGTACAGATGCAGTGATCTGTGAACTGCTCTGACAGCTGGTGCTTAAAGCTAGTTTGGGAGATAAGTGTTTCCAGTTTCAGAGATTTTTGTAGTTCGTTCCAGTCATTGGCAGCAGAGAACTGGAAGGAGAGGCGGCCAAAGGAGGAATTGGCTTTTGGGGTGACAAGTGAGATATACCTGCTGGAACGCGTGCTATGGGTGGGTGCAGCTATGGTGACCAGCGAGCAGAGATAAGGCGGGACTTTACCTAGCAGGGTCTTGTAGATGACCTGGAGCCAGTGGGTTTGGCGATGAGTATGAAGCGAGGGCCAGCCAACGAGAGCGTACAGGTCGCAGTGGTGGGTAGTATATGGGGCTTTGGTGACAAAACGGATGGCACTGTGATAGACTGCATCCAATTTGTTGAGTAGGGTGTTGGAGGCTATTTTGTAAATGACATCGCCAAAGTCGAGGATCGGTAAGATGGTCAGTTTTACGAGGGTATGTTTGGCAGCATGAGTGAAGGATGCTTTGTTGCGAAATAGGAAGCCAATTCTAAATTTAACTTTGGATTGGAGATGTTTTATGAGTCTGGAAGGAGAGTTTACAGTCTAACCAGACACCAAGGTATTTGTAGTTGTCCACATATTCTAAGTCAGAACTGTCCAGAGTAGTGTTGCTGGACGGGCGGGCAGGTGCAGGCAGCGATCGGTTGAAGAGCATGCATTTCGTTTTACTTGTATTTAAGAGCAGTTGTAGGCCACGGAAGGAGAGTTGTATGGCATTAAAGCTCGTCTGGAGGGTTGTTAACCTCTCTGGGAAATGTGGGACGCTAGCATCCCACCCGCAGGACACACTATTCAACAGCCAGTGAAATAGCAGGGCGCCAAATTCAAAACAACAAAAACCTCATAATTCAAATTTGTCAAACATACAACTATTTTACACCATTTTAAAGATGAACTTCTTGTTAATCCAACCACATTGTCCGATTTTCAAAAAGGCTTTACGGAGAAAGCATTGCATTAGATTATGTTCGGACAGCGCCGAGACAAGAAAAACCACACAGCCATTTTCCAAGCAAGGAGAGGCGTCACAAAAACCAGAAATACAGCTAAAATTAATCACTAACCTTTGATCTTCATCAGATGGCGCTCATAGGACTTCATGTTACACAATACATGTATGTTTTGCTCGATAAAGTTTTACATTGACCTGTAATTTTACATTTTACATTGACGTGTAATGTTCAGAAATGTTTTGCCTCCCAAAACTTCCGGTGAATGAGCACATCAATTTACAGAAATACTCATCATAAACGTTGATAAAATATTAAACTGTTATTCAAAGAATTATAGATACACTTCTCCTTAATGCAACCGCTGTGTCAGATTTCAAAAAAACTTTACAGCAAAAGCACACTTTGCAATAATCTGAGTACGGCACTCAGAGACGAAACCAAACTCGCCATTTTGTGGAGTCAACAAAACTCAGAAATAGCATTATAAATATTCACTTAACTTTGATGATCTTCGTCAGAATGCACTCCCAGGAATCCCAGTTCCCCAATAAATGGTCATTTGTTTCGATAAAGTCCATATATGTCCAAATACCTCCTTTTTGTTTGCGCGTTCGGTAGAGTACTCCAAATGCGCTGTGCTTGCGCAGTTAAGTTCAGACGAAAAGTCAAAAGTTATATTACAGACGATGTATAGAATGTCAAACGATGTATAGAATCAATCTTTAGGATGTTTTTATCATAAATCTTCCATAATATTCCAACCGGCTGATTCCTTTGTCTTCAAAAAAGAAAAGGAACACAGCTAACTCTCTCATAGGAGTGCGCGCCACTGAGCTCATGTCATTTTCTCACTCATCTACTTCCAGGAGCTCTTATTCTCTCCCTATTCGCAATAGAAGCATGAAACAACGTTCTAAAGACTGTTGACATCTTGTGGAAGCCTTAGGAAGTGCAAAATGAACCCTAAGTCACTGTATACTGGATAGGGAATCACTTGAAAAACTACAAACCTCAGATTTCTACACTTCCTGGTTGGATTTTTCTCAGGTTTTTGCCTGCCATATGAGTTCTGTTATACTCAGACATCATTCAAACAGTTTTAGAAACTTCAGTGTTTTCTGTCCAAATCTACTAATAATATGTATATCCTACCTTCTGGGCCCAAGTAGCAGGCAGTTTAATTTGGGCATGTCATTCATCTGAATTTCCGAATACTGCCCCGTCACTAAAAAGTTAAGTGTCCAAAGATGGGCCAGAAGTATACAGAATGGTGTCGTCTGCATAGAGGTGGATCAGAGATTCACCAGCAGCAAGAGCGACATCATTGATATATACAGAGAAGAGTCAGCCCAATAATTGAACCCTGTGGCACCCCCATAGAGACTGCCAGAGGCCCGGACAACAGGCCCTCAGATTTGACACACTGAACTCTGTCGGAGAAGTAGTGGCGAACCAGTTGAGGGAATCATTTGAGAAACCAAGGCTGTTGAGTCTGCCGATGAGGATGTGGTGATTGACAGAGTTGAAAGCCTTGGCCAGGTCAATGAATACGGCTGCACAGTACTGTTTCTTATCGATGGCGGTTAAATATAATATATTTAAATTAGCAGAAATTCTAAACCTGTTTTTGCATTGTCAGTATTGTGTGTAGATTTGATTCATTTTAGAATAAATTTGGAAAAAGTGAAGTGGTCTGAATAGTTCCCGAAGGCACTGTATAAGTGAGTTTGTCCCAATACTTTTAGTCCCCTCCATTTTAGATGACTACGTGCAAAAAGTTCTTTAACTTTTTAAATGTTCACTCAGATGACAATACCCTCCAATTAAAGCTGACAGTCTGCACTTTAACCTCGTAGTCATTCTATTATTTAAAATACAAAGTGCGGGAGTACAGAGACAAAACAAAAAAAAGAGTAATTGTCACAATACATTTGGAACTCTGTGTTTGTTTCTTTTTGACCATTTTAATAGAAAATAATCACATTAAGGTACTTCATTGTTAACCAGAAATGATTTGATATTGAGATAAAAACGGTTGCAATGGATCTTTAAGCTGGCACACTTCATGGTGGTCTTCATCAGTAACCACATTTCCATCCAGTTTTTATGCAAGTAAAGTCATACCGTATAAAAATATCACGACAGCTGTGATGGAAACGAGTAGTTTTGGTACAATTTTCTTTTTGTGTCGAATTATTTAGGCAAGAAATGGTGGTGGAAATATTGGTATAATATATCGAGGAAACGGAGTCCCACTATGACTCTGTTCAGTTATGATGATCTTCAGTGCATGGTCATCTTGATGCTCCTTTCCAATAAAATTCAAAGTATTGTTTTAAATATACTGAAGTAGCAAAATGAAAAGTATAAATCATAACTTCTTCACAGTATATTAGGCAAACCAGACTGCACTGTTTTCTTGGACAGCCAGGGTCACACTCCAATACTCAGATACCATTGAACACATGCTTCGTTTGTGAGTCCGCCAGATCTGAGGCAGTAGGGATGACCAGGGTTGTTCTCTTCATAAGTGTGTGAATTTGACCATTTTCCTGTCCTGCTAAGCATTCAAAATGTTATGAGTACTTTTGGGTGTCAGGGAAAATGTATGGAGTAAAAAGTTATTCAGTGAAGTAAAAGTTTTCCAAAATATAAAGTACAGGTTCCTACAAAAAACAACCAAAGTAGTACTTTACACCACTGCCATGACCAAAGCACATTTGCTATTTAACGGAACAGTTGTGATAAACCGGTAGTTGAAATGCGATGGAAACGTTACATTTTTATTCGGTGTGAAAGAGTACGTCATAAGCGCCTGTCTGGTGGAAACACTACTGCTCTAATTGGATGGAAACTTAGCTAGTGACTCACTGTGGAAAAGAGGGAAACACTACTGCTCTAATTGGATGGAAACTTAGCTAGTGACTCACTGTGGAAAAGAGGGAAACACTACTGCTCTAATTGGATGGAAACTTAGCTAGTGACTCACTGTGGAAAAGATGGAAACACCACTGCTCTAATTGGATGGAAACTTAGCTAGTGACTCACTGTGGAAAAGATGGAAACACCACTGCTCTAATTGGATGGAAACTTAGCTAGTGACTCACTGTGGAAAAGATGGAAACACCACTGCTCTAATTGGATGGAAACTTAGCTAGTGACTCACTGTGGAAAAGATGGAAACACCACTGCTCTAATTGGATGGAAACTTAGCTAGTGACTCACTGTGGAAAAGATGGTAACGATTAAAAGTGTAATCATTGATCGGGCTTGCATAGAGCTCACCAGATTGTAGTCCTAAAACCTGGAAATTATACTGAACAAAAATATAAACACATGTAAAGTGTTGGTCCCATGTTTCATGAGCTGAAAAAAAATATCCCAAAAATGTTCCATAAGCACAAAAAGCTTATTTCTTTAAAATGTTGTGCACACACGTTTACCTCCCTGTTAGTGAGCATTTCTCCTTTCCCAAGATAATCCATCCACCTGACAGGTGTGGCATATCAAGAAGCTGATTAAACAGAATGATCATTGCACCTTGTGCTAGGGACAATAAAAGGCTCCTCTAAAATGTGTTATTTTATCACACAACACCACAGATGTTTTGAGGGTGTGTGCAATTGACTGTAGGAATGTCCACCAGAGCTGTTGCCAGAGAATTTTATGTTCATTTCTGTACCATAAGGCACCTCCAACATCGTTTTAGAGAAGTTGGCCGCATACCACGTATGTCCGTCCACATCCGGCTTCTTCACCTGCAGGATAATCTGAAGGGGGGTGCTGAGGAGTATTTCCCTCTGTTATAAACTCCTTTTGTGGGAAAAAACTAATTCTGAGTGGGTGGGCCTATGGCTGCACCCCTGCCCAGTCATGTGAAATTTACATTTACATTTAAGTCATTTAGCAGACACTCTTATCCAGAGCGACTTACAAATTGGTGCATTCACCTTATGATATCCAGTGGAACAACCACTTTAAATCTATGGATTAGGGCCTAATGAATATATGAACTGTAACTCAGTAAAATCTTTGATATTTTTGTTCAGCCATCCCTATAGGATAAATGAATGGGGTTTTGGAATAAATGCAGAACATTTGGTCTGAGTTAACAGTGGCTTATTATTTTGTCCTGAGATAATAGCAGCGAACATGACCTTAATGAAGCCTTTGTTTTTTTTATTGACTAATTCTTCAAGTGAAATTAGCTGATGATTATCAAACAGAACGTATTAGGTCTCCTAAGCCTGTGTTTATCCAAAATAGCCATTCATTTTCTCCAACGAACCATGGCAGAGTTAGTGCCTACAAAAAGATGCCATTACCATTTCTCTCTTTTGAATGTCTTTTGAAAACAAAAAGGTTGTGCCTGAAGATATTACTACAGTAGTTAAGTTCTCAAAGCTCATTGGAGGAGAGGATCCAAGGTCGACTTCCTCCTCCAATGAGCTTTGAGAAGTAAAGGACAGAGGAAGAACTGGGGTGCGTGCAGTTTGTACTGAATGACACGTGGTGAAAGTGCAGGTTTGGATGGTGAGGTGTGGCCTGATTAATATGGGTGTGAACATCTGAAATGCCAAAACTCATGCAGCTCACCGTAATCACAACGGTTCTTAACTGGTTCTGTACAGAACGGTTCTTAACTCGTTCTGTACAGAACCATTTCCATTGAATTCAACATTGCACACCGTTCTGTCGTCAGTCTATATGTCATACGTAAAGAAATATTTTGTGGTCCTTTTGAGAAACAGTCGGAGTTAAGTTGTCATTATTTATTGGTCACAGTTTAAGCACATAAAAAAATGAGAATATTTACAGATTTAAAAGGAAATGACATTTCTGCACTGTAAAATACTCACAACTATTCAACTCACATTAAGCATGCTCCAAGAGTAGGAACCATACATTAATCAAAAAACACTAAAGTGCATATTTGAGAAACCTCCCCATATCATTGTTATTTCTGATAGGAAGGGAGAAACTGCACTTTTCAGTCCCACACACACTTCCTATTATGTACACAAAAGTCAAACATTATTTTAAAACACACACACACACGGAGATATTCTGCCTCACACAAACAGTTCAGACTCCAACCAATAGAAAACAAAGGACATCCTAAAATGATAACTCAAATACACACTACATACAGTATGCAACAAGAAACATTACACATCCTAGAAGTCACTACATACATGATGCCCTCACGCCCTGAAGCGATCAGCTTTGTGTTAGCTATAATCCATCTAGCCTTCCAATGATCCTAGAGGAGGCTGGCATATTTTACACACATCTGACTATCATCTGCCAGGGAAGGTGGTAGGGGCTAAGGGAAGTGGCTGGCGTTTGACCAGCTTTCAAATAGTTCCAGAAAGAAATGAACCAGTTTTCATCACTCTCTCACACACAGTGAGGGTCACATAGTGTGGTAGAGGGTGCTGACAGTCCGTTTCTTCAGCCTACGTAGGGGGTGTGTCCTTCCGTACTGCTGTCGTGTTGCCACGGAGATCAGGTCAGGCGTCAGCGAGGGGGCGTGGCCAGAGTCACGACGTTTCCCCTTCTGCCAGCCTTGATTGGATGTAGGAGAATGCAAGTGTTCTGAGGGGGTGTGTCCACTCTCACAAGGCCTCTCCGCTCTGTTGGTGAGGGACTCTTGCCTGCTGGTCGAGACAGAAGGACACAGGGCATTGTGGAACAGCACCCTCAGTTTCCTGGAGGACTCGTCAGCTGCTGTGGAAGGAAGGAGGGGTTCCACAGCGGGTGTCGCCAGAGAGGTGGGGCTAATATCCCAATTGCTCAGGTCATTGGCCGACAGCTCTAAGCAGCCCAGCTTAGCCAATGAGGCAGAGCGCTTCATCAGGGAGGGCGGTGTAAGCCCAGCCTGGCGAATCCGTGCCTCCACCTCCCTGGCTCTCTGCCTGTCGCCACCCCTGACCCTCTTCTGCCTCGCCTGCGTACCTTCCCCCCACACCTGGCCCACACACCTGGGTACCTTGGCTCCGCCCCCGCTCACCTGGCGAAGGAACGCCCCCAGCTCCCGCAGAGTTTCCCATGTCTCCCTCATGATGTCGTCACCGGGGAGTCCTCGACCCGGGAGACTGTCCCAGTCTGTGCCCGACTCAAACTCTGTCACCCCCTCCAGACACAGGAAATCCACGGAAGAGAGGGGGTCGATGACGGAGTTTAGGGTAGGATAGAGAGGGGTGATGAGGGTAGGGTGGAGGGTAGATGCAAGGCTGCCATCACTAAGGTTGTGTTTGTGCATTTGGACACTGTCTTCATGTAAACCTTCTCTCCAAGCCTCCTGTCCTCCATCTTCCTCCATAGGACTACAGCCCCCATCCTTTTCCTGCACAGTGCTGACCTCTGACCCCTGCAGGCAGCGTGGTGCATTCTGGGGGTTGGAGTTTGTCTCTGGGAAGGGGTGAGAGGCAGGAGGGGAGTGTTCTCTTGAGTGAGGGAAGAGAGGGGAGCGACGATGGGGGTGGGTGGGGGGGAGGGAAGGTGGAGGAGGGGAAGGGGAGTCCTGCCTCATTCGCTGCTCCAGCTGTTGGGTGACGCGGCGCACAGAGCCCATCGCCCAATCAGCAGAGTGAGGGGCGGGAGGAGAGTGGGAGACTGCTTCCATCTCTTCTGCTTCATCCTTCACTTCCTCTTTGACAACCTCCACTTCTTGCTGTGACTCTGCATCTTTGCCCTCTACTTCCTGGTTTGACTGACCCACTTCGTGGTCCTGGGAAGCAGTAGGCTCTGGTTGGCTGGGAGGGCCAGGGGGAGGGGCCACAGTGTGCGTCATGGACTCCAGTTCAGTGACTATGAGGTGAACAGAGACAATGCTCTCCTGAGAGAAAGAACAGCAATCAGTACAATAAATAACAATATAGAAGTAGTCCTTTTGCAAGTTGGTAGCCTAAATTAATTTTCTTAAGATCCCCACTAACACCACTGGGTGGTGATGTTGGAGAACACAAACACACAACTGAATCTATTAGGTACTCATATCTTCAGGGCATGGATTCTACAGGTCAGAAACGTTCAACAGGTATGTTGTTCCATGCTGATGCATCACGCAGTTGCTGCAGATCGGACTGGCCCATCTTAGCTAGCATTTCTTTTGGTTTTTTTAGCCCATAGATTTTGTTGTCATTTTTTTGTCACTAAATATCACATGAATACACATTATACATGGCAAAATGTGTAGAATTGCAAGAAAATTAGCTTTAACATCTGCAAAATGTTCTTTCCACCCCATGACAAAATGTAAAGAACTGCAGGAAATAAGCTTTAAACCTGCAAAATTCTTTCCAACAAGAGCAGTGTGAACAGTTTGTGGTGTCATGAACGGTGCTTGTGCCCATAGAAATAGACGTGGGTGCTAGCTGGGGGCGCGGGATGTTCCCCAATGCTGGAAGAGGGGCCACGAGTGAAAAAGTTTGGGAACCCCTGATTTAGCAGGTGCTGTTATCCAGAGTGACTTACAGGAGCATTAAGTGTCTTGCTCAAGGGCACAGACAGATGTTTCACCTAGTCGGCTCGGGATTCGTACCAGCAACCTTTCGGTTACTGGCCCAATGCTCTTAACCCGCTAGGCTATCTGACATCCAGTTTTTAGCTGATAAGAGTGGAACCCATCTGTGACAAAGAGCAACGAGTTGTGCATTCCGAGATGCCATTCTGCACACCACTGTTATTTGTCCGTTTGGGGCCCGCCTGTTAGCTTGCACGATTCTTGCCATTCTCCTTTGACCTCTCTGCCGCTGACTTGATATTTTTGGTTTATCCTACCGTTCTCGGTAAACCCAAGACACTGTCGTGCGTGAAAAGCCCAGGTGGGCGGCTGTTTCTGAGATACTGGCACCGACAATCATACCACGCTAAAAGTTGCTTAGGTCAGTCGTTTTGCCCATTCTAACATTCAATCAAACAGTAACTGAATGCCTCGATGCCTGTCTGCCTGCTTTAAATAGCAAGCCACAGCTACGTGACTCACTGTCTGTAGGAGCAATGCATTTTTGTGAACAGGGTAATAAACTGTCCGGTGAGTGTATTTCTGTATGAACATGCTTCTGTGTGGAACAGTTGTATTGCAACTACAGATAGTCAAACCCTAATTAAATCACCAATTGCCTTTATTACAGTGCAAAGACTCATCACAGGATTTGATCAAAATCATTCAAATAGTCTCACCCTCTTCCTCTCCTCGACCTCCTCCTCCTCCCCAGTCGCCACAGCAGAGGGATCCTCCTGCTGTTCCTGTCCTGGATCCCTGGGTATGGGCTGAGGTGTCTGCTGCAGTGCCTGATCAGAAAGGCAACGGGTCCTCCCATCCTGAGTCAGGCCCTGGAACTTCTCTCTGGCGCTGAAGAAGTTGATGTGGTCTGTGCTGAGAGCCGAGGACCCCTCCGCCTCGAGAGCAGGGTCCTGAGGGGGAGCACTGGGCTGACTAATGATGAGTACCTCAATACTGGAGGGTTGTTGTAATGCTGAACTGCCCAATGATGCCCCAGGTAACCGCTGGTCACAGTCTAGTTTCTTGTCAGGCACTGGTGTGGACGGCTCTTGTGGTCCTGCTGTTTGTGTGCTTGTTTCCGGGGTCATCGACGATGACTCAGGCACTGATGGTGTCACCTGCAGCTGGCAGTATTTTTCCTTAGGCAAGGTGGTGGACGGCTCCTTGGCTTTCGGAGTCTCGTCTTCATCGGAGGGGGTTGGAAGGGTGGCGGGGGAGACAAGGAGGTGGTGGATAGGGGGCGAATGAGGGCGTCCGACCGGCACGGTCTCCGCCACGGTTACCGTGGAAATGTTAGGCACCACAGTGGCCGCCCGCGGCTGAGGGAGAGGGGTTGAGGGGTCCTCTTCATAATCACACAGGCCGTTGGAAAGAGGGGGTGACTGGGAACACACAGACTCCCCCTGGGCCTGGGAACCAGTGGAACCAATAGTAGCTGCTGTTGAAGGATTCTGGTCCCCGGTGCCTAACGACCGGTCCCCGGTGCCTAACGACCGGTCCCCGGTTGTGGAGGTCAACAGAGCTTCAGTCCTAGTCTCCTGGTTAGTGTCCAGATTATTCTCCTGGGTAGCAGTAGTATTGGGCTGGCTACTGGACTGTACCACCTTCCCTGCACTAGAAGGGGTCCCACACTCAGAGATGGACCGCACCACCTGGCCCGTGTTGGAGGGGGATCCCAGCGGCTGCAGCAGCTCCTGCAGGGAGGGGGCGGCGGGGCTGTTACCCTGGTTACGAGGGTGGGAGCGGCCCAGGGTGTGGGGGTGTTGGACGGTCTTACACAGCGGCTCGTGGTGCTCCGATAGGTCACTGTCCGAGTGGGAACGCCACAGCTTGTTGTGTCTCTGCTTACTGGGGGGGTAGTGGAGAGAGAGGGTAGTGGAGAGAGAGGGGGGAGAGAGGGTAGTGGAGAGAGAGGGTAGTGGAGAGAGAGGGGGGAGAGAGGGTAATGGAGAGAGGGTAGTGGAGAGAGAGGGGGAGAGAGGGTAGTGGAGAGAGAGGGTAGTGGAGAGAGAGGGGGAGAGAGGGTAGTGGAGAGAGACGGGGGAGAGAGAGGGTAGTGGAGAGAGAGGGGGGAGAGAGAGGGGGAGAGAGGGTAGTGGAGAGAGAGGGGGAGAGAGGGTAGTGGAGAGAGAGGGGGGAGAGAGGGTAGTGGAGAGAGGGTAGTGGAGAGAGAGGGGGAGAGAGGGTAGTGGAGAGAGAGGGTAGTGGAGAGAGAGGGGGAGAGAGGGTAGTGGAGAGAGAGGGGGAGAGAGGGTAGTGGAGAGAGAGGGGGGAGAGAGGGTAGTGGAGAGAGAGGGGGGAGAGAGAGGGGGAGAGAGGGTAGTGGAGAGAGAGGGGGAGAGAGAGGGGGAGAGAGGGTAGTGGAGAGAGAGGGGGGAGAGAGGGTAGTGGAGAGAGAGGGGGAGAGAGGGTAGTGGAGAGAGAGGGGGGAGAGAGGGTAGTGGAGAGAGAGGGGGAGAGAGGGTAGTGGAGAGAGAGGGGGGAGAGAGGGTAGTGGAGAGAGGGTAGTGGAGAGAGAGGGGGAGAGAGGGTAGTGGAGAGAGAGGGGGAGAGAGGGTAGTGGAGAGAGAGGGTAGTGGAGAGAGAGGGTAGTGGAGAGAGAGGGGGGAGAGAGGGTAGTGGAGAGAGAGGGGGGAGAGAGGGTAGTGGAGAGAGAGGGGGAGAGAGGGTAGTGGAGAGAGAGGGGGGAGAGAGGGTAGTGGAGAGAGAGGGTAGTGGAGAGAGAGGGTAGTGGAGAGAGAGGGTAGTGGAGAGAGAGGGGGGAGAGAGAGGGTAGTGGAGAGAGAGGGGGTAGTGGAGAGAGGGGGTAGTGGAGAGAGAAAGAGGGGGGGCGAGGGTAATGCGAGAGAGGGGAGTTGGAGAGAGGCAGGGGAGAAAGGAAAGAATGACCGAAGAAGAGGAAAAAAGAGGGAATTGAGAGAAGAGATCAACATTAAATACTAGTTTCTGGTAGGCTCCTCCATCCAGCTCCATACCAGACTGGCTGCTCATTGGCTGACTGAAAACTGACTCATGGGCCCGGCTGACTCATGGGTAATTCCCCTGACTCATGGGTAATTCACACCAGGAGTTACTTGTGTGTTTATGTGTGAGGCACACACACACACACACACACACACACACACACACACACACACACACACACACACACACACACACACACACGTGTACAAAACATTAGGAACACATTCCTAACATTAAGTTGCACCCTTTTTGCCCTGAAAACCATCTTAATTCATTGGGGCATGGACTCTACAAGGTGTTGAAAGCGTTCCAAGGTGGCTGGGTGTCCTTTGGGTGGTGGACCATTCTTGATACACACGAGAAACTGTTGAGAGTGAAAAACCCAGCAGCGTTGCAGTTCTTGACACAAACCAGTGCGCCTGGCACCTACTACCATACCCCATTCAAAGGCACTTTAATTATTAGTCTTCCCCTTCACCCTCTGAATGACACACAATCCCTGTCTCTGTTGTATGAAGGCGTTTTAAACCTTCTTTAACCTGTCTCCTCTCCTTCATCTACACTGACTGAAGTGGATTTAACAAGTGACATCAGTAAGGGAACATAGCTTCACCTGGATTTACTGGTCAGTCTCATGGAAAGAACAGTGTGTTTCTCACAACTAACATCTGCTTAGAATGTCTTTACTGGGTTTGTGCTGTAAGTGACAGACAATGCAACCTGAGTGAGAGTGAATGGGTATGTGTATTAGCTAGTGCAGTGTGTGTGTGTGTGTACCTGGCCAGCAGTATGCCCTGGTACTCCTCTAGCTGTCTCATGAAGGAGGGGTTAGGTTTGGTGACAGCACGTCGTTCCTTAACGAAGTTGAATGCTCTCTCCAGGTCCCAGCCGTACTCCTTCATAGCGTAGGCTATCACCGTGGACGCAGAGCGACTCACACCCATCTTACAGTGAACCAAACACTTAGCTCCTGCTTTCCTACAGGGACACGACGAGACATTATTTAACACACACACTATAACTGGTTAACGTAATGACATAGGAGCAGAGATCAGAAACATTAGAGAGACAGACAAAGATGGGAAAGACAGAGAGAAACACAGAGACCCATCTCTAGAAAGATGTGAGTGAAAGTTAATGTGGCGAGAGAGTTGAGAGAAAGAGAGAGTTGAGAGAAAGAGAGAGTTGAGAGAGTTGAGAGAAAGAGAGAGTTGAGAGAGTTGAGAGAAAGAGAGAGTTGAGAGAAAGAGAGTTGAGAGAAAGAGAGTTGAGAGAAAGAGAGAGTTGAGAGAGAGTTGAGAGAAAGAGAGAGTTGAGAGAAAGAGAGTTGAGAGAAAGAGAGTTGAGAGTTGAGAGAAAGAGAGAGTTAAGAGAGTTAAGAGAGAAAGAGAGAGTTAAGAGAGTTAAGAGAGAAAGAGAGGTTAAGAGAGTTAAGAGAGAAAGAGAGTTGAGAGTTAAGAGAGAGTTGAGAGAAAGAGAGAGTTGAGAGAAAGAGAGAGTTGAGAGAAAGAGAGAGTTGAGAGAAAGAGAGAGTTGAGAGAAAGAGAGAGTTGAGAGAAAGAGAGAGTTGAGAGAAAGAGAGAGTTGAGAGAAAGAGAGAGTTAAGAGAGAGTTGAGAGAAAGAGAGAGTTGAGAGAAAGAGAGTTGAGAGAGTTGAGAGAAAGAGAGTTGAGAGAAAGAGAGTTGAGAGAGTTGAGAGAGAGAGAGTTGAGAGAAAGAGAGAGTTGAGAGAGTTGAGAGAAAGACAGAGTTGAGAGAAAGACAGAGTTGAGAGAAAGAGAGAGTCACAACTTGCAGACTTGTTTACGCTGCTGTGCGTTTTTGTTGCCGATCTTACTTTGATACCTGACGGTTTTTTACTTTTTCATTACCGTATATTTTTACTTTTTCCCTCACTCAACTTTTTTCCTCACTCAACTTTTTTCATTCATCCCCGGAGGTTTTATCTGGACATGGTTCGTCAGGACTTCAAACAGCCGAAGCTAAGTAACATTAACATGATGCCTTCTAATTGCAGTCGTTGTATTTATAATATACAGGAGAACGATCGCCTTACGGCAAGGATAGCTGTGCTGCAAGCCCAGCTTCAGACGCGATCGTTAGGCAAGGGTAATTTCAGTGTAGGAAAGGATGAAACAGCGTCTGTGCCACCAGTAAGTACAGATAGTAACGTTAGTATAAACCCCCTCGCACGGTCCCCGCAGCCGGACATCTTTCTCATGGCTTCTGGAGGGAAACGCTGTAGGAATGCTCAACCGGTGTCGCTTATTCAGCCGACAGAAACTTTCAACCGGTTCTCCCCATTAAGCGAGTCGGAGTCGGAGGCCGAGACTTCTCTGGTCTCTACTCCTCCCGTTGTGGGGTCTGAGACGCCGACGGCTCCCACCATTAGCTCTGACAAATTGAAAACCCTAGTCATTGGCGACTCCATTACCCGCAGTATTAGACTTAAAACTAATCATCCAGCGATCATACACTGTTTACCAGGGGGCAGGGCTACCGACGTTAAGGCTAATCTAAAGACGGTGCTGGCTAAAGCTAAAACTGGCGAGTGTAGAGAGTATAGAGATATTGTTATCCACGTCGGCACCAACGATGTTAGGATGAAACAGTCAGAGGTCACCAAGCGCAACATAGCTTCAGCGTGTAAATCAGCTAGAAAGATGTGTCGGCATCGATTAATTGTCTCTGGCCCCCTCCCAGTTAGGGGGAGTGATGAGCTCTACAGCAGAGTCTCACAACTCAATCGCTGGTTGAAAACTGTTTTCTGCCCCTCCCAAAAGATAGAATTTGTAGATAATTGGCCCTCTTTCTGGGACTCACCCACAAACAGGACCAAGCCTGGCCTGTTGAGGAGTGACGGACTCCATCCTAGCTGGAGGGGTGCTCTCATCTTATCTACGAACATAGACAGGGCTCTAACTCCTCTAGCTCCACAATGAAATAGGGTGCAGGCCAGGCAGCAGGCTGTTAGCCAGCCTGCCAGCTTAGTGGAGTCTGCCACTAGCACAGTCAGTGTAGTCAGCTCAGCTTCCCCCATTGAGACCGTGTCTGTGCCTCGATCTAGGTTGGGCAAAATTAAAAATGGCGGTGTTCGCTTTAGCAATCTCACTAGTATAAAGACCTCCTCCATTCCTGCCATTATTGAAAGAGATTGTGATACCTCACATCTCAAAATTGGGTTACTTAATGTTAGATCCCTCACTTCCAAGGCAGTTATAGTCAATGAACTAATCACTGATAATAATCTTGATGTGATTGGCCTGACTGAAACATGGCTTAAGCCTGATGAATTTACTGTGTTAAATGAGGCCTCACCCCCAGGTTACATTAGTGACCATACCCCCCGTGCATCCGGCAAAGGCGGAGGTGTTGCTAACATTTACGATAGCAAATTTCAATTTACAAAAAAAAAAACAACAATGACGTTTTCGTCTTTTGAGCTTCTAGTCATGAAATCTATGCAGCCTACTCACTCACTTTTTATAGCTACTGTTTATAGGCCTCCTGGGCCATATGCAGTGTTCCTCACTGAGTTCCCTGAATTCCTATCGGATCTTGTAGTCATAGCAGATAATATTCTAATTTTTGGTGACTTTAACATTCACATGGAAAAGTCCACAGACCCACTCCAAAAGGCTTTCGGAGCCATCATCGACTCAGTGGGTTTTGTCCAACATGTCTCTGGACCTACTCACTGCCACAGTCATACTCTGGACCTAGTTTTGTCCCATGGAATAAATGTTGTGGATCTAAATGTTTTTCCTCATAATCCTGGACTATCGGACCACCATTTTATTACGTTTGCAATTGCAACAAATAATCTGCTCAGACCCCAACCAAGGAGCATTAAAAGTCGTGCTATAAATTCTCAGACAACCCAAAGATTCCTTGATGCCCTTCCAGACTGCCTCTGCCTACCCAAGGACGTCAGAGGACAAAAATCAGTTAACCACCTAACCGAGGAACTCAATTTAACCTTGCGCAATACCCTAGATGCAGTTGCACCCCTAAAAACTAAAAACATCTGTCATAAGAAACTAGCTCCCTGGTATACAGAAAATACACGAGCTCTGAAGCAAGCTTCCAGAAAATTGGAACGGAAATGGCGCCACACCAAACTGGAAGTCTTCCGACTAGCTTGGAAAGACAGTACCGTGCAGTATCGAAGAGCCCTTACTGCTGCTCGATCATCCTATTTTTCCAACTTAATTGAGGAAAATAAGAACAATCCGAAATTTCTTTTTGATACTGTCGCAAAGCTAACTAAAAAGCAGCCTTCGCAAATGGAGGATGGCTTTCACTTCAGCAGTAATAAATTTATGAACTTCTTTGAGGAAAAGATCATGATCATTAGAAAGCAAATTACAGACTCCTCTTTAAATCTGGGTATTCCTCCAAAGCTCCATTGTCCTGAGTCTGCACAACTCTGCCAGGACCTAGGATCAAGGGAGATACTAAAGTGTTTTAGTACTATATCTCTTGACGCAATGATGAAAATAATCATGGCCTCCAAACCCTCAAGCTGCATACTGGACCCTATTCCAACTAAACTACTGAAAGAGCTGCTTCCTGTGCTTGGCCCTCCTATGTTGAACATAATAAACGGCTCTCTATCCACCGGATGTGTACCAAGCTCACTAAAAGTGGCAGTAATAAAGCCTCTCTTGAAAAAGCCGAATCTTGATCCAGAAATTATAAAAAACTATCGGCCTATATCGAATCTTCCATTCCTCTCCAAAATTTTAGAAAAAGCTGTTGCACAGCAACTGACTGCCTTCCTGAAGACAAACAATGTATACGAAACGCTTCAGTCTGGTTTTAGACCCCATCATAGCACTGAGACTGCACTTGTGAAGGTGGTAAATGACCTTTTAATGACGTCAGACCGAGGCTCTGCATCTGTCCTCGTGCTCCTAGATCTTAGTGCCGCTTTTGATACCATCGATCACCACATTCTTTTGGAGAGATTGGAAACCCAAATTGGTCTACATGGACAAGTTCTGGCCTGGTTTAGATCTTATCTGTCGGAAAGATATCAGTTTGTCTCTGTGAATGGTTTGTCCTCTGACAAATCAATTGTAAATTTCGGTGTTCCTCAAGGTTCCGTTTTAGGACCACTATTGTTTTCACTATATATTTTACCTCTTGGGGATGTCATTCGAAAACATAATGTTAAATTTCACTGCTATGCAGACGACACACAGCTGTACATTTCAATGAAACATGGTGAAGCCCCAAAATTGCCCTCGCTAGAAGCCTGTGTTTCAGACATAAAGAAGTGGATGGCTGCAAACTTTCTACTTTTAAACTCGGACAAAACAGAGATGCTTGTTCTAGGTCCCAAGAAACAAAGAGATCTTCTGTTGAATCTGACAATTAATCTGGATGGTTGTACAGTCGTCTCAAATAAAACTGTGAAGGACCTCGGCGTTACTCTGGACCCTGATCTCTCTTTTGAAGAACATATCAAGACTGTTTCAAGGACAGCTTTTTTCCATCTACGTAACATTGCAAAAATCAGAAATTTTCTGTCCAAAAATGACGCAGAAAAATTAATCCATGCTTTTGTTACTTCTAGGCTGGACTACTGCAATGCTCTACTTTCCGGCTACCCGGATAAAGCACTAAATAAACTTCAGTTAGTGCTAAATACGGCTGCTAGAATCCTGACTAGAACCAAAAAATTTGATCATATTACTCCAGTGTTAGCCTCCCTACACTGGCTTCCTGTTAAGGCAAGGGCTGATTTCAAGGTTTTACTGCTAACCTACAAAGCATTACATGGGCTTGCTCCTACCTATCTTTCCGATTTGGTCCTGCCGTACATACCTACACGTACGCTACGGTCACAAGACGCAGGCCTCCTAATTGTCCCTAGAATTTCTAAGCAAACGGCTGGAGGTAGGGCTTTCTCCTATAGAGCTCCATTTTTATGGAATGGTCTGCCTACCAATGTGAGAGACGCAGACTCAGTCTCAACCTTTAAGTCTTTACTGAAGACTTATCTCTTCAGTAGGTCCTATGATTAAGTATAGTCTGGCCCAGGAGTGTGAAGGTGAACGGAAAGGCTGGAGCAACGAACCGCCCTTGCTGTCTCTGCCTTGCCGGTTCCCCTCTTTCCACTGGGATTCTCTGCCTCTAACCCTTTTACAGAGGCTGAGTCACTGGCCTACTGGTGTTCTTCCATGCCGTCCATGGGAGGGGTGCGTCACTTGAGTGGGTTGAGTCACTGACGTGGTCTTCCTGTCTGGGTTGGCGCCCCCCCCCCCCCCCCCTTGGGTTGTGCCATGGCGGAGATCGTTGTGGGCTATACTCGGCCTTGTCTTAGGACGGTAAGTTGGTGGTTGGAGACATCCCTCTAGTGGTGTGGGGGCTGTGCTTTGGCAAAGTGGGTGGGGTTATATCCTGCCTGTTTGGCCCTGTCCGGGGGTATCATCGGATGGGGCCACAGTGTCTTCTGATCCCTCCTGTCTCAGCCTCCAGTATTTATGCTGCAGTAGTTTATGTGTCGGGGGGCTAGGGTCAGTCTGTTACATCTGGAGTATTTCTCTTGTCTTATCCGGTGTCCTGTGTGTATTTAAATATGCTCTCTCTAATTCTCTCTTTCTCTCTTTCTGTCTTTCTCTCGGAGGACCTGAGCCCTAGGACCATGCCTCAGGACTACCTGGTATGATGACTCCTTGCTGTCCCCAGTCCACCTGGCCGTGCTGCTGCTCCAGTTTCAACTGTTCTGCCTGCGGCTATGGAACCCTGACCTGTTCACCGGACGTGCTTGTTGCACCCTCGACAACTACTATGATTATTATTATTTGACCATGCTGGTCATTTATGAACATTTTAACATTTTAACATTTTGACCATGTTCTGTTTTAATATCCACCCTGCACAGCCAGAAGAGGACTGGCCACCCCTCATAGCCTGGTTCCTCTCTAGGTTTCTTCCTAGGTTTTTGGCCTTTCTAGGGAGTTTTTCCTAGGGAGTTTTTCCTAGCCACCGTGCTTCTTTCACATGCTTTGCTTGCTGTTTGGGGTTTTAGGCTGGGTTTCTGTACAGCACTTTGAGAATATCAGCTGATGTACGAAGGGCTATATAAAAATAAATTTGATTTGATTTGATTTGAAGAGAGAGTTGAGAGAAAGAGAGAGTTGAGAGAGTTGAGAGAGTTGAGAGAAAGAGAGAGTTGAGAGAAAGAGAGAGTTAAGAGAGTTGAGAGTTGAGAGAAAGAGAGAGTTGAGAGAAAGAGAGAGTTGAGAGAAAGAGAGAGTTGAGAGAAAGAGAGAGTTGAGAGTTAAGAGAGAAAGAGAGAGTTGAGAGAAAGAGAGAGTTGAGAGAAAGAGAGAGTTGAGAGAAAGAGAGAGTCCACAGAGGTCTGAGTCAGTCGGCCAGTCCAGTAGTGACTCACCTGGCTCTGGAGATGAACTTGTAGGTGTCGTTCCAATAGGCCAGCAGGTCTGTAGCCTCTTCATCATACACACGGATGTTATGGTACTCAAACACACCTGGGAAGAAGTTGTCAATCTCCCTCGTCACGTTCAGAATATACTGCACACTGGGGAGGATGAGGATGAGGGAGAGAAAAGGGAAGGAATGAAGGGAGAAAGAGGAACAAGGGAAGGAGAGAGAGGTGGCCAGGTTGTCATTATAGATAGGCAATGGAAATGTCAATAGAATTGAGATTTTGAATTTTATGAGCAGTGCAGTATGGGAGTAGTAGTTCTCTAGAACAAGACTTACCCACTGTTCTGCAGCTCTTCCAAATTGGATGCGTTCCACTCAGAGCCCTGGAGGGAAACAAAAACACTAAGATCAGTTCCACTCCAGTCCAGCTTTTTTTCCAATGTGCCTTTACCCCTTAAGGTCATGTGGAAGCCAGTTTAATGGCCGACAATAATAGCCAGTTTAACAGTAAGGATTACTAGAGAAAAGACTGGGATAGAATCAGAAAAGAATGCCAGAGAGACCAATCGACCGACCTACCAGGTAAACATGGTCAAATATCTCAGTGGGACTGTCCATCTGACCCAGGATCAGGATCATCTCGTTGTCTATGTACTCCTTAAACTCACACAGGTTACACACCATGTGCACCTCCAGCTCTGTGCGGATCTAGGACAGACACACAGGTTATACGCTCATACACACAATGTGCATTTCCACCACGCTACTAACAGACAATGTAAAAACTATGAGGGCATGTTATGAACACACCTCTTTGCAGGTGACATTCTCCAGGTCTTTATGCATCATGATCTCTCTCAGACGAGTCTTGATGAGCCGCTCTGTCCTCTCTCTCTCCGTCGGCCTGGAAACAGAGCGGGGCAGTGGAAGTGTGTGAGATAACCCTCCCTCCTGGACTTCAAACGCTGACCCTTCCAGCTTTATTCCTACCCTTTCTTAACCCCTCCCGTTCTTAACCCCTCCCGTTCTTAACCCCTCCCTTTCTTAACCCCTCCCTTTCTTAACCCCTCCCTTTCTACCCTTTGTTAACCCCTCCCTTTCTACCCTTTGTTAACCCCTCCCTTTCTACCCTTTCTTAACCCCTCCCGTTCTTAACCCCTCCCGTTCTTAACCCCTCCCGTTCTTAACCCCTCCCTTTCTTAACCCCTCCCTTTCTTAACCCCTCCCTTTCTACCCTTTGTTAACCCCTCCCTTTCTACCCTTTGTTAACCCCTCCCTTTCTACCCTTTCTTAACCCCTCCCTTTCTACCCTTTGTTAACCCCTCCCTTTCTTAACCCCTCCCGTTCTACCCTTTCTTAACCCCTCCCTTTCTACCCTTTCTTAACCCCTCCCTTTCTACCCTTTGTTAACCCCTCCCTTTCTTAACCCCACCCTTTCTTAACCCCTCCCTTTCTACCCTTTCTTAACCCCTCCCTTTCTACCCTTTGTTAACCCCTCCCTTTCTTAACCCCTCCCTTTCTACCCTTTGTTAACCCCTCCCTTTCTACCCTTTCTTAACCCCTCCCTTTCTACCCTTTGTTAACCCCTCCCTTTCTTAACCCCTCCCGTTCTTAACCCCTCCCTTTCTTAACCCCTCCCTTTCTTAACCCCTCCCTTTCTACCCTTTGTTAACCCCTCCCTTTCTTAACCCCTCCCTTTCTTAACCCCTCCCGTTCTACCCTTTCTTAACCCCTCCCATTCTACCCTTTTTCAGGCCATAAACCACAGAGCTATATAATAGTGGTATACACCTGTGAATATGTAGTGGTGTGTGTGTGTGTGTGTTATAGTGGTGTGTTGTATAGTGGTATAGTGGTGTCTGTGTGTGTTATATAGTGGTGTGTGTGTAGTGTATAGTTGTGTGTGGCGTGTATAGTGGTGTGTGTGTAGCGGCGTATAGCGGTGTGTGTGTAGCGGCGTGTGTGTGTAGCGGCGTGTGTGTGTAGCGGCGTGTGTGTGTAGCGGCGTGTGTGTGTAGCGGCGTATAGCGGTGTGTGTGTAGCGGCGTGTGTGTACCGTGTGTATAGCGGTGTGTGTGTAGCGGCGTGTGTGTACCGTGTGTAGTGTGTATAGCGGCGTGTGTGTAGTGTGTGTAGCGGTGTGTGTGTTGCGGCGTATAGCGGTGTGTGTGTAGCGGCGTATAGCGGTGTGTGTGTTGCGGCGTATAGCGGAGTGTGTGTTGCGGCGTATAGCGGAGTGTGTGTAGCAGCGTATAGCGGTGTGTGTGTTGCGGCGTATAGCGGAGTGTGTATAGCGGCGTATAGCGGTGTGTGTGTAGCGGCGTATAGCGGTGTGTGTGTAGCGGCGTATAGCGGTGTGTGTGTAGCAGCGTATAGCGGTGTGTGTGTAGCAGCGTATAGCGGTGTGTGTGTAGCGGCGTATAGCGGAGTGTGTGTAGCGGCGTATAGCGGAGTGTGTGTAGCAGCGTATAGCGGTGTGTGTGTAGCGGCGTATAGCGGTGTGTGTGTAGTGTATAGCGGAGTGTGTGTAGCGGCGTATAGCAGTGTGTGTGTAGTGTATAGCGGAGTGTGTGTAGCGGCGTATAGCGGTGTGTGTGTAGCGGCGTATAGCAGTGTGTGTGTAGTGTATAGCGGAGTGTGTGTAGCGGCGTATAGCAGTGTGTGTGTAGTGTATAGCGGAGTGTGTGTAGCGGCGTATAGCGGAGTGTGTGTAGCGGCGTATAGCAGTGTGTGTGTAGTGTATAGCGGAGTGTGTGTAGCGGCGTATAGCAGTGTGTGTGTAGTGTATAGCGGAGTGTGTGTAGCGGCGTATAGCAGTGTGTGTGTAGTGTATAGCGGAGTGTGTGTAGCGGCGTATAGCGGTGTGTGTGTAGTGTATAGCGGAGTGTGTGTAGCGGCGTATAGCAGTGTGTGTGTAGTGTATAGCGGAGTGTGTGTAGCGGCGTATAGCGGTGTGTGTGTAGTGTATAGCGGAGTGTGTGTAGTGGCGTATAGCGGTGTGTGTGTAGTGTATAGCGGAGTGTGTGTAGCGGCGTATAGCAGTGTGTGTGTAGTGTGTAGCGGCGTATAGCGGTGTGTGTGTAGTGTATAGCGGAGTGTGTGTAGCGGCGTATAGCGGTGTGTGTGTAGTGTATAGCGGAGTGTGTGTAGCGGCGTATAGCGGTGTGTGTGTAGTGTATAGCGGAGTGTGTGTAGCGGCGTATAGCGGTGTGTGTGTAGTGTATAGCGGAGTGTGTGTAGCGGCGTATAGCGGTGTGTGTGTAGTGTATAGCGGAGTGTGTGTAGCGGCGTATAGCGGTGTGTGTGTAGTGTATAGCGGAGTGTGTGTAGCGGCGTATAGCGGTGTGTGTGTAGTGTATAGCGTACACCAGCACTATGTGAGATTTTAACAATAACTATTTCTAGAAGGTCCCTTTCAGGTCCATAGAAACAGCAAGGATGTTTAAACCCTCCTTCTTAATCCACCTTCACCTAATTAGGCAGTTAAACAAGAACTTGATGGCAGAGATAGTTATTCCTCAGGACCAGAGCCTTGTGAAGCTGGTTGTAGCCCTGTCAACATCTGAACAATACATGTCTCTGGTGACAACACACGTTTTGTTTTACTGCACATCGGCTATGTGTTGATCATGGGACCTCAAGTCATAAAACATTTCCAATGTAGTGATTACACACGGCAAATAAACATCAACGTTGAAACAGTCCCACGCATCATGTAGCGCGTTTATGACACTCACACGTCAGAGAACATCACGGGAGAGTCGGCACGGTGTGATTGGACGTCCTGCATGGCGTTCCACTCGTTGATGCGCGATTGGTCAGAGGAGACCCGGCTCTGGTAGTAGCTGACCCAGGTCAGGAACAGACTGCCGGGGAAGTAGTTATGGCAACGAGCCACCTCACACGCCTTGTGGAGCGACTGCAGAGCAGACCTGGGAGAGGGAGTGGAGAGAAATGGAGAGGGGGGGAGAGGAGAGGAGAGAAATGGAGAGGGGGGGAGTGGAGAGGAGAGTGGAGAGGGGGGGGGAGTGGAGAGGAGAGTGGAGAGGGGGGGGGAGTGGAGAGGAGAGTGGAGAGGGGGGGGAGTGGAGAGGAGAGTGGAGAGGGGGGGGGAGTGGAGAGAAATGGAGAGGGGGGGAGTGGAGAGAAATGGAGAGGGGGGGAGTGGAGAGAAATGGAGAGGGGGGGGTGGAGAGAAATGGAGAGGGGGGGAGTGGAGAGAAATGGAGAGGGGGGGAGTGGAGAGAAATGGAGAGGGGGGGAGTGGAGAGAAATGGAGAGGGGTGGTATAGAGAAGGATGAGAGGGGGTAGAGGGAGAAGATAGAGGGATGGAGAGAAATGGGCAGAGAAGGATGGAGAGACCGTGGGTGGGGGGGGGGGGGGAGAATGTGACATTGATGAGAAATTGAGAAGATCAAAAGGTAAATGGTATGCAAGGTAAAATAACAAAGAAGAGGTGTATCAGACATTAGCTAGCATGGTGGAAACAAACCAAAAACAGAATATTCTGAAAAGTGTACTCACCACATGGCCTGCACCGACACAGGCTTGAATACATGGATCCTGTTATCAGTGGACACACTGAAACCCCTGAGAGAGAGAGAGAAATAAGCACTCATAAGAATTTACAAGGTCCCTTTTTCCTGAAAGTCCTCTGAAACATACATCTGTGGAGATGAGTGTGTCCCTGTCAGTATGGTGTGTATGTGTGAGAGACATTGTTACCCGTCTCCATCCAGGTGTATCAGCGAGTCGCTCCATAGAGGGAGAACCAGCCCCACCGAGCACGAGCTGGAAGACCCACACAATAAGCCTGTGTTACTACACCACATTTCTCTGTGATAGAGATCGTATTGGACTGAGTCCACACACACACCTGTCTGCAGGGCTGAAGTCCATACCCAGCACCAAGCTCTCCTCGGTGTCCTGACGGCCGTTAGTGGAGACCACCACCATGTAACGAGTCCCCTGGTACAAGCTACTCTCCAACCGGACAGCCTAGAGAGAGAGAGAGAGAGAGAGAGAGAGAGACAGAGAAGTACAGAGAGAGAGAGAGAGCGACAGAGGGAAGTACAGAGAGAGAGAGAGCGAGAGGGAAGTACAGAGAGAGAGAGAGAGCGACGGAGGGAAGTACAGAGAGAGAGAGAGCGAGAGGGAAGTACAGAGAGAGAGAGAGCGAGAGGGAAGTACAGAGAGAGAGAGAGAGCGAGAGGGAAGTACAGAGAGAGAGAGAGCGAGAGGGAAGTACAGAGAGAGAGAGAGCGAGAGGGAAGTACAGAGAGAGAGAGAGAGAGCGACGGAGGGAAGTACAGAGAGAGAGAGAGCGAGAGGGAAGTACAGAGAGAGAGAGAGCGAGAGGGAAGTACAGAGAGAGAGAGAGAGCGAGAGGGAAGTACAGAGAGAGAGAGAGAGCGAGAGGGAAGTACAGAGAGAGAGCGAGAGGGAAGTACAGAGAGAGAGCGAGAGGGAAGTACAGAGAGAGAGAGAGAGCAACAGAGGGAAGTACAGAGAGAGAGAGAGAGCGAGAGGGAAGTACAGAGAGAGAGAGCGAGAGGGAAGTACAGAGAGAGAGAGCGAGAGGGAAGTACAGAGAGAGAGAGAGTGAGAGGGAAGTACAGAGAGAGAGAGAGCGACAGAGGGAAGTACAGAGAGAGAGAGAGCGAGAGGGAAGTACAGAGAGAGAGAGAGCGAGAGGGAAGTACAGAGAGAGAGAGAGAGAGAGACAGAGAAGTACAGAGAGAGAGAGAGAGAGCGACGGAGGGAAGTACAGAGAGAGAGAGAGCGAGAGGGAAGTACAGAGAGAGAGAGAGCGAGAGGGAAGTACAGAGAGAGAGAGAGAGCGAGAGGGAAGTACAGAGAGAGAGAGAGAGCGAGAGGGAAGTACAGAGAGAGAGCGAGAGGGAAGTACAGAGAGAGAGAGAGAGCAACGGAGGGAAGTACAGAGAGAGAGAGAGAGCAACGGAGGGAAGTACAGAGAGAGAGAGAGAGCAACGGAGGGAAGTACAGAGAGAGAGAGAGAGCGAGAGGGAAGTACAGAGAGAGAGAGCGAGAGGGAAGTACAGAGAGAGAGAGCGAGAGGGAAGTACAGAGAGAGAGAGAGCGAGAGGGAAGTACAGAGAGAGAGAGCGAGAGGCGAGAGGGAAGTACAGAGAGAGAGAGAGCGACAGAGGGAAGTACAGAGAGAGAGAGAGCGACAGAGGGAAGTACAGAGAGAGAGAGAGAGAGCGAGAGGGAAGTACAGAGAGAGAGAGAGCGAGAGGGAAGTACAGAGAGAGAGAGAGAGCGAGAGGGAAGTACAGAGAGAGAGAGAGCGACAGGGAAGTACAGAGAGAGAGAGAGCGAGAGGGAAGTACAGAGAGAGAGAGAGAGCGACAGGGAAGTACAGAGAGAAAGAGAGCGACAGGGAAGTACAGAGAGAGAGAGAGCGAGAGGGAAGTACAGAGAGAGAGAGAGCGATAGAGGGAAGTACAGAGAGAGAGAGAGCGAGAGGGAAGTACAGAGAGAGAGAGAGAGCGAGAGGGAAGTACAGAGAGAGAGAGAGAGCGAGAGGGAAGTACAGAGAGAGAGAGAGAGAGCGAGAGGGAAGTACAGAGAGAGAGAGAGAGCGAGAGGGAAGTACAGAGAGAGAGAGAGAGCGAGAGGGAAGTACAGAGAGAGAGAGCGACAGGGAAGTACAGAGAGAGAGAGAGAGCGAGAGGGAAGTACAGAGAGAGAGAGAGAGCGAGAGGGAAGTACAGAGAGAGAGAGAGAGAGCGAGAGGGAAGTACAGAGAGAGAGAGAGCGAGAGGGAAGTACAGAGAGAGAGAGAGAGCGAGAGGGAAGTACAGAGAGAGAGAGAGAGCGAGAGGGAAGTACAGAGAGAGAGAGAGCGAGAGGGAAGTACAGAGAGAGAGAGAGCGACAGGGAAGTACAGAGAGAGAGAGAGAGCGAGAGGGAAGTACAGAGAGAGAGAGAGAGCGAGAGGGAAGTACAGAGAGAGAGAGAGAGCGAGAGGGAAGTACAGAGAGAGAGAGAGAGCGAGAGGGAAGTACAGAGAGAGAGAGAGAGCGAGAGGGAAGTACAGAGAGAGAGAGAGAGCGAGAGGGAAGTACAGAGAGAGAGAGAGAGCGAGAGGGAAGTACAGAGAGAGAGAGAGCGAGAGGGAAGTACAGAGAGAGAGAGAGCGAGAGGGAAGTACAGAGAGAGAGAGAGAGCGAGAGGGAAGTACAGAGAGAGAGAGAGAGAGAGAGAGGGAAGTACAGAGAGAGAGAGAGAGAGAGGGAAGTACAGAGAGAGAGAGAGAGAGAGAGAGGGAAGTACAGAGAGAGAGAGAGAGCGAGAGGGAAGTACAGAGAGAGAGAGAGAGCGAGAGGGAAGTACAGAGAGAGAGAGAGAGAGGGAAGTACAGAGAGAGAGAGAGAGAGAGAGAGAGAGGGAAGTACAGAGAGAGAGAGCGACGGAGGGAAGTGCAGAGAGAGCGAAGGAAAGGAAGCGTGAAAAGCAGATCTTGATTATTGCGTTGACGTTTTGATCATGCAGGTGTGTGTGTTTACTCACCAGTTTGATGTTGTCCTCTGGTCGGAGGAGAGTGAACATGGTCTGCAGGTGCTGCTGGAGGTCACCTGGAGAGACGGGCGCACACACACTTAACACTGCACTCTGTGTTCCCATGATAACCACCACCACACTGTTCCATTCCTCAGTATAGCATCCTAATGGCCTTTACAGTAGACTGCATATCTGCTCATCTCTTCTCTTTGTCACATTAATGCTTCATCACTGGCATCTTTCCATCTCTCTCTCCGCTAATTGAACCGTGAATTAGGGAGTTTCTCATGGCCACGGTGCTTTGCTTGCTCTTTGCGGTCTAGGCCAGGTAACTGGTAAACACTTGGTGACAACTGCTGATGTCAAAAAGGGCTTTATAAAATACATTTCAATGATTGATCTGGACATGAAACTACTGTGCTCAGTTTCCCATAATGTCTGTACTCCGTACTGTACCTGCATGTTTGCTGCGGAGCTGAGCGAAGCGGGAAGCAGAGGTAGGGGAGGAGCCATTTCCCCGGGGCAGGAAGAGGGCGGCACCTTTCACTGTCAGGAAGCTCTCACTGATACTGGAGAGAGAGAGTGGGACAAGAGAGAGAGATGGAGCGGAGGAAGAGTGTTAAAATGCTTTCACAACAACCAATACAATCCTATTATGGTAGAACAGCCCAATCTGCTGCCCCTGAGGCAGGGCAGTGTAACTGAGGAATAACAGGGAAAAGAGGAGGTCGCTTAGAGACAGAGCGGAACAAAAGCAGACCGTCCCGTGCCCCCCCGACTCTCTTCAAGGTTCCAGCACACCACTACATATGGGTTGTTGTCTGATGACAGAGTGTCACCTATTAGATGGATGTTCTCTAAAAACGCTACAGGCCGAGGGGCGATGTTCTCTTAAAACGCTACAGGCCGAGGGGCGATGTTCTCTTAAAACGCTACAGGCCGAGGGGCGATGTTCTCTTAAAACGCTACAGGCCGAGGGGCGATGTTCTCTTAAAACGCTACAGGCCGAGGGGCGATGTTCTCTTAAAACGCTACAGGCCGAGGGGCGATGTTCTCTTAAAACGCTACAGGCCGAGGGGCGATGTTCTCTTAAAACGCTACAGGCCGAGGGGCGATGTTCTCTTAAAACGCTACAGGCCGAGGGGCGATGTTCTCTTAAAACGCTACAGGCCGAGGGGCGATGTTCTCTTAAAACGCTACAGGCCGAGGGGCGATGTTCTCTTAAAACGCTACAGGCCGAGGGGCGATGTTCTCTTAAAACGCTACAGGCCGAGGGGCGATGTTCTCTTAAAACGCTACAGGCCGAGGGGCGATGTTCTCTAAAACGCTACAGGCCGAGGGGCGATGTTCTCTTAAAACGCTACAGGCCGAGGGGCGATGTTCTCTTAAAACGCTACAGGCCGAGGGGCGATGTTCTCTTAAAACGCTACAGGCCGAGGGGCGATGTTCTCTTAAAACGCTACAGGCCGAGGGGCGATGTTCTCTTAAAACGCTACAGGCCGAGGGGCGATGTTCTCTTAAAACGCTACAGGCCGAGGGGCGATGTTCTCTTAAAACGCTACAGGCCAAGGCGTGTGTGAACCAGAAGTCCTCACAAGGATAGTAAAACAGCTGAAAATACTATATTTTTGGTTATGGAAAATATATTATACAGTGGTTTAGATGGTACAACGATTATCTACACTAAACTTGCTTGTTTTGACAAACTGAAACTAGGCAAACTAACATTTTTGCAACCAGGAAATGGCAGAGCGATTTCTGCATAGTGCAACTTTAACATGGTTGTGAATGTATCTCATCTGTATCACTGAATTTGCACAACGACTCATCCCGAATTGAATTCCGCTGCTCTACAGATCGCTCCAGGGAAGAAACGCTAGTAGGTGTGGTATTTGGCCGGAGCGATGTGGTAGTCAGGCCATCATTGAATACCTACAGTAATCAGAAAGATGACTTAACAGTACAGAGGACTAGGCCTACTCACTGACTGTGTCCCAATGGTAACCCATTTCCTGTATAGTGCACGAGTTTTGACTAGGGCTTTGGACAAAAGTAGTGCATCATATAGGGAATAGGGTGCCATTTGGGACAAGCCTCCTACTGTACAGTCATCTACTGTACTCCCAACTCTGTCTACTTGCGGTGGTCTTCCATGTTTTCTGCTGAGAACAGCAGTTTTATCCTGCAGGCTGAAACTGACCTCAGTACTAAAGGCATTCATGTACTGGTCGGCAGCAGAATACCGTAGGTACAGTACTGATCTGCAGCAGAATACCGTGCAGAAGGTACAGTACTGGTCTGCAGTAGAATACCGTACAGAAGGTACAGTACTGGTCTGCAGTAGAATACCGTGTGGGAAACTGAGCTACAGTATGGGACTGAAGCAGTGCAAACTGAGCTTTCAGACCAAAACACTGAACACACATGCCACTAAATACCTCTGCCATGTTCTCTACCACCCTTACACAAATCACTGTTTCTGGAGAAAATACACTTTTTCATACTCTGAATCTATGGGTTTTAACCCTGAGCAATACTAATGTTCTTTCATCATGACAACAAACCATCCTCCATAACATGACACACAGGGAGAGATTACACACAAAGACACACACGGAAATGTGCTTTCAAACACACAGCTGGTTCCAATTTTGTGGTGGCTTAACTGTACTGGACATGCTCATAAACTAACGAACGAGGGGGAGAGAGAGGAGCTTAAAAACACAGGAGGTCAAGAAAACAATGTGTGTGAGACCTCTGCACGGCCATTTTAAACTTGACCCTCCTCTACAGTGCTTCATTCAGCCACTCTCTCTCTACTGCAGTCACTAGCTTATGGCTTTGGCCTTTATACAACATGAGGCGCAAACCCATATTAGATAAAGTAATGATATTTCTATGGGCTTACCCATTGGTCTAACTTACCCAGAAGGCCATGTAGCTGCACTTCAGGAAACATATTAAAGTGTTTTACATTTTATTACAGCAGGGGTTCTCAAAGTATATATTACTTTTTTAATTTTAATGATTAAACGACTTTTGGCCAACGGATCCGTGGAATACGTTTAAAGTGTGTAAAACAAAAAAGGTGATATTATTCATCTACAATGTATGTTCTTAACCCTGGGCAACATGGGCCTGGGGAGGCTCACAGGGATATTAGTATCCACAGTACTCTGTTCTTAACCCTGGGCAACATGGGCCTGGAGAGGCTCACAGGGATATTAGTATCCACAGTACTCTGTTCTTAACCCTGGGCAACATGGGCCTGGAGAGGCTCACAGGGATATTAGTATCCACAGTACTCTGTTCTTAACCCTGGGCAACATGGGCCTGGAGAGGCTCACAGGGATATTAGTATCCACAGTACTCTGTTCTTAACCCTGGGCAACATGGGCCTGGAGAGGCTCACAGGGATATTAGTATCCACAGTACTCTGTTCTTAACCCTGGGCAACATGGGCCTGGAGAGGCACACAGGGATATTAGTATCCACAGTACTCTGTTCTTAACCCTGGGCAACATGGGCCTGGAGAGGCTCACAGGGATATTAGTATCCACAGTACTCTGTTCTTAACCCTGGGCAACATGGGCCTGGAGAGGCACACAGGGATATTAGTATCCACAGTACTCTGTTCTTAACCCTGGGCAACATGGGCCTGGAGAGGCTCACAGGGATATTAGTATCCACAGTACTCTGTTCTTAACCCTGGGCAACATGGGCCTGGGGAGGCTCACAGGGATATTAGTATCCACAGTACTCTGTTCTTAACCCTGGGCAACATGGGCCTGGAGAGGCACACAGGGATATTAGTATCCACAGTACTCCACCAATTATCAATTGTTCAACTGAATACTATTCCCCAGTGCATTTTGACATAAATGCACTGCAACTTAAAGTTCATATGGATCCGTTTAAATCGCAATATCAAACAATTTCTGGGAAACAATTAAGTACCTTTTTTGCTTACTACATGATTCCATATGTTCTATTTCATAGTTTTGATGTCTTCACTATTATTCTATAGCAAAAACAAAGAAAAACCCTTGAATGAGTAGGTGTCTCCAAACTTCTGACTGGTACTGTATATTTCCCAAGCCAATAAAGCCCTTTGAATTGAGAGAGCGAGAGCGGGACAGAGAGCGGGACAGAGAGCGGGACAGAGAGAGGGACAGAGAGAGGGACAGAGAGAGGGACAGAGAGAGGGAAACAGAGCGAGCGAGCGAGACAGAGAGAGGGACAGAGAGAGGGACAGAGAGAGGGAAACAGAGCGAGCGAGACAGAGAGAGGGACAGAGAGAGGGACAGAGAGAGGGACAGAGAGAGGGACAGAGAGAGGGACAGAGAGAGGGACAGAGAGAGGGACAGAGAGAGGGACAGAGAAGGGACAGAGAGAGGGACAGAGAGAGGGACAGAGAGAGGGACAGAGAGAGGGACAGAGAGAGCGAGACAGAGAGAGGGACAGAGAGAGGGACAGAGAGAGGGACAGAGAGAGGGACAGAGAGAGGGACAGAGAGAGGGACAGAGAGAGGGACAGAGAGAGGGACAGAGAGAGGGACAGAGAGAGGGACAGAGAGCGAGCGAGCGAGACAGAGAGCGAGACAGAGAGAGAGGGACAGAGAGAGGGACAGAGAGAGGGACAGAGAGAGGGACAGAGAGAGGGACAGAGAGAGGGAAACAGAGCGAGCGAGCGAGACAGAGAGCGAGACAGAGAGAGAGGGACAACGAAAGCTGTTTAATGTTTCCCCTGTTTATTTCCCTTTTGTTTATTGTCTATTCCATTTGCTTTGGAAATGTAATCCTGTTTCCCAAACATAAGTTTGTACTTTAACTATTTGCACATAATGACATTTGTAAAGTCTTTATTCTTTTGGAACTTGAGTGTAATGTTTACTGTTCATTTTTATTGTTTATTTCACCTTTGTTTATTATCTACTTCACTTGCTGTGGCAATGTTAACATATGTTTCCCATGCCAATAAAGCCCTTGAATTGAAATTGAATTGAGAGAAACAGAGACCGAGAGAGAGAAACAGACAGAGTAATCCAACCATTTGTATGCAGCAATCTTCTCCATTTCAAATCCTCTCACTCATTGATCGATACAGGTGAGTGTCATAATGACATGGGGCACATTGGGGTGGACCCACCAGTCTCAATGAGCGGAGATTTGAAATATAAAAATGGAAGCGTACACATTGTTGGATTACTTCATAGAGCAAATAAAGATATATATTTGAATGTACAATATGTTCCATTATCAAAACGCACCACCTGCAACTGGACACAATGACATCTTAGAATATACCAAGATGATATCGCCAAGTTAACCTGTTGTGGATAGGGGGCAGTATTTTCACGGCCGGATAAAAAAACATACCCGATTTAATCTGGTTACTACTCTTGCCCAGAAACTAGAATATGCATATAATTAGTAGATTTGGATAGAAAACACTCTAAAATTTCTAAAACTGTTTGAATGGTGTCTGTGAGTATAACAGAACTCATATGGCAGGCAAAAACCTGAGAAGATTCCAAGCAGGAAGTGGCCTGTCTGACAATTTGTTGTCCTTCTGTTGCATCTCTATCGAAATTACAGCATCTGAGCTGTTACGTGACACTTTCTAAGGCTTCCATTGGCTCTCTAAAGCCTTCAGAAACCGGATTTAGGCGTCTCTTGTCTCTGGGCAGATAACAGCAGCACAGTTTGTCAGTGGTCTGCCTGGTGACAGAAAGACTGGAGATGCGCGTTCACGAGCCCTTGCCATTTTTTTCTTTCCCTCTTTGAATGAATACAACATTGTCCGGTTGGAATACTATCGCTATTTTACAAGAAATAGCATAAAAATTGATTTTAAACAGCGTTTGACATGCTTCTAAGTACGGTAATGGAACATTTTGATTTTTTTTGTCACGAAATGCGCTCGCGCGTTACCCTTTGGATAGTGACCTGAAAGCACGAACAAAACGAAGGTATTTGGATATAACTATGGATTATTTGGAACCAAAACAACATTTGTTGTTGAAGTAGAAGTCCTGGGAGTGCATTCTGACGAAGAACAGCAACGGTAATACCATTTTTCTAATAGTAATTCTGAGTTTAGTGAGCCCCGAAGTTAGCGGGTGTCTGAATAGCTAGCCTGTGATGGCTGAGCTATGTACTCAGAATATTGCAAAATATGCTTTCGCCGAAAATATATTTTAAAATCTGACATAGGGATTGCATAAAGGAGTTCTGTATCTATAATTCTTAAAATAATTATGTATTTTGTCAACGTTTATGATGAGTAATTTAGTAAATTCACCGGAAGTTTTCGGTGGGAATGCTAGTTCTGAACATCACATGCCAAAAGCTGTTTTTTGATATAAATATGAACTTGATTGAACAAAACATGCATGTATTGTATAACATAATGTCCTGGGAGTGTCATCTGATGAAGATCATCAAAGGTTAGTGCTGCATTTAGCTGTGGTTTGGGTTTTTGTGACATATATATGCTTGCATGGAAAATGGCTGTGTGATTGTTTTTTGGCTATGTACTCTCCTAACATAATCTAATGTTTTGCTTTCGCTGTAAAGCCTTTTTGACATCGGACAATGTGGTTGGATTAACGAGAGTCTTATCTTTCAAATGGTGTAAAATAGTTGTATGTTTGAGAAATTGAAGTTATAGCATTTAAGGTTTTTGCATTTCGCACCACGCTATACTATTGGATATTTGGCGAGGCGTTCCGCTAGCAGAATGTCTGTCCTCAACAGGTTTTAAGGTTGGTCGAAAATTCTCTGTCCTACACCAAACACTACTTAGCCTGTAACTCCCAGTAAGTAATGGACACCAAAAATCTTTGGTTAAATCACATTATCTGGGCTCCTGAGTGGCGCAGTGGTCTATGGCACTGCATCTCAGTGCTAGAGGCATCACTACAGACACCCTGGTTCAAATCCAGGCTGTATTTTAATGAGCAGGCTTTCTTTCATGATTTGTTTTATTTTGACTGGAGCAAGAGAGCTTATTCCTGATGTGGAAACTGCCTGGAAATGATTTCATGATGGTTTTTTTCCCCAAATAGTAAACAAACATGCCCCACTCCACCGGCTCAGAGTTAAAGGGAGGGATAATCCATGGTTTTCTTCTGAGCTGTATTATTCACAAACCTA
Source organism: Salmo salar (assembly GCF_965601325.2). Lineage (NCBI taxonomy): Eukaryota > Metazoa > Chordata > Actinopteri > Salmoniformes > Salmonidae > Salmo > Salmo salar. The sequence continues at coordinate 114,072,363 of NC_138301.1, read as the reverse complement.
GTCTAGCCTGGGCTAAAGCAAGGAAATCATGTTCTGATGCTAAATGGCTTCTTTTTAGGCAGTTACGAAAGGTGCTATTTTCTTCTCAGGAAGGCAAAGTCTGAATATTTTATGTCTGTTACCACTGATAACCTGAATGACCCTAGAAAGTTTTGGAAGGCTATTAAGTCTGTCTGGTAACAGTAATGGTAATGAAATTACCGTCACATGTATTGAAGGACTGCTGCTGTATATGACAAAACTGAAATGCTGAATTGTTTCAATGAGCACTTTGTATCATCTGGTAGGAGGTTTGATTCAGTATCCTGTCTCTGTACAACCCTGTATGGATGAACCTGTGAGAGTTGGTCAAACGTTTAGCTTTTTGCCATTCTCAGTGCAGGAGGTACATAAAGCCCTGAAAACATTAGATCAGAGAAAGCCTGCAGGTCCCGATCTTCTTGATCCCTGCTTTGTAAAACTGGCAGCTGATTTCATAGCTGAACCACTTACATATCTGTTCAATCTAACCCTGGAATGGAATGAAATTCCCAAGATCTGGAAATCAGCATTTGTAAAGGGGGGAGATCCAACTCTTAAATAATTATTGGCCAATCTCAAAGCTGTCTCACCTGGTGAAAATACTTGAAACCCTTGTGAGTGAACAGCTAAAAGAGTTTTTATATACTAACTCTATTTTATCAATGTACTAAAATCGGGCTTCAGGAAGAAGCATAGCACAATTACAACAGCCATGAAAGTTTTAAATTATATCACTGAAGCCCTTAACAAAATACAGCACTGTCTCTCACTTTTATTGATCTCTAAGGCTTTTGATAGAGTTGATCATGCTATACTGAGGCAGAGATTGTCAAGCGTAGGTCTTTCGGAGGATGCAGTTTTATGGTTTGCTAACTATCTGTCTGATAGTGCACTCAATTTGATGGGCTCATGTCTGTTAAAATTGTCTGTCTAATGGTGTGCCCCAGGGCTCTGTACTTGGTCCCCTCTTATCCCATATTTATATAAATAATTTAGACAAATGTGCAAAATGCACGACTTCACTTTTATACTGATGACACTGTTTATTGTTGTGCCTCGTCTCTCACAAAAGCTTTTTATACTCTTCAACATACCTTGTGTCAATTGAAGCTTATCCTCAATACTGACAAAACTAATGGTGTTTTCTAAAGCAAGAACTAGACCTCTGAGCCTTTCACCACCTGTCAGGGCAATGAGACAGACTGTAACCTCATAAATATCTTGGAATTTTAATTGATGAAGGCCTCTTCTAAATTGCATATTCAACAACTTACATTTATGCCTATACTAGACTATGGGGATATTTTATAAATGAATGCTTCTGCTCAGTGTTTGAGATCAATTGACACCCTTTACCATGGAGCATTGAAATTTATTTTAAACCGCAAAACCCTTATGCACCACTGCACTTTATATACACATGGGTTGGCTGGCCTTCTCTAGTCAATAGTAGGCTCAGTCACTGGTATACTTTTATTTACAAAGCCATTTTGGGGTTTCCTACCATTTTATTTTGACATTTTTATTGTTCAGAAATGTGGTGGGTACTCTTCGTTTGGGGGAATTTATCCTGCTAACTGTTCCAAATGTCCGAACTGAATTTGGTAAAAGGGCTTTTATGTACTCTGCGCCATCGTCTTGGAACGCCTTACAAAATACTTTAAAACTGGAAGAACTTGTCCAGATTGGTGTTTTTAAATAATTGATTAAGGATTTTGAGGCCGATTCCCTGACCTGTCAATGTTGTTTATTTGCTGTTTTATGATTTTGTTATACTCTTGTGAATAATATATATATATATATATATTTTTTTTTTACTAGATTACCTGTCGTTTTCATGTCCGTCTGTAATTATGTAATGACATGGTGCTGCCTAACTTGGCCAGGACGCTCTTGAAAAAGATATTTCAAAATCTCGATGAGCCCTTCCTGATTAAATAACGGCTAAATAAAACATATGTAGCTAAATGTAAATGCAGCATGATTGGGGTATATGAAGCTAGAGGTGGGAGCAGGGCCTCAACTGGAGCCTTTAACTGCAAACTTACAGCTGATCAATCTTGCTCTGGGAGATGACGGAGTCCTCTATGAAGTACGGTGTCAAGGCGTAGAAGCACCGGGCCGGAGAGCTCCGTGGAGACGGGGCTACAACACCGGGAGGCATCGCTGCGATGTGGAGGACGGGAGTGGGTCGACCTGTGGTGCTGTGGCGAGGCTTGCTTCACTCCAGAGCGGCCATGTGATTGGTTACGCACGGGTGACCATGAACCACTGTACTGCACTGACCACGATCGGGGACAAACCGAAAAACACGCCACTGATGTCTAGTTTTAGAACCTCAAACTCTTATTTCATCCAGATACACGGTTCGCGCACGAGCACCAAATCACTAGCACACCAAACAACGCGAGTCCGCTCCGTTTAGTCCAAAGTCAACATATGTAATAACACTAACATAATAAAAACGTAAACAAATAAAATCAATATAAAAACGCTAAAAACAGAAGTTCAATGTTTCACAATTCGCTCTCCAGATTCACTTCATTATTGGTGCCAAATAAACGCTTGACTGGATCAAGAGCCTGATCTGTGTGAGCTGTATTCTGTTCAGATGATGACATCCTGAATGTTCCCAACCGGCAGTTGGGCTGCGGTAAATACCACTACCCGGGAGAAAGGGAGGAGACTGCGCACATGTGCTTCAATCCGGGCTCCGCGGGGATAGAAGGTGTAGCGCTGAAGCCATAAACACTGATCTTAGATCGGCGTTGGTGGTGCTCCCCAATGATCGTTATGGTTACAGGATGTGGAGGAAAGCTGATCCTAGATCTGCGCCTAAAGGTCGCCTTCTGCCTAGCGGCAGCGACACACGACCCGACTGTTTTCAGCTTCCTTCCAGTAAGAACGCGACGAAAACAAAACACGGAACAAAGATTAGGAAATCCAACAGCAACCAGATAACACGAGGAGAACATGAGCCAGGTCCTAGCCGGGGTTGTTTATCTGGTAGTGAAGCAAGCATGTTGATTTCAATGTATTAGGTGGCCTACACCTACATTTTATGTTGTGGAAAATACAGGCTTAAACCAACAAACATGTTCATATTCTCAGCTGTCAAATGACAACAAGTAGCATCCTAATCCTACCACATTGTGTGAGTCTGTGTATGATGTTTTCTAATTGTGTGTCTGGCTGAATGTTTGTGTGTGTTGTCCTCGACCCTCTATGTGGTATAGAGGAAAGACAGTGAGGTGTTGTGGTTAGATTGATTATGGCTCAGCAGTGTGCAGCGATGCTGCTGTCATGCCCTTGATTAACCTGATGGGCCACACACACACGAGATTGAATCCTTCCATGATCACATGCAATCTATCAATTTAATTTCAATCACAGACACATTTAATCCTAACATATAGCGGATGTATAGAATAGGATAGATAAGGTTATATATAATGATGATTGGGTCCAATAAGATAATAGTATAATATTCAGAGCTGTTAAAGCCTGGATACTACAGCTGATGACAGAGAAACCCTTCATCCTCTACTGCTAACTGATTGGAAGAGGAACTCATGACCCAATCACCTTCCTGCTCCATTGCTCTTTATTTTTACGCCACTTACCACATTCTTTTCTCCCTCATATCACTACATGTCTTCTCTCTCTCTTTCTGTCATGCTTGTCTTTCCTCTGTTCAGATTTATCTGTCTCTATCATTCCATCTCTAACACACAAAAACTCACACGGAGGATATCGCTGTGCTTGTGGAAACCTTGTTCACTAGGGAGCTGAGCTCATGTTTGCAGCACTGTGAGTGGGAAAGCAGGAAAATGTTCAGTGTGTGTGTGGGAATGTTCCTCTTTCTCCCTAGCTCAGCGTTTCCCAAACTCAGTCCTCGGGACCCCAAAGGGTGCACGTTTTTGCCCCAGCACTACACAACTGATTCAAATCAAAGTTTGATGATTAGTTGATTTGAATCAGCTGTGTAGCACCAGGGCAAAAACCAAAACGTGCACCCCTTGGAGGGGCCCCAGGACCGAGTTTGGGAAACCCTGCCCTAGCTCATCTTCTATCTCTCTGGTTGGACCACTGAAATTGAAACTTTCCAATGAGACAGAAGATGCTGGACAAAAACACCAGACACTCTGTTGGACCAGCCATGTCACTGGGTCTGTGTCCACACACACACACACACACACCATGGTGACCCTACAAGCCACATGTAAAAACACTCACACCAGGCTCACAAAAATATATACACACACATACTCTAATCCTTTCTGAGGCGGGATGGGGTTTACTAATTGATTAGTGCGTTAATAATCTGATCGACTTCCTGCTAGTAGATTATTTAGATAACCTTCAATACCTGACTGGATTGGTGCCAAATGCCAATAAATATACACTGAGTATACAAAACATTAAGAACACCTGCTCTTTCCATTACCAAAGGACTTCCAGCCAATTTGACACAACTGTGGGAAGCATTGGAGTCAACATGTACCAGCATCCCTGTAGAACGCTTTAGACACCTTGTAGAGTCCATCCCCCTGATTAATTGATGCTGTTCTGAGGGCAAGGGAGGGTGCAACTCAATATTAGGAAGGTGTTCCTAATGTTTGGTATACTCTGTGTGTGTCTCTCAGAGTTTAGCCTACCGGTGTCTGGGCAGTCATCTTACTGTATGCAGTGGGGCACACTACATGGACTAGATCCCTCAAAACAACTCTGGATGCCCAAGCCAGTTCAACCACATTTTTTCATTGTTCTAATCAGGGACTGATTTAGGCCTGAGAACCAGGTTGGTGCAATGAATTATCAAGTAGGACAGAAAACCAGCCGGACTTGGCAGGAGAAGAGTTGAATACCCCACGGACTAGAGAGTATGTTTTAACCAGCCGGACTTGGCAGGAGAAGAGTTGAATACCCCACGGACTAGAGAGTATGTTTTAACCAGCCGGACTTGACAGGAGAAGAGTTGAATACCCCACGGACTAGAGTGTGTATGTTTTGCTCCCCCGACATCATTGTATTGCTACTGTTCACTGACCTGCAAGGTTACACCTGGCTGCTGCTATCTGACATTAATGTGGAACAGACAGCGGTTTAACTACTTTGCAGATATGAAACCGACAATCAGAATATATCAGTAAAAAATATGAAATTCCCAGGTTATGCTACAAAACAAACTTTATAAGAGTATTTAAAAATAGGTTATATTCCATGATGTACACTAAGACATTGTTGGCAGAATAGATGGATTCAGTTCAATGCATGATTAATATAACTCACCAATACATTTCTTGGTAGTCCAAAAAATATTGCTATCAGGTTGTAAATCACAGATACACTGTTTCAATGACTCAATATTTTGGACAAAAACGGATAAACGTTACTAAGGCTGGGAATGTCAATACAATCAAACTAGCAAAGGCAATTATCACAGGTAAGTCATAATGTGGCTAATAGGCTAGCGTATCTATTTATGTAGCAAGTTAAAAACACAGGGCTTACCGTAGGCTAGATAGCTAGCTATCTGCTAGGAGGATGTCATGTCATTGGAGGAGTGGTTGAGTGACTGACTTTTTCCCCTCATATTGTTTTCGGTAGCTATATACAGCTAGAGATGCAGGTGTCATTTGGTTAGCTAACAAGAACTTGAACGACTGTTATACAGTTAGCATATATCTTGCGTTAGCAAATTCACTCTGGCTATCTACTCCGATTTCAGATCACTTGTCTGAGTGTGCCACAGCGCAGAATAACTGAATTTACGCAACACCTGAATATGACCGCTGTCAGTAAACGTTGGCAAATCAATAGTCACGAACGCTCTAGATAACAGCCTAGCTAACCCACTCTGCTAGGGCAAGTAAAATGGTCAGAGTGAAGTAGCAAGCTAGCCAACCTTAGCCAGGAAGACAAGCTGCAGAAGGACGAGAACGCTACAATTCCCCATTGTTTATCATTGCAATTTTGATGGCCAACTAGCTGAAATAGTTGAGAGGGTTTATCTAATGTCCCATCATTATATTTTAGCTCATCTTGCTCTGGCTAGCATTAGTTGTTGATGTACAGTATCAGTAAGAAGTATTGACACACCTACTCATTCAAGGGTTTCTTTATTTTTACTATTATCTACATTGTAGAATAATATTGAAGACATTGAAACTATGAAATCATGTAGCAACCAAAAAAAAGTGTTATCAAAATACTTTATATTTGAGATTCTTCTATGTAGCCACCCTTTGCCTTGATGACAGCTTTACTTTGAATGCTTTTCCAACAGTCTTGAAGGAGTTCCCACATATGCTGAGCACTTGTTGGCTGCTTTTCCTTCACTCCGCGGTCCAACTCATCCCAAACCATCTCACTTGGGTTGAGGTCAGGTGATTGTGGAGGCCAGGCTATCTGATGCAGCACTCCATCACTCTCCTTTTTGGTCAAATAGCCCTTACAAATGACGGTGCAAACCAGATGGGATGGCGTATCACTGCAGAATGCTGTGGTAGCCATGCTGGTTAAGTGTGCTTTGAATTCTAAATAAAATCAGACAGTGTCACCAGCAAAGCACACCATCACACCTCCTCCATGCTTCACGGTGGGAACCACACATGCGAAGATCATCCGTTCACCTACTCTGCGTCTCACAAAGACACGGTGTTTGGAACCAAAAGTCTCAAATTTGGACTCCAGACCAAAGGACAGATTTCCACCGGTCTAATGTCCATTGCTCGTGTTTCTTGGCCCAAGCAAGTCTCTTCTTATTGGTGTCCTTTAGTAGTGTTTTTTTGCAGCATTTTAGCCATGAAGGCCTGATTCACACAGTCTCCTCTGAATAGTTGATGTCGAGATGTGTTTGTTACTTGAACTCAGAAGCATTTTTTTGGGCTGCAATTTCTGAGGCTGGTAACTAATGAACTTATCGTCTGCAGCAGAGGTAACTCTGGGTCTTCCTTTCCTGTGGCGGTCCTCATGAGAGCCAGATTCATCATAGCACTTGATGGTTTTTGCGACTGCACTTGAAGAAACTTTCAAAGTTCTTGACATTTTCAGGTTTGACTGACCTTCATGTCTTAAAGTAATGATGGACTGTCATTTCTCTTTGCTTATTTGAGCTCTTCTTGCCATAATATGGACTTAGTATTTTACCAAATAGGGCTATCTTCTATATACCACCTCTACCATGTCACAACACAACTGATTGGCTCAAATGCATTAAGTAAGAAAGAAAGAAATTCCACCAATTCACTTAACAAGGCACACCTGTTAATTTAAATGCATTCCAGCTGACTACCTCATGAAGCTGGTTGAGAGAATGCCAAGCATGTGCAAAGCTGTCAAGGCAAAGGGTGGCTACTTTGAAGAATCTCAAATATTTTGATTTGTTTAGCACTTTTTTGGTTACTACATGATTCCATGTGTTATTTCATAGGTTTGATGTCTTCACTATTATTCTATAAATGTAGAAAATAGTAAAAATAAAGAAAATCCATGGAATGAGTAGGTGTGTCCAAACTTTTGACTGGTACTGTGCATAATGGAGAGAGCCTACCTTTCATGGTTGTTTGATCAATAGGACTGTAAAGTTCCCAAATGTAAGGGGACTCCTGTGGTACTGACATATTTTTAGAAATCCATTCAGGTGTATTTTGTGGCTTTTGGTGAATGCATCCTAATGATCTAAAGTCACGCTGTTGCAACTGTCTGTAAACACACAGTACAGTTCAAAGTGAATGATGGCAGGCCTGTGTAGCAAATGGCTTGTTTGCATAAAGGCCTACTGTAGCTCTGATTGTCTATGGTGCACCGGTCTGTGTAGACTCCGGTCCTGGACGAGACAGATGTTTTTATTAGGTTTTATTTGCTGCAGTGTCTATTAAATTGTCCAAACACACGGCCGCTTTCCCAATCTATATTGCTATAGCAGTTTCACAAATTACCTAGAATGTCTGGGAATTACGTATACGAAAAATGAATGAAACGTGAAAATGACCATAAGTGCTTGCTTGTCAGAAAATGTAAAAAAAATAAAAATCTTCCTGTGGTGTCTATGAATAGGATTTAATAAGATTTCATGTTGCTAAAATGCTGTCAGTTCCACTTTAAGGAACTGGTATAATGCTTTTAATTTCCTGGTAAAATGAAGGTAAACATTACCTGAATACAACAGGGAGGTGTTCAACAGTCCCAGCAGCTATTTCTAACCTCATCTCTCCTTGTTTATTTAGGACTGACCTACTGAAACAAAACCTCACAAAAAAACTGCTTACAGAGAATGGAGGGACTGACTGGTACAAATCGGTTACACTCATACAATCGTTTCCTTTCTTTAGCTCTATTCTCTTCTCATATCACCTGGCTGTATGTTCTAGTCCCTCCTCATATCATCTGGCTGTATGTTCTAGTCCCCCATATCATCTGGCTGTATGTTCTAGTCCCTCCTATCATATCACCTGGCCGTATGTTGAAGTCCCTCCTCATATCATATCACCTGGCTGGTATGTTCTAGTCCCTCCTCATATCATATCACCTGGCTGTATGTTCTAGTCCCTCATATCATATCACCTGGCTGTATGTTCTAGTCCCTCATATCATATCACCTGGCTGTATGTTCTAGTCCGTCATATCATATCATCTGGCTGTATGTTCTAGTCCCTCCTCATATCACCTGGCCGTATGTTCTAGTCCCTCATATATCACCTGGCCGTATGTTCTAGTCCCTCATATCATATCACCTGGCTGTATGTTCTAGTCCCTCCTCATATCATCTGGCTGTATGTTCTAGTCCCTCCTCATATCATATCATCTGGCTGTATGTTCTAGTCCCTCCTCATATCATCTGGCTGTATGTTCTAGTCCCTCCTCATATCATCTGGCTGTATGTTCTAGTCCCTCCTCATATCACCTGGCTGGTATGTTCTAGTCCCTCCTCATATCATATCACCTGGCTGGTATGTTCTAGTCCCTCCTCATATCATATCACCTGGCTGTATGTTCTAGTCCCTCCTCATATCATATCACCTGGCTGGTATGTTCTAGTCCCTCGCCAAATCACCTGGCTGGTATGTTCTAGTCCCTCCTCATATCATATCACCTGGCTGGTATGTTCTAGTCCCTCCTCATATCATATCACCTGGCTGGTATGTTCTAGTCCCTCCTCATATCATATCACCTGGCTGGTATGTTCTAGTCCCTCCTCATATCATATCACCTGGCTGGTATGTTCTAGTCCCTCCTCATATCATATCATCTGGCTGTATGTTCTAGTCCCTCCTCATATCACCTGGCTGGTATGTTCTAGTCCCTCCTCATATCATATCACCTGGCTGTATGTTCTAGTCCCTCCTCATATCATCTGGCTGTATGTTCTAGTCCCTACTCATATCATATCATCTGGCTGTATGTTCTAGTCCCTCCACATATCATCTGGCTGGTATGTTCTAGTCCCTCCTCATATCATCTGGCTGTATGTTCTAGTCCCTCCTCATATCATCTGGCTGTATGTTCTAGTCCCTCCTCATATCATCTGGCTGTATGTTCTAGTCCCTCCTCATATCATATCACCTGGCTGGTATGTTCTAGTCCCTCCTCATATCACCTGGCTGGTATGTTCTTGTCCCTCCTCATATCACCTGGCTGGTATGTTCTAGTCCCTCCTCATATCACCTGGCTGGTATGTTCTAGTCCCTCCTCATATCACCTGGCTGGTATGATCTAGTCCCTCCTCATATTATATCACCTGGCTGTATGTTCTAGTCCCTCCTCATATCATATCACCTGGCTGGTATGTTCTAGTCCCTCCTCATATCACCTGGCTGGTATGTTCTTGTCCCTCCTCATATCACCTGGCTGGTATGTTCTAGTCCCTCCTCATATCACCTGGCTGGTATGTTCTAGTCCCTCCTCATATCACCTGGCTGGTATGTTCTAGTCCCTCCTCATATCACCTGGCTGGTATGTTCTAGTCCCTCCTCATATCATATCACCTGGCTGGTATGTTCTAGTCCCTCCTCATATATCACCTGGCTGGTATGTTCTAGTCCCTCCTCATATCATATCACCTGGCTGGTATGATCTAGCCCCTCCTCATATCATATCACCTGGCTGGTATGTTCTAGCCCCTCCTCATATCACCTGGCTGGTATGTTCTAGTCCCTCCCCATATCACCTGGCTGGTATGTTCTAGTCCCGCCCCATATCACCTGGCTGGTATGTTCTAGTCCCTCCCCATATCACCTGGCTGGTATGTTCTAGTCCCTCCCCATATCATATCACCTGGCTGGTATGTTCTAGTCCCTCCCCATATCATATCACCTGGCTGGTATGTTCTAGTCCCTCCCCATATCACCTGGCTGGTATGTTCTAGTCCCTCCCCATATCACCTGGCTGGTATGTTCTAGCCCCTCCCCATATATCACCTGGCTGGTATGTTCTAGTCCCTCCTCATATCACATCACCTGGCTGGTATGTTCTAGTCCATCCCCATATCACCTGGCTGGTATGTTCTAGCCCCTCCTCATATCACCTGGCTGGTATGTTCTAGTCCCTCCTCATATCACCTAGCTGGTATGTTCTAGTCCCTCCTCATATCACCTAGCTGGTATGTTCTAGTCCCTCCTCATATCACCTAGCTGGTATGTTCTAGTCCCTCCTCATATCACCTGGCTGGTATGTTCTAGCCCCTCCTCATATCACCTGGCTGGTATGTTCTAGTCCCTCCTCATATCACATCACCTGGCTGGTATGTTCTAGTCCCTCCTCATATCACATCACCTGGCTGGTATGTTCTAGTCCCTGCCCATATCACCTGGCTGGTATGTTCTAGTCCCTCCTCATAGCACCTGGCTGGTATGTTCTAGTCCCTCCCCATATCACCTGGCTGGTATGTTCTAGTCCCTCCCCATATCACCTGGCTGGTATGTTCTAGTCCCTCCCCATATCACCTGGCTGGTATGTTCTAGTCCCTCCCCATATCACCTGGCTGGTATGTTCTAGTCCCTCCCCATATCACCTGGCTGGTATGTTCTAGTCCCTCCCCATATCACCTGGCTGGTATGTTCTAGTCCCTCCCCATATCACCTGGTTGGTATGTTCTAGTCCCTCCTCATATCACCTGGCTGGTATGTCCTAGTCCCTCCTCATATCACCTGGCTGGTATGTTCTAGTCCCTCCTCATATCACCTGGCTGGTATGTTCTAGTCCCTCCTCATATCACCTGGCTGGTATGTTCTAGTCCCTCCTCATATCACCTGGCTGGTATGTTCTAGTCCCTCCCCATATAACCTGTCTGGTATGTTCTAGTCCCTCCTCATATAACCTGTCTGGTATGTTCTAGTCCCTCCTCATATCACCTGGCTGGTATGTTCTAGTCCCTCCCCATATCACCTGGCTGGTATGTTCTAGTCCCTCATATCATCTGGCTGTATGTTCTAGTCCCTCCTCATATCATATCACCTGGCTGGTATGTTCTAGCCCCTCCTCATATCATATCACCTGGCTGGTATGTTCTAGCCCCTCATATCACCTGGCTGGTATGTTCTAGTCCCTCCTCATATCATATCACCTGGCTGGTATGTTCTAGTCCCTCCTCATATCACCTGGCTGGTATGTTCTAGTCCCTCCTCATATCACCTGGCTGGTATGTTCTAGTCCCTCCCCATATCACCTGGCTGGTATGTTCTAGTCCCTCCTCATATCATATCACCTGGCTGGTATGTTCTAGTCCCTCCTCATATCATATCACCTGGCTGGTATGTTCTAGCCCCTCCTCATATCATATCACCTGGCTGGTATGTTCTAGTCCCTCCTCATATCATATCACCTGGCTGATATGTTCTAGCCCCTCCTCATATCATATCACATGGCTGGTATGTTTTAGCCCCTCCCCATATCACCTGGCTGGTATGTTCTAGCCCCTCCCCATATCACCTGGCTGGTATGTTCTAGCCCCTCCTCATATCACCTGGCTGGTATGTTCTAGTCCCTCCTCATATCACCTGGCTGGTATGTTCTAGTCCCTCCTCATATCACCTGGCTGGTATGTTCTAGTCCCTCCTCATATCACCTGGCTGGTATGTTCTAGTCCCTCCTCATATCATATCACCTGGATGGTATGTTCTAGCCCCTCCCCATATCACCTGGCTGGTATGTTCTAGCCCCTCCTCATATCACCTGGCTGGTATGTTCTAGTCCCTCCTCATATCACCTGGCTGGTATGTTCTAGTCCCTCATATCATATCACCTGGCTGGTATGTTCTAGTCCCTCCTCATATAACCTGGCTGGTATGTTCTAGTCCCTCCTCATATAACCTGGCTGGTATGTTCTAGTCCCTCCTCATATAACCTGGCTGGTATGTTCTAGTCCCTCCTCATATAACCTGGCTGGTATGTTCTAGTCCCTCCTCATATAACCTGGCTGTTATGTTCTCGTCCCTCCTCATATCATATCACCTGGCTGTATGTTCTAGTCCCTCCTCATATCACCTGGCTGGTATGTTCTAGTCCCTCCTCATATCATATCACCTGGCTGTTATGTTCTAGTCCCTCCTCATATCATATCACCTGGCTGGTATGTTCTAGTCCCTCATATCATATCACCTGGCTGGTATGTTCTAGTCCCTCATATCATATCACCTGGCTGGTATGTTCTAGTCCCTCATATAACCTGGCTGGTATGTTCTAGTCCCTCATATAACCTGGCTGGTATGTTCTAGTCCCTCCTCATATAACCTGGCTGTATGTTCTCGTCCCTCATATCATATCACCTGGCTGTATGTTCTAGGCCCTTCCCATATCACCTGGCTGGTATGTTCTAGTCCCTCCTCATATCATCTGGCTGTATGTTCTAGTCCCTCATATCATCTTGCTGTATGTTCTAGTCCCTCATATCATATCACCTGGCTGTATGTTCTAGTCCCTCATATCATATCACCTGGCTGTATGTTCTAGTCCCTCCCCATATCACCTGGCTGGTATGTTCTAGTCCCTCCTCATATCATATCACCTGGCTGTATGTTCTAGTCCCTCATATCATCTGGCTGTATGTTCTAGTCCCTCATATCATATCACCTGGCTGTATGTTCTAGTCCCTCCCCATATCACCTGGCTGGTATGTTCTAGTCCCTCCTCATATCATATCACCTGGCTGTATGTTCTAGTCCCTCATATCATCTGGCTGTATGTTCTAGTCCCTCATATCATATCACCTGGCTGTATGTTCTAGTCCCTCATATCATATCACCTGGCTGTATGTTGCAGTCCCTCCTCATATCATATCACCTGGCTGTATGTTGCAGTCCCTCCTCATATCATATCACCTGGCTGTATGTTCTAGTCTCTCCTCATATCATATCACATCACCTGGCTGTATGTTCTAGTCCCTCCTATCATATCATATCACCTGGCTGTATGTTCTAGTCCCTCCTATCATATCATATCACCTGGCTGTATGTTCTAGTCCCTCCTATCATATCATATCACCTGGCTGTATGTTCTAGTCCCTCCTATCATATCATATCACCTGGCTGTATGTTCTAGTCCCTCCTATCATATCATATCACCTGGCTGTATGTTCTAGTCCCTCCTATCATATCACCTGGCTGTATGTTCTAGTCCCTCCTATCATATCATATCACCTGGCTGTATGTTCTAGTCCCTCATATCATATCATATCACCTGGCTGGTATGTTCTAGTCCCTCATATCATATCACCTGGCTGGTATGTTCTAGTCCCTCATATCATATCACCTGGCTGGTATGTTCTAGTCCCTCATATCATATCACCTGGCTGGTATGTTCTAGTCCCTCCTCATATCATATCACCTGGCTGGTATGTTCTAGTCCCTCCTCATATCACCTGGCTGGTATGTTCTAGTCCCTCATATCATATCATATCACCTGGCTGTATGTTCTAGTCCCTCATATCATATCACCTGGCTGGTATGTTCTAGTCCCTCATATCATATCACCTGGCTGGTATGTTCTAGTCCCTCATATCATATCACCTGGCTGTATGTTGCAGTCCCTCCTCATATCATATCACCTGGCTGTATGTTGCAGTCCCTCCTCATATCATATCACCTGGCTGTATGTTGCAGTCCCTCCTCATATCATATCACCTGGCTGTATGTTCTAGTCTCTCCTCATATCATATCACCTGGCTGTATGTTGCAGTCCTTCCTCATATCATATCACCTGGCTGTATGTTGCAGTCCCTCCTCATATCATATCACCTGGCTGTATGTTGCAGTCCCTCCTCATATCATATCACCTGGCTGTATGTTGCAGTCCCTCCTCATATCATATCACCTGGCTGTATGTTGCAGTCCCTCCTCATATCATATCACCTGGCTGGTATGTTCTAGTCCCTCATATCATATCACCTGGCTGTATGTTGCAGTCCCTCCTCATATCACCTGGCTGTATGTTGCAGTCCCTCCTCATATCACCTGGCTGTATGTTGCAGTCCCTCCTCATATCATATCACCTGGCTGTATGTTCTGAGAAGTGTAAGTATTGGGACATAGACCCAAGTGTGTGTGTTTTTTTGGTTTTACTATCCTTGTAGGGACCAGACATCCTGACAATGATAGTAAAACAAGGAACATTTAGACAAATGGGGACATTTCACAGGTCCCCACAAGGAAAAAGGCAATTTAAGGCTTAGGTTTAGAATTAGGGGTAAGGCTTAGGGAAACTATGATTTTTTAAAATGGGAAACAATTGTTTAGACCCACAAGGATATTAAAACAAACGTGTGCTTGAATGAGTAATCAGGTTCTGAGGTAATGATTAACACTAGGAACACAGACTAACATTGTGGTCATCCAAAGCCTGATTGATGGAAGGCTGTGGGGTGCAAATGGGTATCTGACGCTATCACTGTGGTCAGATAAACAGGGAAGTCCACTAACCCAAAGTCTGATGCAAGAGGGTGCAGTCAAACTGTGAAAGCAGTTCCTGGTTGATTTCCTCTCTGGAACCAGCTCACCAGGGTTTGCATACAGAGCAGAGGTTTATGTCATTTTATCTGATCAAATAAACGTATGTACATGTGTAGAGGAGGCGGCGTGAGTCACCTAGGCTTTAGCTCAGAGGGCTAGTACAGTCCAAGTCACATTGGCAACCTGGGTTCAATACAACGTCTGCTGTATGCATGCATGCATGCTGGATGCACGTAATCTATCGAGAACAATAAAAGGTATCTCATGAAAGTCACACCTCGCCCTGACATAGCCAATCACAACCTGTGGAAGCCTGAGGCGGCCAATCACCTGAACGCTGTGTCATTAGACTTGATAAATCAGTCATTTATGACTGTGCAAAGACAGACACAGCCAGCCAGCCGTTAATACTGTACTAGTGCCAGGGGACTTTTACAGTGAACAATATAAAAGTGACGTCCCCTGTTGACATTGTCCAACCACTACTGACTCAGTCAATACACAGAGCAGTGTATCCCTTTCCTTTATAGATGCTGGGGCGGGACAGCTGTTTACCTCTGTTGCTGCCTCCCAAAACAACTTGGCTTCAATCTGGTTTTAAAAGACCTTGGATGTTGTTTTGGGGACTTCTGTGCTCCTTCCATGGAACAATGGAGAGAAAACACCAGTTGACCTAAAACAGCATGGTTTCTCACAGTGTAGTAGATTACCCTCAGAAGCACACACACACATACATATATAAAACTAGGCCTATGTAGTCCAGGTACAGTATATTGACACACACACACACATATAAAACTAGGCCTATGTAGTCCAGGTACAGTATATTGACACACACACACACACACACATAAAACTAGGCCTATGTAGTCCAGGTACAGTATATTGACACACACACACACACACACACATACATATATAAAACTAGGCCTATGTAGTCCAGGTACAGTATATTGACACACACACACACACACATATATAAAACTAGGCCTATGTAGTCCAGGTACAGTATATTGACACACACACACACACACACATATAAAACTAGGCCTATGTAGTCCAGGTACAGTATATTGACACACACATACACATATAAAACTAGGCCTATGTAGTCCAGGTACAGTATATTGACACACACACACACACACACACACACACACATACATATATAAAACTAGGCCTATGTAGTCCAGGTACAGTATATTGACACACACACACATATATAAAACTAGGCCTATGTAGTGCAGGTACAGTATATTGACACACACACACACACACATATAAAACTAGGCCTATGTAGTCCAGGTACAGTATATTGACACACACACACACACACACACATATAAAACTAGGCCTATGTATTCCAGGTACAGTATATTGACACACACACACACATACACATATAAAACTAGGCCTATGTAGTCCAGGTACAGTATATTGACACACACACACACACACACACACACATATAAAACTAGGCCTATGTAGTCCAGGTACAGTATATTGACACACACACACACACATATATAAAACTAGGCCTATGTAGTCCAGGTACAGTATATTGACACACACACATATAAAACTAGGCCTATGTAGTCCAGGTACAGTATATTGACACACACACACACATACACATATAAAACTAGGCCTATGTAGTCCAGGTACAGTATATTGACACACACACACACATACACATATAAAACTAGGCCTATGTAGTCCAGGTACAGTATATTGACACACACACACATACACATATAAAACTAGGCCTATGTAGTCCAGGTACAGTATATTGACACACACACACACACACACACACATATAAAACTAGGCCTATGTAGTCCAGGTACAGTATATTGACACACACACACACACACATATAAAACTAGGCCTATGTAGTCCAGGTACAGTATATTGACACACACACACACACACACACACATATAAAACTAGGCCTATGTATTCCAGGTACAGTATATTGACACACACACACACATACACATATAAAACTAGGCCTATGTAGTCCAGGTACAGTATATTGACACACACACACATACATATATAAAACTAGGCCTATGTAGTCCAGGTACAGTATATTGACACACACACACACACACACACACACACACACATACATATATAAAACTAGGCCTATGTAGTCCAGGTACAGTATATTGACACACACACACACATACATATATAAAACTAGGCCTATGTATTCCAGGTACAGTATATTGACACACACACACACACACACACATATATAAAACTAGGCCTATGTATTCCAGGTACAGTATATTGACACACACACACACACATATAAAACTAGGCCTATGTAGTCCAGGTACAGTATATTGACACACACACACACACACATATAAAACTAGGCCTATGTAGTCCAGGTACAGTATATTGACACACACACACACACATACACATATAAAACTAGGCCTATGTAGTCCAGGTACAGTATATTGACACACACACACACACATATATAAAACTAGGCCTATGTAGTCCAGGTACAGTATATTGACACACACACACACACACATATAAAACTAGGCCTATGTAGTCCAGGTACAGTATATTGACACACATACACACACATATATAAAACTAGGCCTATGTAGTCCAGGTACAGTATATTGACACACAGGTCCATCTGACAGTTTACATGGTATTAGGACGACCCCTGTTCATCCCCTTAAACGCTACACCATTTGCACTTAGCAGCACACCAGGACGCACAAACAACCCCAGGCAGGCAGCATCTGGAAATAGGATCCACTCGAAGAGTTCGCCTGAAAAGGTTAAATCTGGAGCGGCTGAAAACAGCAGCGTGTGTATGTGTGTGTGTTAAAATACTTTCCATAGTGTGAGCTGCTCAAAGGGGTGTGATGGGTCCACACTCAAAAAGGATGTCGCATAAAGATTACTTCATTACTCATTGTTTGTTCATTACTCATTCATTGTTTTTAATTATTTTCACTGCATCAGGGATAGCGTACACAGATGTTTCGGCTTTACATCCTTCTTCAGCGTGTTGTGTGAGCTGCTTCCATGTGTATTTGTTGAATAGATAAAAATATATCTTTTTCAAAAGTGATTTGTATCCTCTTTTAATGAGAAGGCACACACACACACACAACTCAAAAGAGTGCGCGCACACACACACGTTGCTGCTCCTTGTGAATATTGATTTCACTCCCAGCTGCACAAACACTGACAGCTCTCTCAGTGCGATAACAGAAACCCAAACTGGCCTGTGATCCATGTTCTGTTCTAATTATTTTGGCCCACATCCTGACAGACTCCGACAAGCTACACTGCTCTCTAGTTGACAGTCAGAGAACTGCAGTGCCAATCTTGGCAGCCTTTCTGACAAGAATGGGACAAATAAAGCATTGGGAAGAGATGAAGCCCTAATACAGACTTTGTTTTGTAAACACACAGACGAACACACGAGCAGAAGGCAATGTTACGTGAGAGCTGTTCAGCTGGAGTCTGTTGTGGACAGAGACATGACAAACCTGATCTACAACGACTCCACAGCTCAGGCACTCACTGGTCTAGGCAACAATGGGAGAACCAGATTGTGATGTTACAATAGCACAGGACAGTACTTTAGCACAGGAGTTCTTTATGGAGTCTCAATCACAGAGAAGCTCTTTATGATGTCACAATCACACAGGACAGAACACTCACACAGGTGCTGTTTGAGGTCACCAGCGATGTTTCCATTAACTTGTCCAGTGATTTGTCGATTTAGAAAGTTTGCATAGAGAATACATGTGACAATTGCCTGCTAGGGTGCGTTTCCATTGAACTATCTTGTGCCGATGAAAATAGCTGGACATAATGACATCACACCTATTTGTTTCATGTCTCAGGTAGTCCGCGAAAGCCAGCATGGATAGAATGCAATAATTGTCTAATATTTTCCATATTCTAATAATTATCATGTGCCATCGTATCGCCACGGTGAGACTTGCACTCCTGTAGATCTGAAATAATTGGAAGGTGAAACTTGCCAGCCAACCAGAAAAGCAAGGCGAAGCAATTCAGGCATTCTTGAAAGTCAGGACAATTCTTGTCCTGCAGAGAAAAATGCTTATAGTTGAAGAAAAAAAGAAAGGTATTTCGCAAGACCTAGGCATTTACAATTATGCCGCATTCAAAACAACTGGAAGCTCGGATCTCCGAAATAGCAGACTTCAGTGCATTCAAACCTGGGAACTCTGGGGGAAAAAACAAGCTCCGACTGGGAAAAAATATATAGCGATTTGTACAGCCATCCGACTCGGAAACTCGGGCCTCTTTCTAGAACTCTGACTTTCTGACCTGAAGATCACTGATGTCATGACTTGGCCTATTTTTCCGAGGTCCCAGTTGTTTTAAACGCAGTATCTGTTGTGGAGTGAGCTTTATAGTTACGCAGTGACATCACATGCCCTGCGTACCTTCAAAATGATTCGTCAATCATCATTTATTCAAAAAACACAGTTTCCATCGTCATTTGCCACAAAATTTAGACCGAAGAAAAATCCACCCGTCAAACGGATAAAATGTTTGTCGATCTTTAGAACACATACGTCTCAATGATTTTTATTTGCAACATTGCTTTTGTCGAATAAACCTGGGTCAATGGAAACCTGCTTACTGCCATACTGCCACATTTCTCAGATTTCTCACAATTGCACATGGTCTCTCTCTGATGTCACAATGACACAGAGTGACATTTGTAGTGTCACAAACAAGAGTGATGATATCGGGGTGTGTGTCTGTCTTACCTCCTAGGCTGAGAGCGCCGGTCATCCTCCCCACTGCCAGACTCCTGAGGAGAGAAAACACAACATCAGTGTGGTCAGCTAGTCCAGAGAATGACCAACTCTCACACTGACCAGCTGAGGTAACAGATCCCATTTAACTGATTCAAAAAAGGGTTTTAACTGTAATCCACTACCTTACCAGCAAAAATATTGTAATCAGATTTACAGATACTTTTCATTTCAGAAAGAATGTTTGCACCATTTTTCTGACACCTTTCTGTTTCAATAACCATGTGGATGAATTATCTGATGTGTGATAAATCATGACCAGGCTGATGGAAACAATACGCCAGTACAATTTTATAAATGCTAACAGACCATTTATTTGTTGACATCGTGAGATTTCTTTTTGTCGATACATTTAATTATATGAGAAATTGCGGTGGAAACGCCTTTATGCACAAATATTGATATACTATTCATCATATCGAAGTAAACTTGGAGTCACGTGATATGTTGTGTGGTCCTCCCACTAGGACTCAGGAAAGCATACAGTTTATTAAACTACAAATTAAATAAATGATGAACTGAACAGGGTGATGAAAGTGTACGTGATGAGCTTGATGCTCCTTTCCAATAAATATTGAGGGTCGTATTCTGGTGACATTATAATCGATGTGGCTGCCATTTGACAAATAAAATTAAATGGCTCGTATCCATAACCTCAATGTAGGTAGTCATACCCGCACTGTATATGCGACCTGTTGAGCAGTTGGCTAGAGCACACCAGACAAGACCAGAGTGGGCACATTTGCTTTATAACGCAACAGTATTTGTGACAAAACCATCAGTAGAGTTGAAAATGCGATGGAAACCCATGTAACTTGTATTTTTCCATTCGGTACCTGGGAATGTAACCTTTATTTTATGTGTATACGTCACCACACACAGATTTTTATCCGCAATAAGTCAGTTTGATGGAAACATCTCGTGAAAAACGCGCCATATGCACATTTTAGAAAATTCGCATGAAAATCGGTCGCAAATTGGATGGAAACCTAGCCAATGACATTCAAATAAGCATTGAAAAAAAGCGCAAGATTAAGTTAGTTTCGCCTGAGTGAGTCTGACCACAAGTCAGAGACCACTATGATGACCCACCAAATGCGTTTGATGGATCGTGGGAAAGGAGCCGGAATAGGCTTTGGTAGGCTACAGTCCAAGCTCTTCCAATGGTGCTTCTGCTGTCGGCATCCAAAGATGATCCAACTTGAATAAACGCTTGGAGGTAAGGACAACAGCAGTGGTGTAGCCTACGTAAATCCGAGATACAAAACGTAACAAAATACTAAATTGTGTATGGTATGTATACATTTCTGGATGTCCACCACACATGTCGTATGATATGTTACGAATTCCAATTCGTATTATACGTGATGCATTTGCAAAACGTACAATATGTTTTAATTTTCAAAACATGATATCGCTAACGTTAGCTAGGCTATGGGTTAGGGTTAAGTTTAGGAGGGTTAGGGGAAGGGTTTGCTAACTTGGTAAGTATACTGAACAAAAATATGAATTCAACATGTAAAGTGTTGGTCCCATGTTTCATGAGCTGAAATAAAAGATCCCAGAAATGTTCCACATTTACAAAAAGCTTATTTCTCAATTTTCTGGCCACAAATTTGTTTAAATGCCTGTTAGTGAGAATTTCTCAGTTTCCAAGATAATCCATTCATTTTACAGGTGTGGCATATCAAGAAGATGATTAAACAGCATGAACATTACACAGGTGCACCTTGTGCTGTGATTGTGGCCTCTGGAATGTTGTCCCACTCTTCAATTACTGTGCGAAGTTTCTGGATATTGGCAGGAACTGGAACGTTGTACACGTCAATCCAGAGCATCCCAAACATGCTCAATGGGTGACATGTCTGGTGAGTATGCAGGCCATAGAAGAACTGGGACATTTTCAGCTTCCAGGAATTGTGTACAGATCCTTGCGACATGGGGCTGTACATTATGCTGAAACATGAGGTGATGGCAGCAGATGAATGGCACAGGATCTCGTCACAGTATCTCTGTGCATTCAAATTGCCATCAATAAAATGCAATTGTGTTTGTTGTCCGTAGCTTATGCATGCCCATAGCATAACCCCACCATGGGGCACTCTGTTCACAACGCTGACATCAGCAAACTGCTCGACCACAGGACACCATACACGCTGTATTCCATCTGCCCGGAACAGTTGAAACCCAGATTAATCCTTGAAGAACACTTCTCCAGCGTGCCAGCAGCCATCGAAGGTAAGCACTTACATATTGAAGTTGGTTACGACGCCGAACTGCAGTCAGGTCAAGACCCTGGTGACGACGACGAGCATTCAGATGAGCTTCTCTGAGACAGATTCTGACAGTTTGTACAGAAATCTTTGGTTGTGCAACCCCCCAGTTTCATCAGCTGTTCGGGTGGCTGGTCTCAGACGATACTGCAGGTTAAGAAGCCAGATGTGGAGGTCCTAGGCTGGCATGGTTACACATGGTCTGCAGTAGCGGGCATATGCTTAAAGATTCTGGTGAAAATACGCACGGTCTTTATCAAAATGAAATGTTTTTGCATATTTTCAGTGTGGAACCTGTCTATGTTTAGGGGAGTTATAGCCTAGGCTAACCAATTCTAAATGGCTCTAGCAGTTCCTAAAGTGGAAAATAGACAAAAAACTGCAGCTCATTGTCGGAACACATATTTTCCTAAGTCAATCAACCAGTCCATTTAGAATTTGTGATAAAACTGTTGTCATTTGGCAAGGAATGTAGCTTGTGTATCCCATCAATTAGATATGTTTTTATAGGAACTTTTATAGGGTCCAGTGTGGTCCTCGACCTGAATTTTTATTTTACATTTGAAAATGCATTTCCTGCCATTTTACACAGTTTGACATGACTTATCATGCCCCTCTTCAGGGGGATTTTGATGAGGATTTTGAAACCACAGTATAAGTGGAAGGATAAGTGCTAATTTCCTGCTACTCTAGACATTTTGCCATGAGGCTGAGAGAAAATGTTGCCGTTTTAAAGTAACAGTCCAGTGAAAATCTCACTTTTAAAAAGTTCAGATTCTGTTAAACCCCTAGAGTCGATGTCCATGCCCCCACAGAAATCTAATCAGCATATATTTTTTTTAAATCCCATAAAAAATCTGTCAGTTTAAGCTAGATGTATCTGTTTTTCTTGCATTTGACGCGTCTCAATCCACCGCATTGCGGTGCCATCTGCATTGCGGTGAAAGGTGACAGAGTGGTGTTTGTCAGACCATGAGACAGCCCGAAAATTGGTATTCTGTACTGTTTGAACGGTTCGGCCAACAAACTATTATGAACCCTGTATGGAAAGATTAGACTCTCACGATGGTGTTCTCCGTCTTGGGACTCATCTGAAGTCGGTACAGCCGATCTGCCAACTTCAGTCTTTAGGGGGTGAACAGTTTGGGCTACACACTAATCTGTGTAAAGGTGAGACTCCCAGGAACATGTAAGTTGTTTTGCTCTAGGACGCTTCAAGACTTGTCTGAACGTCCCCTGGTACCAGTCCAAAAAATGTATGGAAGAATGTATGGACACTGTTTCGTGACAAAAATAAGGGGTTAAATATATTTTTTTTAATTACTAATGTTTCCTGATCTTTCTTATATATCTCAGGATATAGGACAGACACATCGGAACAAACTTCTTATATATCTCAGGATATAGGACAGACACATCGGAACAAACTTCTTATATATCTCAGGATATAGGACAGACACATCGGAACAAACTTCTTATATATCTCAGGATATAGGACAGACACATCGGAACAAACTTCTTATATATCTCAGGATATAGGACAGACACATCGGAACAAACTTCTTATACATCTCAGGATATAGGACAGACACATCGGAACAAACTTCTTATACATCTCAGGATATAGGACAGACACATCGGAACAAACTTCTTATATATCTCAGGATATAGGACAGACACATCGGAACAAACTTCTTATATATCTCAGGATATAGGACAGACACATCGGAACAAACTTCTTATACATCTCAGGATATAGGACAGACACATCGGAACAAACTTCTTATATATCTCAGGATATAGGACAGACACATCGGAACAAA
Organism: Salmo salar; assembly: GCF_965601325.2. Lineage (NCBI taxonomy): Eukaryota > Metazoa > Chordata > Actinopteri > Salmoniformes > Salmonidae > Salmo > Salmo salar. The sequence continues at coordinate 114,048,463 of NC_138301.1, read as the reverse complement.
CTTCTTATATATCTCAGGATATAGGACAGACACATCGGAACAAACTTCTTATATATCTCAGGATATAGGACAGACACATCGGAACAAACTTCTTATACATCTCAGGATATAGGACAGGGGTGTCTATCAGTTCCATGCAGTGAATCTGTTATTCAATGCGTTTTTATGGGCTAATAGCAGTACAGCTATATAAAATGTTTAAATCAAATTATTGTATATATTTTTTTTATACATCAAACAGCAAAATTATCCTTTGTATGAACCTCTCAAAACAATTCCATATAGCTTAGTAGAACCCTGTGAAATGACGTCAACACATACTGGAGGAGTTCATGGCTAGCTACAAGTGGCTAGTTTAGCTAACACACTAGCTTCTGTACGTCGGTCATGGCGTGCATGACTAGAATAACACGTCGATGAACCACCAAAGGCATACCCCATTTCTGTTTGAAAATTGAGGAAGGAATAGGAGATGGGCCTTTTTTCATGCCCAAAGTCTACCGTTAAAGCTAATTTCCTGCAATTCTACACATTTGGCCATTGCTTATGACGTGTTCTTATGCTATCTGAGGGTCCCCCGAAATCTCTTCAGGAAAATCATTTCACTTGCCCGTTCATGCAGCCACAATGCACATTTCACCAAATAGTTGTACAGTATTTGAAAAAATTATTTATCCCTACAATTGAGTAGGCTAATAAGTCCTTATTGTTTTACCTGAGCATAATCTAAAAACTTTGGCTAATCTATATTTCCAAGGACTATTCTTGAAGATCAAGGGGTATTTTCTTAAATTGTAATGACTGGAAATTACAGACTTTGGTTTTTAATGTGAAAATATAGACCAATCAAATGATTATCTGCAGGAGAAAAGCAATGGGTTTAGAAGAAGACTACATATCCAACCCATCAAGTCAAATGCAACACCCAGTATCTATGTATCTAACATTGATTTATCCTGCAATATATGTTGTTCAATTGGTAATATTCATTTTTGATAACTGAGTTTGGGAAATCCAAAGGTTACTTTACTGATTACAATTTTGGAACGGTAACTAGTAAATAACGGATTACATTTAGAAAGTAACCACTCTAAACCTGGCACTAACACACACACACACACACACACACACACACAGAGAATGACCAACTCTCACTCACACACCCAACAATGACCAACTCTCTCTCTCTCTCACACACACACACACACACACACACACACACACACACACACGACAATGACGAACTCTCTCTCTCACACACACACCCGACAATGACCAACTCTCTCTCACACACACACACCTGACAATGACCAACTCTCTCTCACACACACACGACAATGACCAACTCTCTCTCACACACACGACAATGACCAACTCTCTCTCACACACACACACACGACAATGACCAACTCTCTCTCTCACACACACACACACACACACACACGACAATGACCAACTCTCTCACACACACACACACGACAATGACCAACTCTCTCTCACACACACGACAATGACCAACTCTCTCTCTCTCACACGACAATGACCAACTCTCTCTCACACACACACGACAATGACCAACTCTCTCTCACACACACACACACACGACAATGACCAACTCTCTCACACACACACACGACAATGACCAACTCTCTCTCACAAACACACACACACACGACAATGACCAACTCTCTCTCACACACACACACACACACGACAATGACCAACTCTCACACACACGACAATGACCAACTCTCTCTCACACACACACACGACAATGACCAACTCTCTCTCACACACACACACACACAACAATGACCAACTCTCTCTCACACACACACACACACGACAATGACCAACTCTCTCTCACACACACACACCCACGACAATGACCAACTCTCTCTCACACACACACACCCGACAATGACCAACTCTCTCTCTCACACACACACGACATTGACCAACTCTCTCTCACACACACACACGACAATGACCAACTCTCTCTCACACACACACACACACACACACGACAATGACCAACTCTCTCTCACACACACACGACAATGACCAACTCTCTCACACACACACGACAATGACCAACTCTCTCATACACACACGACAATGACCAACTCTCTCACACACACACGACAATGACCAACTCTCTCACACACACACACACACACACACACACACACACACACACACACACACACACACACACACGACAATGACCAACTCTCTCTCACACACACACGACAATGACCAACTCTCTCTCACACACACACCACAATGTCCAACTCTCACACACACACGACAATGACCAACTCTCTCTCACACACACACACACACACGACAATGACCAACTCTCTCACACACACACGACAATGACCAACTCTCTCTCTCACACACACCCGACAATGACCAACTCTCTCACACACACACACGACAATGACCAACTCTCTCTCACACACACACACGACAATGACCAACTCTCTCTCTCACACACACACGACAATGACCAACTCTCTCTCTCACACACTCACACACACACACGACAATGACCAACTCTCTCTCACACACACACGACAATGACCAACTCTCTCTCTCACACACACACACACACGACAATGACCAACTGTCAGACACACACACACACACGAGAATGACCAACTCTCTCTCTCACACACACACACGAGAATGACCAACTCTCTCTCTCACACACACACACACACACACACGAGAATGACCAACTCTCTCTCTCACACACACACACACGACAATGACCAACTGTCAGACACACACACACACACGAGAATGACCAACTCTCTCTCTCACACACACACACGAGAATGACCAACTCTCTCTCTCACACACACACACACACACACACGAGAATGACCAACTCTCTCTCTCACACACACACACACGAGAATGACCAACTCTCTCTCACACAAACACACGAGAATGACCAACTCTCTCTCACACACACACGAGAATGACCAACTCTCTCTCTCTCACACACACACGAGAATGACCAACTCTCTCTCTCACACACACACACGAGAATGACCAACTCTCTCTCTCACACACACACACACACACACGACAATGACCAACTCTCTCTCACACACACACACACACACACACACACACACACACACACACACACACACACACACACACACACACACACGACAATGACCAACTCTCACACACACACGACAATGACCAACTCTCTCTCACACACACACCACAATGTCCAACTCTCACACACACACGACAATGACCAACTCTCTCTCACACACACACACACACACGACAATGACCAACTCTCTCACACACACACACACGACAATGACCAACTCTCTCTCTCTCACACACACCCGACAATGACCAACTCTCTCACACACACACACGACAATGACCAACTCTCTCTCACACACACACACGACAATGACCAACTCTCTCTCTCACACACGACAATGACCAACTCTCTCTCTCACACACTCACACACACACACACGACAATGACCAACTCTCTCTCACACACACACACACGACAATGACCAACTCTCTCTCACACACACACGACAATGACCAACTCTCTCTCTCACACACACACACACACACGACAATGACCAACTGTCAGACACACACGAGAATGACCAACTCTCTCTCTCACACACACACACGAGAATGACCAACTCTCTCTCTCACACACACACACACACACACACGAGAATGACCAACTCTCTCTCTCACACACACACACACGAGAATGACCAACTCTCTCTCACACAAACACACGAGAATGACCAACTCTCTCTCACACACACACGAGAATGACCAACTCTCTCTCACACACACACGAGAATGACCAACTCTCTCTCTCTCACACACACACGAGAATGACCAACTCTCTCTCTCACACACACACACACACACACACACACACACACACGACAATGACCAACTCTCTCTCACACACACACACACGACAATGACCAACTCTCTCTCACACACACACACACGACAATGACCAACTCTCTCTCACACACACACACGACAATGACCAACTCTCTAACACACACACACACACACGACAATGACCAACTCTCACACACACACACACACGACAATGACCAACTCTCTCACACACACACACGACAATGACCAACTCTCACACACACAAACACACGACAATGACCAACTCTCACACACACACACACGACAATGACCAACTCTCACACACACACACGACAATGACCAACTCTCTCTCACACACACACCACAATGTCCAACTCTCACACACACACGACAATGACCAACTCTCTCTCACACACACACACACACACGACAATGACCAACTCTCTCACACACACACACACGACAATGACCAACTCTCCCTCACACACACACGACAATGACCAACTCTCCCTCACACACACACGACAATGACCAACTCTCTCTCACACACACACACGACAATGACCAACTCTCTCTCACACACACACACGACAATGACCAACTCTCTCTCACACACACACACGACAATGACCAACTCTCTCTCACACACACACACGACAATGACCAACTCTCTCTCACACACACACACGACAATGACCAACTCTCACACACACAAACACACGACAATGACCAACTCTCACACACACACACACACGACAATGACCAACTCTCACACACACACACACACGACAATGACCAACTCTCACACACACACACACACGACAATGACCAACTCTCTCACACACACACGACAATGACCAACTCTCTCACACACACACACGACAATGACCAACTCTCTCACACACACACACGACAATGACCAACTCTCTCACACACACACACACACACACACACACAATGACCAACTCTCCCTCACACACACACGACAATGACCAACTCTCTCTCACACACACACACGACAATGACCAACTCTCTCTCACACACACACACGACAATGACCAACTCTCTCTCACACACACGACAATGACCAACTCTCTCTCACACACACACGAGAATGACCAACTCTCTCTCACACACACACGAGAATGACCAACTCTCTCTCACACACACACGAGAATGACCAACTCTCTCACACAAACACACACGACAATGACCAACTCTCACACACACACACACGACAATGACCAACTCACACACACACACACACGACAATGACCAACTCTCACACACACACGACAATGACCAACTCTCTCACACACACACGACAATGACCAACTCTCACACACACACACACACGACAATGACCAACTCTCACACACACACACACACACGACAATGACCAACTCTCACACACACACACACACGACAATGACCAACTCTCACACACACACACACACGACAATGACCAACTCTCTCACACACACACACACGACAATGACCAACTCTCTCACACACACACGACAATGACCAACTCTCTCACACACACACGACAATGACCAACTCTCTCACACACACACGACAATGACCAACTCTCTCACACACACACGACAATGACCAACTCTCTCACACACACACACGACAATGACCAACTCTCTCACACACACACACGACAATGACCAACTCTCTCACACACACACACGACAATGACCAACTCTCTCTCACACACGACAATGACCAACTCTCTCTCACACACGACAATGACCAACTCTCTCTCACACACACACACGACAATGACCAACTCTCTCTCACACACACACACGACAATGACCAACTCTCTCACACACACACACGACAATGACCAACTCTCTCACACACACACACGACAATGACCAACTCTCTCACACACACACACGACAATGACCAACTCTCTCACACACACGACAATGACCAACTCTCACACACACACACACACGACAATGACCAACTCTCTCTCACACACACACAAGAGAATGACCAACTCTCTCTCACACACACACGAGAATGACCAACTCTCTATCACACACACACACACACACACACGACAATGACCAACTCTCTCTCACACACACACACGACAATGACCAACTCTCACACACACACACGACAATGACCAACTCTCTCACACACACACACGACAATGACCAACTCACACACACACACACGACAATGACCAACTCACACACACAAACACGACAATGACCAACTCTCACACACACACGACAATGACAAACTCTCACACACACACACGACAATGACCAACTCTCTCACACACACACACACGACAATGACCAACTCTCTCACACACACACGACAATGCCAACTCTCACACACACACACGACAATGACCAACTCTCACACACACACACGACAATGACCAACTCTCACACACACACACGACAATGACCAACTCTCACACACACACACGACAATGACCAACTCTCACACACACACACGACAATGACCAACTCTCACACACACACACGACAATGACCAACTCTCACACACACACACGACAATGACCAACTCTCACACACACACACGACAATGACCAACTCTCACACACACACACGACAATGACCAACTCTCACACACACACACGACAATGACCAACTCTCACACACACACGACAATGACCAACTCTCTCACACACACACCCACGACAATGACCAACTCTCTCACACACACACCCACGACAATGACCAACTCTCTCACACACACACCCACGACAATGACCAACTCTCTCACACACACACACACGACAATGACCAACTCTCTCACACACACGACAATGACCAACTCTCTCACACACACACACACACGACAATGACCAACTCTCACACACACACACGACAATGACCAACTCTCACACACACACGACAATGACCAACTCTCACACACACACGACAATGACCAACTCTCTCACACACACACCCACGACAATGACCAACTCTCTCACACACACACACACACGACAATGACCAACTCTCTCACACACACACACGACAATGACCAACTCTCTCACACACACACGACAATGACCAACTCTCTCTCACACACACAAGAGAATGACCAACTCTCTCTCACACACACACGAGAATGACCAACTCTCTCTCACACACACACACACACACACACACACGACAATGACCAACTCTCTCTCACACACACACACGACAATGACCAACTCTCACACACACACACACACACGACAATGACCAACTCTCACACACACACACACGACAATGACCAACTCACACACACACACACGACAATGACCAACTCACACACACACGACAATGACCAACTCTCTCACACACACACACACGACAATGACCAACTCTCTCACACACACACACACGACAATGACCAACTCTCTCACACACACGACAATGACCAACTCTCTCACACACACACGACAATGACCAACTCTCTCACACACACACGACAATGACCAACTCTCTCACACACACACGACAATGACCAACTCTCTCACACACACGAGACAATGACCAACTCTCTCACACACACATGACAATGACCAACTCTCTCACACACACACACACACACACGACAATGACCAACTCTCTCACACACACACACACACGACAATGACCAACTCTCTCACACACACACACACACACGACAATGACCAACTCTCTCACACACACACACACGACAATGACCAACTCTCTCACACACACACACACACACGACAATGACCAACTCTCTCTCACACACACACACACACGACAATGACCAACTCTCTCACACACACACACACACGACAATGACCAACTCTCTCACACACACACACACGACAATGACCAACTCTCTCTCACACACACACACACGACAATGACCAACTCTCTCTCACACACACACGACAATGACCAACTCTCTCTCACACACACACACACACACACGACAATGACCAACTCTCTCTCACACACACACACACACACACGACAATGACCAACTCTCACACACACACACACACACACACACGACAATGACCAACTCTCACACACACACACACACACACGACAATGACCAACTCTCACACACACACACACACACGACAATGACCAACTCTCACACACACACACACACGACAATGACCAACTCTCTCACACACACACGACAATGACCAACTCTCTCACACACACACGACAATGACCAACTCTCTCACACACACACGACAATGACCAACTCTCTCACACACACACGACAATGACCAACTCTCTCACACACACACGACAATGACCAACTCTCTCACACACACACGACAATGACCAACTCTCTCACACACACACGACAATGACCAACTCTCTCACACACACACGACAATGACCAACTCTCTCACACACACACGACAATGACCAACTCTCTCACACACACACGACAATGACCAAATCTCTCACACACACACGACAATGACCAACTCTCTCACACACACACACGACAATGACCAACTCTCTCACACACACACACGACAATGACCAACTCTCTCTCACACACGACAATGACCAACTCTCTCTCACACACACACACGACAATGACCAACTCTCTCTCACACACACACACGACAATGACCAACTCTCTCACACACACACACGACAATGACCAACTCTCTCACACACACACACGACAATGACCAACTCTCTCACACACACACACGACAATGACCAACTCTCTCACACACACACACGACAATGACCAACTCTCTCACACACACACACGACAATGACCAACTCTCTCACACACACACACGACAATGACCAACTCTCTCACACACACACACGACAATGACCAACTCTCTCACACACACACACGACAATGACCAACTCTCTCACACACACACACGACAATGACCAACTCTCTCACACACACGACAATGACCAACTCTCACACACACGACAATGACCAACTCTCTCACACACACACACGACAATGACCAACTCTCTCACACACACACACGACAATGACCAACTCTCTCACACACACACACGACAATGACCAACTCTCTCACACACACACACGACAATGACCAACTCTCTCACACACACACACGACAATGACCAACTCTCTCACACACACACACGACAATGACCAACTCTCTCACACACACACGACAATGACCAACTCTCTCACACACACACGACAATGACCAACTCTCTCACACACACACGACAATGACCAACTCTCTCTCACACACACACGACAATGACCAACTCTCTCTCACACACACACGACAATGACCAACTCTCTCACACACACACACACACGACAATGACCAACTCTCTCACACACACACACACACACGACAATGACCAACTCTCTCACACACACGACAATGACCAACTCTCCCTCACACACGACAATGACCAACTCTCTCTCACAAACACACACACACGACAATGACCAACTCTCTCTCTCTCACAAACACACACACACGACAATGACCAACTCTCTCTCTCTCACACACACGAGAATGACCAACTCTCTCTCTCTCACACACACGAGAATGACCAACTCTCTCTCTCTCACACACACGAGAATGACCAACTCTCTCACACACACGAGAATGACCAACTTTCTCACACACACGAGAATGACCAACTTTCTCACACACACGAGAATGACCAACTCTCTCACACACACACACGAGAATGACCAACTCTCTCTCTCACACACACACACGAGAATGACCAACTCTCTCTCTCACACACACACACGAGAATGACCAACTCTCTCTCTCACACACACACACACGCGAGAATGACCAACTCTCTCTCACACACACACACACGCGAGAATGACCAACTCTCTCTCACACACGCGAGAATGACCAACTCTCTCTCACACACACACGTGAGAATGACCAACTCTCTCTCACACACACACGCGAGAATGACCAACTCTCTCTCACACACACACGCGAGAATGACCAACTCTCTCTCACACACACGCGAGAATGACCAACTCTCTCTCACACAGACGCGCGAGAATGACCAACTCTCTCTCACACAGACGCGCGAGAATGACCAACTCTCTCTCACACAGACGCGAGAATGACCAACTCTCTCTCTCACACACACGCGAGAATGACCAACTCTCTCTCTCACACGCGAGAATGACCAACTCTCTCTCTCACACGCGAGAATGACCAACTCTCTCTCTCACACGCGAGAATGACCAACTCTCTCTCACACGCGAGAATGACCAACTCTCTCTCTCACACGCGAGAATGACCAACTCTCTCTCTCACACACACGAGAATGACCAACTCTCTCTCTCACACACACGAGAATGACCAACTCTCTCTCTCACACACACGAGAATGACCAACTCTCTCTCTCTCACACACGAGAATGACCAACTTTCTCACACACGAGAATGACCAACTCTCTCACACACACACACGAGAATGACCAACTCTCTCACACACACACACACGAGAATGACCAACTCTCACACACACACACACGAGAATGACCAACTCTCACACACACACACACACGAGAATGACCAACTCTCTCTCTCACACACACACACACACACGAGAATGACCAACTCTCTCTCTCACACACACACACACACACGAGAATGACCAACTCTCTCTCTCACACACACACACACACACGAGAATGACCAACTCTCTCTCTCACACACACACACACACACGAGAATGACCAACTCTCTCTCTCTCTCACACACACACACGAGAATGACCAACTCTCTCTCTCTCTCACACACACACACGAGAATGACCAACTCTCTCTCTCTCACACACACACACATGAGAATGACCAACTCTCTCTCTCTCTCACACACACACACACACACGAGAATGACCAACTCTCTCTCTCTCTCACACACACACACACACGAGAATGACCAACTCTCTCTCGCTCTCGCTCTCTCACACACACGAGAATGACCAACTCTCTCTCGCTCTCGCTCTCTCACACACACGAGAATGACCAACTCTCTCGCTCTCGCTCTCTCACACACACGAGAATGACCAACTCTCTCGCTCTCGCTCTCTCACACACACGAGAATGACCAACTCTCTCGCTCTCGCTCTCTCACACACACGAGAATGACCAACTCTCTCGCTCTCTCACACACACGAGAATGACCAACTCTCTCGCTCTCTCACACACACGAGAATGACCAACTCTCTCGCTCTCTCACACACACGAGAATGACCAACTCTCTCGCTCTCTCACACACACGAGAATGACCAACTCTCTCGCTCTCTCACACACACGAGAATGACCAACTCTCTCGCTCTCTCACACACACGAGAATGACCAACTCTCTCGCTCTCTCACACACACGAGAATGACCAACTCTCTCGCTCTCTCACACACACGAGAATGACCAACTCTCTCGCTCTCTCACACACACGAGAATGACCAACTCTCTCGCTCTCTCACACACACGAGAATGACCAACTCTCTCGCTCTCTCACACACACGAGAATGACCAACTCTCTCGCTCTCTCACACACACGAGAATGACCAACTCTCTCGCTCTCTCACACACACGAGAATGACCAACTCTCTCGCTCTCTCACACACACGAGAATGACCAACTCTCTCGCTCTCTCACACACACGAGAATGACCAACTCTCTCGCTCTCTCACACACACGAGAATGACCAACTCTCTCGCTCTCTCACACACACGAGAATGACCAACTCTCTCGCTCTCTCACACACACGAGAATGACCAACTCTCTCGCTCTCTCACACACACGAGAATGACCAACTCTCTCGCTCTCTCACACACACGAGAATGACCAACTCTCTCGCTCTCTCACACACACGAGAATGACCAACTCTCTCGCCCTCTCACACGAGAATGACCAACTCTCTCTCTCTCGCTCTCTCACACACACGAGAATGACCAACTCTCTCTCTCTCGCTCACACACACACACACACACACACACACACACACACACACACACACAACAGGCTATGCAGTTTAACTACCCTTATTAGAGCAGAGAGACGAGCCGTTCAGCCTGGATTCAATTTGCTCACCCTCTCCAGGAAAATGACCTCAGTCTGTTTATAAGGCGCGGTCCGAGAGAAAAAGATTCACACACAAACATGTTTAGATTCTCCCTGACTGTCTCGTTTTTATTTTGGTGATTGTTAGTTCTCAAAGATGATCTTATTTAAAAATATATAGCTCCATTATCTTTCCTACATACATTATCTGGTTTTAGTCGTTTAAGTTTACACTGAAAACATTATACCATCTTAAATAATTTCCCCCAAATATATACATTTATTTTTTATTTTTAAAAAATGCAGTGGGGGCCATTATTTATCAACTGCAATGCACCTCTGCTAAATGCATACAGGGAAAACACTGATCTCCATATTAACACAGCTATAACACGTTATACTCCACTAGTATATATTTTATGCTTCTATTTTTGCAAATAAATAAAGAGAACCATTAATGTATATGGCTGAGCGAAGAAATTATGACCAGAGCCTAAAAATGGAAATTCATGAAGAGTGGGGAGACAGTGTGGTTCAGGGTTACTACGGTTGGTCAGTGTGGTCAGATACCAGGAAGGGGCCAGGTTTTTGTATTTGTCTGGACAGGAAGTGAGAGAAGCACAGATTCCACCAGTCGGGACATTTACATACATGCAAAACCCTCAAGGTGTATGGAAATGTGTGCATGTAGTTCAAGACATGTCATATGATGGGACAATGAGATACCAGGTGGGTTGGATGATAAACTTTACCTCAATTATCTTAAAAAAAAAAAAAAAAGGTGTACTTAACTGTCAATCAACATCCTCCATCTTTAAGACAATGGAAAAATCCTACGCTTCATTATCTAAATATTAAGAATGTGGGATTTGAGGACATGTTGGCCAGAGAGTAGTGCAGGTGCTGGAGATGGGGGTAAGAACAGGTGGGTCTGGGCAGGTGTGATGTTGTAGATAGGTGTGTGTCTGTATATGTTTTGGATTGTTTGAAAAATATATAATTAATAAAAAGCAGTGCGTTTTGAGGCACCTGCAGGATAGGACGGGTAGGGGGGAAAAATGAGGTGAATCCCCACCGCCATTCAAGGTTTTCCACTGACCACTCAGGAAGAGAAGGGTGAGCTACTGAATGTAGGAGTCCCTTGACTCCATGGACTATTACAGCAGTGTCTCTGGCCCTCATTGTCATAGCAACACTGTATTGGAGCTGGCCAGGTTCAGCATGGGGTTCTAGAGAGCGAGAAGACCCAGTGGGCATCTCACAAGACACCTCACACACCACCACCCAGCCATGGGACACAGCGCATGTATGCGTTGTGGGTTTGTTCATTAGGATCCCCAGTTGCTGATGCAGCAGCTACTCCTCCTGGGTCTACACAAAGGATAGATAGATGTGTGCGTTTATCTGTATCCCCATTAGCTTTTGCAGAAGTAGCAGCTACTGTTTCTGGGGTCCTGTGTGGAGGGCAGGGGGAGGAAAGCAAGGCTATCATCTGGCCTCACTCACAGAACCTGTTCGGCTGGGGGAAGGCAGAGAGAGATGTCAATGACAGGGTCACGTCCAAGATCACAATGCTGGTGAGGAACGTTCAGCAACATAACCTCAGTTCACACTCGTTGTTTTGAGGAAGCTAAAAGCAAATGACCGGTTGTATTCCTTTCTGTCCCCCCAGACCGCCTAGTCAGTACTGTCTTTGACTCCAAACAGGCTCAACTGGTCGACACAGACAGTTCAAGGACAGACTGATGACAACAACAACCATGGTAGTGGTTTAACTTAGTTTGAGGCATCTTCTGCAACTAAACTGTTACGCCATAAACAGAGCTGCTTCCCTGATAGTGTCAGCCTGACTGACTCACCAGAGCACAAACACTCAAACTCGGGTGAGTTTGTGGCATTGACTGGTGTTATGACTAATCTAGCATCCTCATGAGATCAAGGTGTTACTCACAATATATCGTGATCTGATAACGTCGCAATGAAGTCCTACCATTTCACTTCAGCCCAACAGTCTTCTGGTTTAGATGAAAACACAGAATAGGAGAAATACACATAACTTGTTGTGTATGCAAAAAGGCTGAAAATTGGCTGATGTTTTTTTCTGTTTTGTTCTTTGTTAAAAAATGTAGGGTTGCTGCAGTTTCTTATTATGTACATTGTGAGAAATGTAGAGTAAGAGTACTTTCTAAAGGCAGAGCACCCAACGAGGGACGTACTCCTGAGAAGTGAACCACTACTGTTGCTCCACTTGTGACATTCAAGAGCTGAAGAGAAAGAATGAGAGGCATTGACCGTTGGAGTAGTGGCATTTCCCGTGCTTCTATATCTACATTGCTTGCTGTTTGGGGTTTTAGGCTGGGCTTCTGTATAGCATTTTGTGACATTGGCTGATGTAAAAAAGGACTTTCTAAATAAATGTGATTGATAGTTGCTAGAAGATACTGAGCCAACTTTACACTTGTTTACACTGAGCTGCACTGGAGTCAAAATGCTGCTGACAATACTGGAAAACTGCAATTTTCATCCTCATGGTAGCTAGCATTAGCCACAGCAGCCATTATGGAATGGCACACCTGTGAGGTTTGTTTTTCGACCCATATCTCGCGCCGGATCCATGGTGTCTCCATGATCGCATTCCGACCCCAGTGCAGTTCAGTAAAAACAAGCGTAACAGTAGGGGTCGGAATATTCTGGCAAGATTGACAGATAATACTACACTGTACCTAAGAGACACATTGTGTTGAGTGAATATTTATCTGGTTCTTCAGGCAGCCTACAACTACTAGCACTCACTATTATGCAAGTGACCCCTGAACCATGCAGGAAGACAGAGCACTATTTAGCAATATGCAGCATGAACTCTTGCTTCCTGATTGCCTGACAGGCTTCTGTAACGAGGCACAGGACACACAGGCGGTGTGTAAATACCGGAACCCGGTTCAGCTGCTTTGCATAGATAGATAATACGTCTACACCGGTCAAGGCAATAAACTACTAGTTTACATGCCAACGACACAACAGTCTAGAGACTTGTAAATTACCCGCATTCATAAGCGTCACGAGAACCACAAGGCTTTATTACATACTGAAGAGCAGGAAATGTGGCTTTAGTTAGTTACTTCAACAACAAACGGGTCACGGTTTATTCCAGGAAACAAAGAAAGTGACAAAACCATGTTCCTGGTCTGATAAAGTGTTTTTTGATGACTTGGGGAGGCCAGTTATTCTAGTGAGCGAACCTGCCCATTTTACATTAGACTACGGTCACTCGCTGATGTTTCTAGTAGCCTGGGCTTACCGGCGTGTAAGTTACGTCGCGATGTCAGTAGCAGCTGACGAAACCTACCAGACAAAATGTAGCCTCTTTCTCCTCATGAAACCATACTAAGATGTGATACTATTTAACACACACTTCATTGTCTGTGCTTGGTAAATTTGTTGCAACAGTGATAGTTACAATGCGTCACATTTGAACTGATACATTTGCTACTGTAATTACAAAATGAATATACATTTTACGCATGCGTACAAGTACAAAGGCAGTTATGTACAGTCCGCAAAAACAGCGGAAATCAACCCAAAGCTTCGAGCGAGAGATTCGATGGTTGGGGGGTCGAAACGACCGTGGCTTACCGAAACACAGGGGCTGGAACTGGTGCTGGGGGTCGGCGAGCGCTGCACGGTAACCAGCGCCATTCAGCGACCGGGAAACAGATACCTGAGAGAAAGCGACAACGGAAAGACGGTCATAATTGTTTCAAGAGAAACCAGCTGTACCCGTGGTATTCGCTCGTTCTCAGGCAGCTACCTACTCCCCGGCTATTTCCTCTGTATGGAGGATCTGCGCATGCGCAGCAACCGCCAGCTGTTAATTCCGATTAACCCGTGCTGGAAACAGACAAAGCAGCAGACAATACACCAGAGGGGTGTACAGTGCATTCGGAAAGTAATCAGACCCCTTCACTTTTTCCACATTTTGTTACATTATAGCCTTGTTCTAAAATGTATTAAATTGTTTTTATTCCTCATCAATCTACACACAATATTACATAATGACAAAGCAAAAACAGTTTTTATTTTATTTTTGCTTTGTATTAAACAAAAAATAATAATGAAATATGACATTTACATAAGTATTCAGACCCTTTACTCAGTACTTTGTTGAAGCACCTTTGGCAGCGATTACAGCCTCGAGTCTTCTTGGGTATGACACTACAAGCTTGGCACACTTGTATTTGGGGAGTTTCTCCCATTGTTCTCTGTAGATCCTCTCAAGCTCTGTCAGGTTGGATGAAAGATAAGCTTGAAATGGGCATAGTCTAATTGATTCAACAACCCAAAACACATATTTTCTTAGTTAGTTGGCTAACTCATTGAGCCTTCTTTGTAGTATACCTCTTAGTGTAAGCTATGAAGTGATTTCCCACACTCTCCATCTAGAATAATAATAAACATGGCTGTCTGACTTGTCTTCTGCTGAATTTACATTGCTAAATGACTATAATGACAGATGCTCTTATTCAGAGCGACTTACTAAGATAACCACATATCACAGTCATAGTATATACATGTTTCCTCAATAAAGTAGCTATCAGCAAAGTCAGAGCTAGTCAGGGTGGAAAAAAGTAAAGTGCAAGTGTTTGTTTCTGAAAATATGTATTTTTTTTTGGGGGGGGGGGGTATTTATGATACTTTGAAGACGTAGTGTTTCAGATGTTTTCGGAAGATGGGCAGGAACTCTGCTGTCCTAGCGTCAGGGGAAAGCTAGTTCCACCACTGGGGTGCCAGGACTGAGAAGTGCTTGGGCTGAGCGGGAGCTGTCCTCCCGTAGGGGTGGCAGGGCCAAGAGACCAGAGTTGGCAGAACGGCATGCTCAGGTTGGGGTGTAGGGTTTGAGCATAGCCTGAAGGTAGAGTGGGGAAGTTCCTCTTGCTGCTCTGTAGACAAGTACCATGGTCTTGTGATGGATACGAGTTTCGACAGGAAGCCAGTGGATTGTGTGGAGCAGCAGGTTGACATGGGAGAACTTACTTGCCTTTTTTTGTGTGCTTTGAGAGTCTTTGAAAAGCGCTATATTTTTTTTATTAATTTATTTTTATTTCACCTTTATTTAACCAGGTAGGCAAGTTGAGAACAAGTTCTCATTTACAATTGCGACCTGGCCAAGATAAAGCAAAGCAGTTCGACAACATACAAAAACACAGAGTTACACATGGAGTAAAACAACATACAATCAATGATGCAGTAGAAAAAAAAATAAGACTATATACAATGTGAGCAAATGATGTGAGATAAGGGAGGTAAAGGCAAAAAAATGCCATGGTGGCAAAGTAAATAAAGTATAGCAAGAAAAACACTGGAATGGTAGATTTGTAGTTTGAAGAAAGTTCAGAGATAAAATATATATAATATGGTGCAAAGGAGCAAAATAAATAAAATAAATAAATACAGTAGGGGAAGAGGTAGTAGTTTGGGCTAAATTATAGATGGGCTATGTACAGGTGCAGTGATCTGTGAGCTGCTCTGACAGCTGGTGCTTAAAGCTAGTGAGGGAGATAAGTGTTTCCAGTTTCAGAGATTTTTGTAGTTCGTTCCAGTCATTGGCAGCAGAGAACTGGAAGGAGAGACGACCAAAGGAGGAGTTGGCTTTAGGGGTGACCAGAGAGATATACCTGCTGGAGCGCGTGCTACAGGTGGGTGCTGCTATGGTGACCAGTGAGCGGAGATAAGGGGGGACTTTACCTAGCAGGGTCTTGTAGATGACCTGGAGCCAATGTGTTTGGCGACGATTATGAAGCGAAGGCCAGCCAACGAGAGCGTACAGGTCGCAGTGGTGGGTAGTATATGGGGCTTTGGTGACAAAACGGATGGCACTGTGATAGACTGCATCCAGCTTGTTGAGTAGGGTATTGGAAGCTATTTTGTAAATGACATCGCCGAAGTCGAGGATTGGTAGGATGGTCAGTTTTACGAGGGTATGTTTGGCAGCATGAGTGAAGGATGCTTTGTTGCGAAATAGGAAGCCAATTCGAGATTTCACTTTGGATTGGAGATGATTGATGTGAGTCTGGAAGGAGAGTTTACAGTCTAACCAGACACCTAGGTATTTGTAGTTGTCCACAAATTCTAAGTTAGAACCGTCCAGAGAAGTGATGCTGGACAGGCGGGCAGGTGCAGGCAGCGATCGGTTGAAGAGCATGCATTTAGTTTTACTTGTGTTTAGGAGCAGTTGGAGACCACGGAAGGAGAGTTGAATGGCATTGAAGCTCGTCTGGAGGGTTGTTAACACAGTGTCCAAAGAAGGGCCAGAAGTGTACAGAATGGTGTCGTCTGCGTAGAGGTGGATCAGAGATTCACCAGCAGCAAGAGCGACATAATTTATGTATACAGAGAAAAGAGTTGGCCCAAGAATTGAACCCTGTGGTACCCCCATAGAGACTGCCAGAGGTCCAGACAGTAGGCCCTCCGATTTGACACACTGAACTCTGTCAGAGAAGTAGTTGGTGAACCAGGCGACGCAATCGTTTGAGAAACCAAGGCTACTGAGTCTGCCGATGAGGATGTGGTGATTAACAGAGTCAAAAGCTTTGGCCAGGTCAATGAATACGGCAGCACAGTATTGTTTCTTATCGATGGCGGTTACGATGTCGTTTAGGACCTTGAGCGTGGCTGAGGTGCACCCATGACCAGCTCTGAAACCAGATTGCATAGCGGAGAGGGTGCGGTGGGATTCGAAATGGTCGGTAATCTGTTTGTTGACTTGGCTTTCGAAGACCTTAGAAAGGCAGGGTAGGATGGATATAGGTCTGTAGCAATTTGGGTCAAGAGTGTCACCTCCTTTGAAGAGGGGATGACAGCAGCTGCTTTCCAATCTATGGGAATCTCAGACGACACGAAAGAGAGGTTGAACAGGCTAGTAATAGGGGTTGCAATAATTTCGGCAGATAATTTTAGAAAGAAAGGGTCCAGATTGTCAAGCCCAGCTGATTTGTAGGGGTCCAGATTTTGCAGCTCTTTCAGAACATTAGCTGAATGGATTTGGGAGAAGGAGAAATGGCGGAGGCTTGGGCTAGTAGCTGTGGGGGGTGCAGTGCTGTTGAATGCAGTAGGGGTAGTTAGGTGGAAAGCATGGCCAGCCGTAGAAAAATGCTTATTGAAATTCTCAATTATAGTGGGCTTATCGGTGGTGACAGAGTTTCCTATCCTCAGTGCAGTGGGCAGTTGGGAGGAGGTGTTCTTATTCTCCATGGACTTTACAATGTCCCAGAACTTTTTAGAGTTGGAGTTGCACGAAGCGAATTTCTGTTTGAAAAAGCTAGCCTTGGCGTTTCTAACTGCGTGTGTGTATTGGTTTCTAACTACCCTAAAAAGATGCATATCGCGGGGGCAGTTCGATGCTAATGCAGAACGCCACAGGATATTTTTGTGTTGGTTAAGGGCAGTCAGGTCTGGGGAGAACCAAGGGCTATATCTCTTCCTGGTTCTAAATTTCTTGAAAGGGGCATGCTTATTTAAGATGGAGAGGAAGGCATTTAAAAAAAATAACCAGGCATCCTCTACTGACGGGATGAGGTCAATATCCTTCCAGGATACCAGGGCCAGGTCGATTAGAAAGGCTTGCTCGTTGAAATGTTTCAGGGAGCGTTTGACAGTGATGAGTGGAGGTCGTTTGACCGCTGACCCATTACGGGTGCAGGCAATGAGGCAGTGATCGCTGAGATCTTGGTTGAAAACAGCAGAGGTGTATTTAGAGGGCACGTTGGTTAGGATGATATCTATGAGGGTGCCAGTGTTTGCGGCTTTGGGGTTGTACCTGGTGGGTTCATTAATAATTTGTGTGAGATTGAGGGCATCAAGCTTGGATTGTAGGATGGCTGGGGTGTTAAGCATGTCCCAGTTTAGGTCACCTAGTAGCACGAGCTCTGAAGATAGATGGGGGGCAATCAGATCACATATGGTGTCCAGAGCACAACTAGGGGCCGAGGGGGGTCTATAGCAGGCGGCAACGGTGAGAGACTTGTTTTTGAAGAGGTGGATTTTTAAAAGTAGAAGTTCAAATTGTTTGGGTACAGACCTGGATAGCAGGACAGAACTCTGCAGGCTATCTCTGCAGTAGATTGCAACACCGCCCCCTTTGGTCGTTCTATCCTGTCTGAAAACGTTGTAGTTAGGGATGAAGATTTCAGAGTTTTTGGTGGACTTCCTAAGCCAAGATTCAGACACAGCTAGGACATCCGGGTTGGCAGAGTGTGCTAAAGCAGTGAATAAAACAAACTTAGGGAGGAGGCTTCTAATGTTAACATGCATGAAACCAAGGTTATTACGGTTACAGAAGTCATCAAAAGAGAGCGCCTGGGGAGTAGGAGTGGAGCCAGGCACTGCAGGGCCTGGATTCACCTCTACATCCCCAGAGGAGCAGAGAAGAATAAGTATGAGGGTACGGCTAAAAGCTATAAGAATTGGTCGTCTGTGACGTCCAGAATAGAGAGAAAAAGGAGCAGGTTTCTGGGGGCGATAAAATAGCTTCAAGGTATAATGTACAGACAAAGGTATGGTGGGATGTGAGTACAGAGGAGGTAAACCTAGGCATTTAGTGATTATGAGAGAGATATTGTCTCTAGAAACATCATTGAAACCAGAAGTCGTCATAGCATGTGTGGGTGGAGGAACTGAGAGGTTGGATAAGGTATAATGAGCAGGGCTAGAGGCTCTACAGTGAAATAAGCCAATAAACACTAACCAGAACAGCAATGGAGAAGGCATATTGACATTAAGGAGAGGCATGCTTAGCCGAGTGATCAAAGGGTCCAGTGAGATTCAGACAGCTAGCCGGGCCATAGGTAGCAAGCTGGTGGAAGATGGGAGGGAAGTCTGTTTTTAGCCACCTCGTGCGTTTCCGTCTGTGGGTTAGTGGGGTTCCGTGTGGAAGGGGGGACCAGTCCAAGTTGGCAAAATAGTTAGTTATAGTGGCCCAAGAAAAGTGTCCGATAGACCTATTCAGATCGCAGCCGAAAAGACAGCTAACGATTAGCGGGCCGCAGATGGGCGATCAGGTTACGTCGCGACGGAGGGGCCAGTTGGATAACTCCCTCGGGCAGATAACGTCGGTGGTCCAGTCGTGAAGACCCGATGGGGCTCCGCATCGGCAGTAAAACGGGTCAGGATAGGTGAGTTGTAGCCCAGGAGACACTTCAGCTGGCTAGCTCAGGAATAGCCCAGGAGTGGCTGACGGAACTCTTCAGCTGGCTAGCTCCGTAATAATGTGTGTTAATTCCGTGACCGACGTTGCCAATAGTCACTCAGGTAGCAGCTAGTTAGCTGCAAGATCCAGGTGTAAATGTCCAGAGCCTGCGGTAGAAATCGGGGAAAGGAGAGAGAATAGGTCCGGTATGCTCTGGTCTGAGTCGCGCTGTACAAAAACTGGCGATAGCATTTTCGAGCTAATGGATAGCTGAGGACAGCTAACCGTGGCTAGCTGAACTTCAACGTTAGCCAGTGAAAATGGCTAACCTCTTGCTAGCTTCTGTTGTGGAATTCAGATGAGGTAAATAATACTTTCTTTTTTAAATTGGTGAGGCGGGTTGCAGGAGAGTGCTTTGAGGTTGAGTTTTTAGAATAAAAAAAAATATATATATATAAAAAGATAAGTGAAGAAAAAAAATATGTAAATATATATATACACACGGGACACGACAAGAGGAGGGTAGAGGACGTCTGAACTGCTACGCCATCTTGGAAATAAAAGAGAAAAAAAAAAAAGAAGATAAGGTGAATAAATTATAATTATTATATGCAGTCGGTCTTCAGGACAAAGGTTTGGATTCAAAGCCTACATTATCCACTATCAGCTCAGTTTTGAACTAGTGAGCACGGTGAATCTGAGGGAGAAAGTCAAGACTGTGTTTCTTAGCTCCTGTGGCACAAGACTCGCTGCCTGTCTGAGCTTGCACTATGCTACTACTCTCTTCAACCGCAAGTAGGTAGAAGATGTCACTAAACACAAATCCGTTTATGTTTTCCCAGTTTAATAAATGAGCTCAGGACAGGGGTGGGAAAACTACGGCCCGCGTGCCCATTCAATCCAGATCCGGCCCATGGGAATTATTACCATTTTATTTGGCCAAAAGTATGTGGACACCCCTTCAAATGAGTGGATTCGGCTATTTCAGCCACACCCATTGCTGACAGATGTATAAAATCGAGCACACAACCATGCAGTCTCCATAGACAAACACTGTCAGTAGAATGGCCCGTACTGAAGACCTCATTTACATTCAACGTGGCACCGTCATAGGACGCCACCTTTCCAACAAGTCAGTTCGTAAAATTTCTGCCCTGTTATTGTGAAGTGGTAACGTCTTGGAGCAACAACGGCTCAGCTGCGAAGTGGTAGGTCACACAAGCTCACAAGGTAATAGCCATTGCATTGCATTGCTGTCTGTGGTTGCAACACTCAATATAGAGTTCCAAACTTCCTCTGGAAGCAATGTGAGCACAAGAACTGTTCATCGGGAGCTTCATGAAATGGCTTTCCATGGCCGAGCGGCCACACACAAGCCTAAGATCAACATGCGCAATTCCAAGCGTTGATTGGTGTGGTGTAACGCTTGCCGCCATTTGACTCTGGAGCAGTAGAAACATGTTCTCTGGAGTGATGAATCACGCTTCACCATCTGGCATTCCGACGGACGAATCTGGGATAGGCTGATGCCAGGGGAACGCTACCTGCCCCAATATATAGTGCCAACTGTAATGTTTTTCATGGTTTGGGCTAGACCCTAGTTCCAGTGAAGGGAAATCTTAACGCTACAGCATACAATGACATTCTAGACGATTCTGTGCTTCCAACTTTGTGGGAACAGTTTGGGGAAGGCCCTTTCCTGTTTCAGCATGACAATGCCCCTGTGCACAAAGCGAGATCCATACAGAAATGGTTTGTCGAGATTGGTGTGGAAGAACCTGACTGGCCTGCACAGAGCCCTGACCTCAACCCCATCGAACACCTTTGGGCTGAATTGGAATGCCGACTGCGAGTCAGGCCTAATCGTCCAACATCAGTGCCCGACCTCACTAATGCTGTTGTGGCTGAATGGAAGCAAGTCCCCACAGCAATGTTCCAACATCTTGTGGAAAGCCTTCCCAGAAGAGGCTGTTATAGCAGCAAAGGGGGGACCAACTCCATATTAATTTTTGACGAACAGGTGTCCCCATACTTTTGGCAATGTAGTGTATTTAGAAATCATTACAATTTTTCTGGCCTGAAAACAAAATCTGTTGAATTTCGAAATCCCGATGTGGTCCTCGAGCCAAAGAATTTGACCACCCCTGGGTTAGCGCGTGGAGAGTAAACTGATCCTAGATCTGTGCCTAAGGGCAACTTCTACTCTGAACATACATTACCTACGTCCCTAATGGCAAACTATACTCTCTATAGTGCACTAGTTTTGACCAGGTTCTCTGTTCAAAACTAGTGCACTAAATAGAGAATAGGGTGCCATTAGGGACACTCCCTGTATTCACACCATCCACACACACAGCTGTTGTCAGCAGGAAGTGTATCGCCACTTCCACCACTTCCTCTTCCTGTAACCCCTATCCCCCATAATACAATGTGCTCAACAACAGCAATATAGGTCTTCATAAACAATATAGTGTGCATTGTCCTATAATTCTGGCTATGTTCAAATGTCTGTTTTGTTTTGTTTTAAAGGATGGTTCTGATGCAAAACAAAGTTTTGTTTAGACAACCAATACGCACATGGACAACACCTGTTTACTCAAACAGACACACATATACTGTGCTTTATCTCCATGAGAGGGATTTGCTGCTCTGTCGAGTCTTCTCCAATAGAGAAGCAAACCCTTCATGGGTGGTGAAAAGGAGAGATAGTTTTAATGTCATATGCACAAGTACTGTGAAATGCCTTTCTTGCAAACTCAAAACCCAACAATGCAATAATCAATAATGTATTACTAGGAAAAAACACACAAGAATAAGAAATATGAAATACACAATAAAGTAAGTAAGCATACTATATACAGGAAATATTTAAAAAGTCCATTCCAATACCATATTTACAATTTGCAGGGATACTGGAATGATGGAGGTAGATATGTATAGAGATATCTTTATGAGTGGAGAAGAGGAGAGATATCTTTATGAGTGGAGAAGAGGATATATCTTTATGAGTGGAGAATCAGAGAGATATCTTTATGAGTGGAGAAGAGAGAAGGATATATCTTTATGAGTGGAGAAGAGGAGAGATATCTATGAGTGGAGAAGAGAAGAGGAGAGATCTTTATGAGTGGTGACGAGGAGAGATATCTTTATGAGTGGAGAAGATAAGAGATATCTTTATGAGTGCAGAAGAGATAGTCACAAACTACCCAGCTGAATTAAAACACCCTGACAAAACTTCCCATTAAGAAGGCTTTTTGACACAATGGCCAGAAATCAGTTTGTTTTGTTAGGTTGTTAAGTTGTTGTTAATTGCTTCATGCATCATACCTATAATTGCTTCACCACACAATTATGCATGTGTGAAAGAACATGACTACGTGAAAATAAATTGTAACACACAGTTCATGTTTCAGTAGAGCCTGCCCCACCCATTTCAGTACTTAGCAACCTGCAAGAGCTATAACACACAGAAAGAAAGAGATAGCTCTGAGGTGTACCAAATAGAAACAAAGCTAAACAGAACCAACATTTTTACAGAAACGCTTGTTTTCGTTAGGTTGTGTGCAAATGAATACACTCGTGATCTAGTTATCCATCCATCCCTGGTAGTCCCTCTGCCTGAGTAGCAGAGTCTCACTGTCTTTGTGAGGGGATAAACAACAGTGGCAGCAGAGAGTACGGGACATGAGATTTGGATTACGACAGGGATAATGGTGTTGAGGTTTACAGTCACTCAGGAGAGACAACGGAAGAGTCAGGAGGGAATCAAAGCCTCAGCTTTAATCACAGGGTAGCTCTCTGAGCACACTGATCTCAGCAGAGATAATGACAATCAGAGAAAGCGTGGGTATTAGTGGTATGGTATTACTAAGGAGAACTGGCATGGTGGTGGAGATCCAACAACCCATGAAATTGTTATGGTTTTACGGTAATTAAATGCAATAAAAACTTCTTTTTTTTTCAAGCCTTCCTCATCTCCAAATAGGAATTATCGTTTGTGCTGTTGCCCAAAGGCTGGCAGATATTGAGTCGTTTTCCTCTTACCGTCCAAAGGGAATGCATGCAGCCCGCTTTACACTCGTATCCTCGATTTAATGGCGAGAAGACGGATAAAACTGGGAAAATATGCATACTTTCTTTATGAAACACCATTTGATTTTCCACAAGCATGCTAGATTAGCTAATGCTAGTCCTGAATGTTGCGTATCGCGTTCAGACAATTAGGTTGCAGCGGTCTGTTTTTTTAACCTCTGCTCTGATGTTTCAAAATAAAAGACTGCTGCAACTTGATTGGGTGAACGCGACACGCAACGTCCAGGACTAGCATTAGCTAATCTAGCATGGTGGTGGAAAATTGTGTTTCATAAAGAAATGTACGGACGAAATCGATGCCTTTGCAGCCTGAATGGAGACTGTTTTATGTACGAACCGGTCCACCTGGGATACGAGTGTACAGTTGGCTGCATGCATTCCCTTTTGGACAGTAAAATGAAACAACTAATATCGCCATCTGCCAGCCTTTGGGTTAGGTCAGGGATCATCAACTAGATTCAGCCGCGGGCCAATCATTTCTTGAGCGGATGGTCGTTGGTCCTGAACATAATAAAAACAATTTTTAGACTGCAAATTGACCGCAAGCAGATATAATATTGGACTAAAACATAATAAATTCAAACGTTGATTACATTTGGAGTCATTCCTCTACATAGGGTGCTGTCTTTCAGATGGGATGTTAAAATGGGTGTCCTGACTCTGTGGTCATTTAAATGCCCGTGGCACTTATTGTAAGAGTTGGGGTGTTCACCCCAGTGTCATGGCGAAATTCCCAACCTGGCCACATTCCATCATGGCCACCTATAATCATCCACCTCATTCCTAATTGGCATATATCACTCCTCACCTCTCCACCTGATAGCTGATGTGTGGTGAGCTGTCTGGCACAAAAATGGTCGCTGTACATCACTGAGGTGGATGCTACACATTGATGGTGGATGAGGTGAGTTTCCCCCTACTATGTAAAGAGCTTTGAGTACCTCAGTTAGTAGACCTCAGTTAGTAGAATAGTGCTATATAAATCCAATCAACTATTATTCATTATTATTATTTGTATACATTCACGTCTATTATGTGGAGGAATCATTTGGTACAGATTTCCAAAATAAAAATCACTTGAAGCTGATTTCCTGGTGTTTTCATCGTCTTAAAAAAAAAATGAGCTCAGAAAACTTGGGGGGGGGGGGACAAATAAAACCACCCACGGGCCAAATTTGTCTCTCGGGCCGCCAGTTGGGGAATTCTGGGCGAGGTTGTGCCAGAGAGGAAAAGGCAAAGTGAGAGGGATATAACTGGGCCCAAAATCTGTATTTTCCAGCAGGTGGCGTCATTTCGTTTATTTCGCTCATCAATCAAGGAGTTTTTGTATGGAGGTCAATGAGAGTGTTACATTTGGTTAACGAACACATTGCATGGTTTATTTGCTACGTGTGGTTTATTTAATCTAATTTAAGTGTCATGATGCTTAGGTTGTTACGAGTGTACTGATATAAGTAGGACACTTGACTTTTTTTATTGAAAAAACAATATATTAGAGTTGTGCCTGTTGTTCATACATGCCAGTTGGCTCGAACGGTCCCACCTGGTCTTGCCTCCCGACTGCCTTTCATTTTTTAAGACATTTATTTTCATTGTTAGAGCGGCCACTTGGAATCTGATCAATATAATGGATAATCTGTGGTTGTGCTTCATTTGGCCAAAGATTATAAATATACCGACAAGATACTTGTCTCTCTGCCAAACAATGGGTGTCGTTGTCCTCAAAGCGGCACGGTGGGCTGTCCTCATTGTTATTTTATTGTGTTACTTTTTTTATTTAGTAAATGTTTTTCTTAACTCCTATTTTCTTAAAACTACATTGTTGGTTATTAAGGGCTTGTAAATAAGCATTTTACCGTAAGGTCGACACCTGTTGTATTCCGCGCATGTTAGAAATACACTTTGATTTGATTTAAACCTGGGTCAATGGAAACCTGCCCATTGAGAGAATGTCGAATTTGGTGAACAAAAAATGTAACGGCCTACGTGAGGTTTATTTGACCGAATAGAAGTTTCGTAATGCTTAGGTTGTTATGAGTGTACTGATATAAGGACACGTGACATATCGGCGTTGTCTCAAAATGGCTAAACATATTGATGACATGAGGCTATTAGCATAGCATCTCTCTCCATTGAATACAGGCGGTTGACGTCAAAAACCCTCATAGAATATCCACCTATCCAAAGAGAGGAATAGAAGGCAGAGGGAAAAGCAATGTCGCAAAAAAATTGTAATTGAAACGGCAGATATAGGATACAACATTTTTATCCGTTCGACAGGGGTGGATTTTTCTTTTGTGAAACATTCTTTGTTATGACAAATTCTGTTAGAAACGGTTTTTCGAATAAATTATGATTGCCGAATATTTTTGAAGGATGCGTCTATAAGCACCACTCCACATTTAATTCTGAATTCCTAATGCTTGCAATTATTATTATTATTTTTACTTTTTGAACCCTTAACCCTTTATTTAGTTAATTTCAGAGGTCTCTATAGCATGTCATTTGGGAATTTCTATTTTCTAGTATTCTAATGGGCGGACTTGAAAAAAACCACATGTCCTGCTGTTTTTTTCATCCCAAGTCAAGCACTAGAGACATGAAATAAATAAGTGGGAGGGCATAGGCTACAGGCTGTCTCCAAAATATTCATGTGTAATTTGCCAAATGGGCAATGGAAACACTTCAATCACTAAATTTTTATTTGACACTAGGATTTTGGGAATAAAAAAAAGTCATTACGTCCAGCTGTTTTCATCGACACAAGATAGTTCAATGGAAACCCACCCTAGCTGACATTGTCGCATCTATTTTCTATGCGAATTTTCTAAATGTCGACAAAAAACAATCACTGGACAAGTTAATGGAAACAGCTACTGACCTCCATACAAAAACTCATCGCTTGTGAGCGAAGGAAACGAAACAACGCCACCTGCTGGTGAAGACAGATTTTAGGCCGAGTTAAACGTCTCGCTTCGTCTCTTCTCTGATTTGGCATTGGAAGTGACGACTTTCCACTAGTTACCACAAAGTCAAAATAGCTGTTTCATTAAAAAACATGGTTCTGAGGTTAAGCATACGGTTATCAGTGTGGTTAAGGTTAGGCTTAGGTTAAAAATCAGATTTTTAAGAGAAATATGCGGGGGTTATGACTTTGTGCTTGTGGTAACTAGTGACGACCGAAGTGGCGGTGTACTGTGTCCAAGCAACCATCTTTGTTGATTCACTCTAGACCTGCTGGAGTTTACAAGGTACATTTACAGACAGGCCTTTGCTGATAAAATATTAATAGAGATTGTTTTACTCGGTCCAATAAACGGAGCCTACTAAAACGTAGACCCTGAAATGTCCATCTGAACGACTCTTCTCCACATCCGGCCATGATTGGGCGTCCCATTTTGTCCGGGTTTGGCCGTCATTGTAAATAAGAATTTGTTCTTAACTTACTTGCCTAGTTAAATAAAAAATACAATTATCCAATTCGCTGCAACGTTGAGCGTCTGATCATTGGTATTTGGCACTTTCGCTATATACAGCGACGAGGACAAGGCTTCACATGAATTGAGAAAATATAACCGTATTCTATTTATGTATATTAACCTGGCTATATTGCACATGTTTTTGTAACCATCAAATTATTTTTGAAGGCTTAATACTTTATATTCGCTTGCCAACGAATCTGCCGCAGCGGTTCAGAGATATTTCAAGGAGTAAGATGGCGGCACCTAGTAAACAGTAAGTAGAAATTGACACTACAAAATGTTATTATATCGCAACTAGCTAGGTATTTATAATACAAACATGTTTATTTCGTCGTTGTTTCTTATGGTCGCCGTGTGCAATGACTGGACACACTACAAACAGCAATGTGTGCACGACCATGCAATCCACTACCAACAACATTGTTAGCTACTTGCTAACGTTAGCTATCAAGTTAACAAAAGGTAGCAGCCAGTCGGTCCCGCATTACCACCTTCATGCAATCAATGAAGTTTAGAGAAGAGAACACAAACCTGATTTGGCCTAGATTTTAGATCACGGAAATTCTGTTCCTTTTCGTAACGAATAGCTTGTATCTAGCTACCGTTAGTTAGTTTCCCACTTTATTTCTTTCAAATGTTGGTGCTTGCTGTCCATTCATGTCACCTGTTCCCAGGTACGGCCTGATCATACCCCAGAAGAGAGCGCCTAAGACAGCCACCTTGCCCAGACCCTCAGTGTTTGGGGATGACTCTGATGAAGAGGTAGGAAAAGGGTCTGAATGTCCATCAATCTCCTATTGTATCTTATTGAGATATGCTAATAGTTAGTCTCGTAGGGCCATCCTTCCAAATCTAGTTTTGTTTACTTGTGAGAAGCCTGGGGTTTCCTAGGCTAATTAGTAGTGAACTCTTTTGCTAAGAAGCCTAAGAAGATTACATTGTGTGTGGGTTACAGATCATTTAGAGAAGTCTGAAGTTTCTCCACTCCTTGGCTCATGCCCTTTGTTGCAGCCAGTGAGATGAGTGTGAGTGAGTTGCAAGCTTTGCCAAATGATTGAAGCTCTATCAGAAGTGATGTTGTGTGATCCTGTCTTCCAGACCTCGGTTGGGGAGAGTTTGCAGAAGGAGGCTCTGAAGAAGAGGATGATGAAACAGGTGAGTGAATGGATGAATGAGAAACCTCCGGTGGTAACAACAAATTCTCCAGAAGTTGCTTCTTTATGTATTTTTGTGACCGAGACCCAGCTTTCTCTCGTGTGTGTGTGTGGCAGACACGTCTGGAGATGCAGAAGGCTCTAGAGCAGGACAGCAGTGTGTATGACTACGATGGTGTCTATGATGACATACAGAAACAGAGGCTGGAGAGCAGCAAGAAAATGCTGGGAGGAACCGACAGGAAGGTACAGCAGATCCAGAACAACCCCCAGCCTCCTCCCACCTTTTCAAATCTTCTCTAATTTGCTATTCTTTCCATTTCAATCCCCCCTTTCCTTCACCTTTTCACTTGCTCCCCCGCCCCCCTCTTTTCCTCTCCTCACAATTTCACTGTGTTTTTCTCCATTTTGCCTTTCTTTTGTCACTTATGTCCACCCACTCTACTCATCCTTCCTCTCCTCTTTGCTCATACTGCTCTCTGTCCTTTATCTCTCTCTCTCCATAGCCAAAGTACATCAACCAGCTGCTGCAAGCGGTGGAGGAGAGGAAGAAGGAGCAGGAACGAAGAGATGAGAGGAAGATCCAGAAGGAGAGAGAGGCGGAGGGAGAGCAGTTTGCAGACAAGGAGGCTTACGTCACCTCAGCCTACAGACAGAAACTCAAGGAGAGACAGGAGGAGCTGGAAAAAGAAAAGCGAGAGGCAGCAATGGAGGGTGAGAGACACTGCTGTGTGCGCATGTGTGTTTGTGAACATAGATGTGTGTGTGGGAGAAACTGTCTGTTATGAATCCAGTAGTTTATATAATAAACAAAGCCATGCTGTGTGTTTGTGTGTCTAGCTGCTCTGGATGTGAAGAAGCAGAAAGACCTGAGTGGTTTCTACAGACACCTGCTGAACCAGACCGTAGGAGAGGAGGCCATACCAGACCGCTCTGTACCGAGGTCAGAGTTCACACACCCAAACACAGCTAAAATCTCTCCCTTTACTACCAGTATGTGTACATGAATATTTGATTGAACTCTCCTCTCTCTCTTAATGCAGGGATCAGAGTTCAAAGGCAGTCAAGACAGAAGCGCCATCCCCACCGCCTTCACCTCCCTCACAAGACCACGTCCCCAGTTCCCATAGCGACAGCGAGGAGGGGCAGGATCAGAAGGCAGGGTTCAGTAAGCCGGCCCCTGGTGCCAAACGCCACTACAGACAGAGGTCCCCTTCCTCTGGGAGTGGAGAAGAGGAGCGAGAGAAGGATAGAGAGAGAGAAAAGAAGAGACACAAAGAGAGAGACAGAGACCAAGGAAGGGATAGAGAGAGGGTCAGAGAGAGAGACAGGGAGGACAGGCATGGTGGACGGAGAGATGAGAAGGATGGAAGAAAGGAGAGGGATAGAGACAGGGAGGAGGACAGGAGCAGGGGGAGGCGGGATAAAGAGAGAGAGGAGAGACACGGGAAGAGAGAAAGGAGCCCGAAAGACAGAGAGAAGGAGAATGGGGAGAAAGAGAAACAGAGAGAGCTAGACAAAGACAAGGGGAGAGAAAGGGACAAGGGCAGGGAGAAAGAGAGGAGTAGGGATGGAGAAAAGGAGAAGACTATAAGAACCGACGGAAAGGATGAAAAGGAGGGAGAGGGGTCAGAGAGGAAGGGGAAGGAGGGAGAGGGGTCAGAGAGGAAGGGGAAGGAGGGAGAGGGGTCAGAGAGGAAGGGGAAGGAGGGAGAGGGGTCAGAGAAGGAGGGGTCAGAGAAGAAGGGGAAGGAAGGGTCAGAGAAGGAGGGGAAGGAGGGAGAGGAGAGTAAAGTGAGTAAGTTTGTCAAGCGCAGCAGTGAGCAGACCGTGACCTCAGCCAGAGACCGATACCTGGCCAGACAGATGGCACGCTCAGCCACCAAGACGTACATAGAGAAGGAGGAGGACTGAACACACACAAACTGTGACAGCTGTGACTGTGTGATGATATAGAGGGTGACCGATGAACTGAGACACGTCAACAGATGTGTGTGAACTTCGTTCTCTAATACACTGCACTTGATGGACCCACCAAATAAGAGTGTGGTCTCATGGTTCTACTGTCTGGGGAGATAGATGTAATGGTAGAGAGTGATTTAAATGAGTGAATGCAGGACTTGAGTTAAGTGAGAGGGTGAATAAGTGATGAAAATGTAGTGTGAGTGAGTTGCCCCACACCAGGGAACTATGTGTTTTTGTTGAATATTTCTGTTCTATTCCAGTTTTTTTTCTCCTGGTGGACAGAACCGTACTTCCTGTTTATGTTGTGTTAATAAATGTCTGAACATATGGCTGGTGTCATTGTCTCTCATATATTCAGTATTTATCTGTATATTAATATGGGCTATTCCTGGGGCAGCTGTAATGACCGTTTAACATAGTTTACTGTACCCAATTGTTGTCTTTACATACCCATTAATAATTTAATATACCCCCAGTCACTATTTTTATATACCAATTATCTATAGATAGAAATGTTTCTGCGATTGAATGGGACTGATGTAGTCTCAGTCAACAGAGCAGAACAAGTATATAGTTGTTGACATGTTTGGGAGCATCGATTATAACATGTTTTCACAACAAAACATTGAATTAAACTGTTGACAGCCTCTCTCTGCACGCTGGAGAAAGGAATGAAGGAGAGAGAGGAGGAGCTGGGAACTCAAGTGGTGAGTATTCTGTAGCTAAAGGTAATATGTCAGCCTATTAATTATGAAAATATAAAGAAATGCCTTATTAGATTATTCAAATACAAATTCACTGTAATTGTAGGCTACTGTGTAAGCTGCCCTGCACAATCAATGAACCAACAGCCCCGCCTTGACCTGCCTATATGCTCTCTCCCAGACTCATTAATATAATACTAATATTAATAATATGCATGTCCATCTCTCCTGGCTGAAAGTGGAGAGATTGACTTCATCGCTACTTTTATTTATGAGAGGTATTGACATGTTGAATGCACTGAGCTGTCTTGTCTAAACTACTGGCACACAGCTCGGACACCCATGCATACACCGCAAGACATGTCACAAGAGGTCTCTTCACAGTCCCCAAGTCCAGAACAGACTATGGGAGGCACACAGTACTACATAGAGCCATGACTACATGGAACTCTATTCCACATCAAGTAACTGATGCAAGCAGTAAAATTAGATTTAAAAAACACCTTATGGAACAGCGGGGACTGTGAAGCAACAGTGGCGCAGACACATGCATACACACACACGATAACATATACACTATACATACACATGGATTTAGTACTGTAGATATGTGGTAAGGGGGGGGGGGGTAATGTTTTTTTAAATTGTATAAACTGCCTTAATTTTGCTGGACCCCAGGAAGAGTAGCTGCTGTTTTGGCAGCAGCTAATGGGGATCCATAATAAATACAAATTAATAGAATGCTTGGAGCGTACAATAATGTGACCAGTCCATCCATTATAATAATGATACAGGCCACTCAAAGCGATTACTAGAATTTGTTTAATTTTGGAGTATAGGCTAGACCAATTATGTACCAAAGATATGTGTTTAATATGCGGTAGGTTATGTATTGTATAACGGCATAATCATTTTCATTATTACTTTTATGGGCTCATATATAGGCCTATATATATGCATAAGCTCTACTAGGCATCTGGGTGTTTTGAATCACCACCTTAGAAAGGGCTGTCCATTTCATTGTTGAAACAACATCCACAATGACCATGTTTTTCACTCAATTTCAACCTGTTGAACTTTATTCTAGACCATGGGACAAAATAGACAGGGTAACTTTTTATTTTTCCCACAAGTGAACTTCTGCACTGGAATGAAATGTTTTTCAACAGCTTTTCCCTGACCAGCTCGTTCCCAATGTGTAGTCCTGTCCTGTGTAGTCCTGTCCAATGTGTAGTCCTGTCCTAAGACTTTGGAACTATGGTTGAACCCACCACCAATTTAATCCCTGTTCATTAACCTTCATAACAGTAATATTATCCTTCTTAGCAGTGCTATAAACATGTCTTTTTTTTCTACAACATTTTTATAATGTATACATTTAGAATTTTAGCCATCTAGCAGACAGTATTATTCAGAGTGAA
Source organism: Salmo salar (assembly GCF_965601325.2). Lineage (NCBI taxonomy): Eukaryota > Metazoa > Chordata > Actinopteri > Salmoniformes > Salmonidae > Salmo > Salmo salar. Next base: position 114,014,479 of record NC_138301.1, on the reverse strand, counting down.
TATGGTAGGTAAAACAACCACATATCACAATCACTGCAAGTCAAACTTTTCTGCAAAATCAATGCTAGAAAGAGAGAGAAGTATAAAGGTTGTATTCCAAACAGCACCCTATTCCCTATGTAGTGCACTAGTTTTGACCAGTGCCCATAAGGCTTTGGTTAAAGTAATGCACTATATAGGGAATAGGGTGCCATTTGAGGCAGAGGGCGAGAGTACAGAAGCTTTCCAGAGTGATGTTCTTATGGGAGCCGTGTCATTCATAATAATGTGTCTCAGAGTGGGATAGTAGATGAATGAGAGAGAGGAAACAGAGAGAAAGAGACTTCACTATTTGCACATCGTTACAACACTATATATACATAATATGACATTTGAAACATCTTTATTCTTTTGTAACTTCGGTGAGTGTAATGTTAATTTTTATTGTTTATTTCTACTTCACTTGCTTTGGCAATGTTTACATATGTATCCCATGCCAATAAAGCCCTTCAATTGAATTTAATTGAGAGAGTGTGGGAGAGAGACAGACACACAGAGAGAGGCAGAGGGAGAGAGAGACAGGCAGAGGAACTTAGGAGACTCAGAGAGACACAGGCAGAGAAACAGAGAGAGTGTGGAGAGAGAGTGTGGAGAGAGACAGAGAGAGATCAGAAGACGGAAGATCAGGTACCTGCAACACAGACTACACTGCACAACTCATTGAAGGACAGGGTGCCAGTACCGGAGACATCAGTACCATAGAAGATGTTCTGGAAGAGACACACACACACACACACACACATATATATAAATAAATAAATAAATATATATATATATATATATACAATTTACTATGAGCTTTCCTAAATAAATGTAACTGATTGAATAACAAACAGGTTTCAAACCCATCCCTAATGCCACTAAAGACTGCTTTAGCCCTCTAACCTAAAGGCATTAACTCCCCCAGAGGGCAGAAATATTCAAATTCTCTTGAAATTGAACTATATAATCTTGTTCACCTACCTTGAATCTGGTTCCACAATCATAGACTAAGAAACTCTGGGTAACTTATGAAGCCGTTGGCCAGGTGATGTTGGACTGGGGATAATAATGTTAAGGACGTCTCCTTAACAAGCTCTGTGACCCCTTTCTAATTGAGACTCATGTAATTTCCTACTTAAACTTTTCAAATAAAGCCTGAACTCCAACATATTCAATCAGTTACATTTATTTAGGAAAGCTCATAGTAAATGGTATGTGTGTGTGTGTGTGTGTGTGTGTGTGTGTGTGTCTTCCAGAACATCTTCTATGGTACTGATGTCTCGGGTACTGGCACCCTACCCTATCCTGATCTTCTCTGTCTTCTGATCTCTCGCTCTCTCTGTCTGTTTCTCCCACACCCTCTCTGTTCTTATGCCCATCTCTCTCTGTGTCTCTGTGTCTGTCTCCTCTCTGTTTCTCACCCTCTCTCTCTCTCTCTCTCTCTCTCTCTGTATGTCTGTCTCTTGCCTAGTTAATAAAGGTAATAAAAAAAATATATATATAGACTTTAAGGATAATAATGAACGTGGTTTAATTTGGAAATCACAAATTTTACATGTGCATGCTCAGGTAAATATTTACATGGAATCGGCCAAAATGACAATGACAGATTGTAGTGCTAGGTTCTGTACAAACGGAGTATAAACTCAAACGGACGACTAGAAAAACCTCACACCCAGTTTATTCACCTACTAAGTCATACAGCTGCAAATACATGTTGCACATGATCAAACAAGCATTTATATGTCAAGATGAGATGAGTGGTGTAACTTTTTCACAACTGCTATCAGCTACCCGACACTGCCTAGATGTTGCTCTGTTGTCTTCGCAGTCGAACCGTCTGCTAGCAGTTCCTCTTTATCTGGTCACTTCTCCATGATGTTTATAAGTGACCTCGTGTTCACTTTACTCAACAGACCTGGGTCATCTACTGTATTCCCCTTTTCTCTCACAGTAACTTTCACTCACACCTAGTTCCTCTTTACCCTTCCCTGACCCCTAACATCTACAACTTTTGACCGGTAGTGTATAACACCTACTCATTCAAGGTTTTTTCTTAATTTTTTACTATTTTCTACATTGTAGAATAATAGTGAAGACATCAAAACTATGAAATAACACATATGGAATCATGTAGTAACCAAAAAAGTGTTAAACAAATCAAAATATATTTGAGATTCTTCAAAGTAGCCACCCTTTGCCTTGATGACAGCTTTGCACACACTTAGCGTTTTCTTTTAACCAGCTTCAAGAGGTAGTCACCTGGAATGCATTTAAATTAACAGGTGTCCCTTCTTAAAAGTTAATTTGAGGATTTTCTTTCCTTCTTAATGCATCTTCACTATTATTCTCAATGTAGAAAATAGTCAAAATAAAAAATTGAATGAGTAGGTGTTCTAAAACTTTTGACCGGTAGTGTATATTCTTTATAAACTCAGCAAAAAAAAGAAACGTCCCTTTTTCAGGACCCTGTCTTTCAAGGATAATTTGTAAAAATCTAAATAACTTCACAGATATTAATTGTAAATGGTTTAAACACTGTTTCCCATGCTTGTTCAATGACCCATAAACAATTAATGAACATGCACCTGTGGAACGGTCGTTAAGACACTAACAGCTTACAGACGGTAGGCAATTAAGGTCACAGTTATGAAAACTTAGGACACTAAAGAGGCCATTCTACTGACTCTGAAAAACACCAAAAGAAATATGCCCAGGGTCCCTGTTCATCTGCGTGAACGTGCCTTAGGCATGCTGCAAGGAGGCATGAGGGCTGTAGATCTTGCCAGAGCAAAAAATTGCAATGTCCGTACTGTGAGACACCTAAGACAGCTCTACAGGGAGACAGGATGGACAGCTGATTGTCCTCGCAGTGGCAGAACACGTGTAACAACACCTGCACAGGATCGGTACATCCGAACATTACACCTGCGGGACAGGTACAGGATGGCAACAACAACTGCCCGAGTTACACCAGGAATGCACAATCCCTCCATCAGTGCTCAGACTGTCCGCAATAGGCTGAGAGAGGCTGGACTGAGGGCTTGTAGGCCTGTTGTAAGGCAGGTCCTCACCAGACATCACCGGCAACAACGTCGCCTATGGGCACAAACCCACCGTCGCTGGACCAGACAGGACTGGCAAAAAGTGCTCTTCACTGATGAGTCGCGGTTTTTTCTCACCAGAGGTGATGGTTGGATTCGCGTTTATCATCGAAGGAATGAGCGTTACACTGTGGCCTGTACTCTGGAGCGGGATAGATTTGGGGGTGGAGGGTCCGTCATGGTCTGGGCGGTGTGTCACAGCATCATCGGACTGAGCTTGTTGTCATTGCAGGCAATCTCAATGCTGTGCGTTACAGGGAAGACATCCTCTTTCCTCATGTGGTACCCTTCCTGCAAGCTCATCCTGACATAACCCTCCAGCATGACAATGCCACCAGCCATATTGCTCAATCTGTGCTTGATTTCCTGCAAGACAGGAATGTCAGTATTCTCCCATGGCCAGCGAAGAGCCCGGATCTCAATCCCATTGAGCACGTCTGGGACCTGTTGGATTGGAGGGTGAGGGCTAGGGCCATTCCTCGCAGAAATGTCCGGGAACATGCAGGTGCCTTGGTGGAAGAGTGGGGTAACATCTCACAGCAAGAACGGGCAAATCTGGTGCAGTCCATGAGGAGGAGATGCACTGCAGTACTTAATGCAGCTGGTGGCCACACCAGATACTGACTGTTACTTTTGATTTTGACCCCCCCTTTGTTCAGGGACACATTATTCAATTTCGGTTAGTCACATATCTGTGGAACTTGTTCAGTTTATGTCTCAGTTGTTGAATCTTATGTTCATACAAATATTTACACATTACGTTTGCTGAAATAAACGCAGTTGACAGTGAGAGGACGTTTCTTTTTTTGCTGAGTTTACATGTAAAGTGATCAATTAGTTCTAGTATGGTAACATAAATACGTACATTTCAAGCTAGAATCCAACATTTGTTTTCTACTCCTATGCAAATATTGAGGACCTCACATTCCCAAAAGCAACACTGTCATGCTGAGAATAATGAGAATGAACAGTGTCTTGTGAATTTCATACCTTAAATGTCAAGAATGGTGCCGCTTACACAGACCAGTATTTCTCAACCTCTGGTCCTTAGACCTCTGCTGGTCCCTGGGATGTTGCTGGCCGGTCCCTGAGCTGTTTAACTAGTTTAGTCAGTTCTACAGTGCTAGCTTTAATGTAAGCTGTCCCCCAAGGAGGAAAAACTAAAGCTTGCCATAGTTTTCCGGTCCTTTGAATAAAGGTTAAGAAACACTGACCTAGACACACACCTTTGTAATAACCCCCTACCAAACATGCTACTTCCAATGTCATGACTAACATATTACTTACAATATGTGCCCAATAGAAAATGAATAGTGAACTTCTTGAATTACAAAGGACTTTTATTAAAATAAAAAAGGATAAACAATCAACATGAAAGTAGGCAAAAGTTATACATTTTTTGATAGATACTTTATTACATCCCGAGGGGAAAGTAGGTCTCTATATTTATATGAATCAATGTCTGCTTTATTTCTACATTACTTTCTCTTATGATAATCATTAACAATCAGTAGCAAGATCAGCTGCTTCATTTAGGCTCCTGTTCTGTGGGCCGGTCTGGCTCGCACAAGGCTACTTATTTAATGTTGAAAATGTGTCAACTGAGGGTTGATAGATTTACGTGACACTCGTTCTAATACAAAGCATTGCAATCAACCCCAGTAAGCGGACAATTGAGTGGTTCTAGATATAGGTCTGATTTAATACTACAACTTTAACTGAGTTATGACCCATTCACTTGATTAGCGCAAGCCACCGAGGGTTCCACTTGATTGAAAGCAGGGCGAGGTCATGGACTTTGACTTTGAGTTAGGCCTACTTCTTCCCTTGCCACTCTCTGACTACTTTCTGTATTTGGTTGACTCTTTTTGCGATCTTCTGCAGTCTGTCTTGTTTCTCCTTAAGCTTGCGTTGCTCATCGGGGAGTAGATGCTCTCCTCTTGCCATCTTCTCCAGAAGCTCAGACTCATATTTCATTTTCTTCAACCCTACAATGCGATCTTCGAAGCCTGGCTTGCATTCGTCCTCCTCGGTGCGAATTAACATCTCAATGTACTCCACAGTGGAGAGAGAGCTTGGCTTCAGTGCAATCTCATTCAGCCTCTTAAGACAGTTGGAGGACAGCTTGATCAAGTACTTCAGCTTGTCCTCGATAACAACATACTCATCTTCAATCTTCTCCAGCATCTGCTTGTTGTTCATAAACTTGCCCTGTGCCATCATGAAGTTGTCCTTCAACTCTTTAATGGTCTTTTTCTCTGTCTTAGTTTCATATGTCCACAAGGCTTTTTCCTTGTCGTGGTGAAGGTAAGAGCAGTTTCCTGGACACATGACACAGTTACCATTATCATCCATCACGGCACATTTTTTTATGTCATCCTCGTTAGGGAGAAAGCAGCTGGTGTGGCATGTGAACTGGCATATGATGCAGTTTGTAGCAAAACAACTTGATTTGGTCCTCTTAGCAACTAGAACCTCTACCTCTGTCTCAAAGTCTTGGTTCTGTTTCAAGTTCATGTCATCGTTCTCCAGGCACTGTTTGACTGTTTTGATCTCATTCAGCTTTGACAGACCTGCTGTGATCTGAGGGGCCAGTCGTGTCATGACCTGCTCCAAACGCTCACGTTCTTCCAGCACTTTCTTGGTCATTGTTAGATCTTTGCTCTCAATGCTTTCCAAGTCTTTGAAGAAAGCTTTCATCTGTTTAAAAGTTGACTTCCAGACAATTTTCTTTAGCACTTCATCATTATCATCCTCTGAACCATCTCCATCAGAGCTTTTGTCTTCTACTTTCTGATGGAGCAGAGCTGAATTGTTGAATTTGAAATGGGTTGGGAGTCCCTTATTGTTTTTCTTACAGGGAAGGTCTGCAGCTTGGATGGCCTCCAGCACAGGTATGTCCTTCCCATCAGCAAATGTCACGAGCATCAGGATGTTATCAGCAACGTCTTTTCCAAAAATGGACAGGATGGAGTCAAATATGTATTTCTGATTGGTACTGAGACGGGCGAGGGATGCCTGCACTACAAAGCAGACTGCATCAATGTGATCAATCCCTAAAGGGTTACACAATAATTCCTTCACTTGCTCTGTGATCAGTTTATCATGTGCCATTCCTCTAGTGTCTCCAAACCCTGGTGTGTCAATAATGGTCAGCGAATAAGAAATCTGAAAGCCTGGCTGGTTGTAGACCTCGTATGATGTTACGATTGAAGTCTGGCTCTCAGCCTGTGACCTGTTGGTCACCTCATGGATGAGCTTAAAGCGGTAGCGATCTTCCCACTTTACCCCGAGAATGTAGTTGATCATGACATTGACCAGAGTGGTTTTTCCTGAACCTGTGCACCCCAGAAGCAGTATTACCTTGTTATTCCCTTTCTCAACTTTCCTTCCAAATGTGTACTGTTCAAAACTTTCCTTTACACCCAACTTCTGTTCCAGATTCAGCCTATAGATTGAGGGGTTGCCTTTCTTTACCCTCCCTGATTTCTTCAGAAATTCCTCACTTTTTGTTGCTGTTGATTGGCTCCTCTTCGGTTGGGTGTCAGAAGCCCTGATGGTAGTCAGCACTGCCTCAGGACTGGGTAGACTCTTCCCTGCTTCACCACAGTTAGCAGAGACTCTGACACTGTATGGAGTTTCAGGCTTTAGACCTTCCAGTGTGCACTCTCTGGTGGTGGTTTTGATGGTGTGCCACATCTTATTGTCAACAGCCTTCGCACACTCTCTGTAGTCAACCTCATAGCCTATGACTTCAACATCGTCTCCCACCATGGTAGGAATGTCCCAGTTCACTCTGATACTTTCATATTCCAGGTTTTTCTCTGTGGGTGGTCCAGGGGGGCTACATGGGCGGGTCCTGGAGTATTCCGTCCAGTCACTGGAGAGGCTCACACCAGGTCGACACACCGCCCTGCAGCTGAAGCGGTAATCTTTATAGGGGTTCAAACGTCTGATGGTGACCTGGTTAGTAGTGGTATCAGCTTTGATCTCTGTCCACTCAGATTCAGCCTGCACAGCCTGGTACAAAACCTGATACGACTCCACAGACTTGACGCCAAGGTTGGGAGTGTTGATTTGCACGTGGACACAGTCATGCTCCATACTCTTGATGGTGGGGACACCTGGCTTTGATGGCAGTTCAAACTGGGGACTCAACAGTGTCCCTCTCTCATAGACATGGATGGAGGACGCAGTGATGAGTTTGTCTGGAATTGATGCAATGCAGAATGCAATATTTTCTCGGTCTTTGTTTGACTCTTTGAAGTCTAGGAACAGTTGTATGTTTTGCCTGGTTAGGGTGGTTACCTCCCCCGAGCGAAACCACTTTTCTGCTGCTGATTTCCCAGCTGCATTGGGGTCATAAGGAATCAGTGAAGAATCACTCTTTGATTCTTCCAGCAAGTAGTTCTCCAAGTCTACCACGTACTCGTCTTTGTCATTCAAAGAGGAGAATGCAAAGCACACTACGTGATCTTTAGCTTGATCAAGCACTATTCCATCCAATTCACTGCTTGAGTACACAACTTGTACCTCTTTCATTATGTCAAGGTAAGAGCTGACAACATTCATCTCTCTCTCTCTGTCGTCCAGGTATGTGATCATAAGGTCATTCTGGAATGGAGAGCGTTCCTTACTGTTGAGCATTTTTATCAGCACTTCTTCCTCCATTCCTCCTCCTCTTATGTTGGGAAGAACCTTGCAAAGACCTTTCTGGAAAACCAGCTTGTACTCTGAGCACACGTCCCTAAACTTGCTGAGCTTGGCTTTGATTTCAGGGAACTTGATAGCCATGTCTTCCTTCATCATGTCCCGGAATGTTACATCAGTGTTGTCCAACCCATCCAAGAGTCGCTGTGCACGACGCACCAGGCTAACACTGATCTGTCTGACTAGCTGGGCAGCTGCAGAGTCCAGGTTCTTGAGAGGATAGAGCCAGACAGTCATTGGCACAGCATGTTCTCCCTTCTCCCCTAGCAGACGTGGCAGGCCAGCATACAGCCTGGTGGCATCTTCAAATGTGACAGGGTTGTTTTCTAGTGCAAAATCACCATGGAAAGTGCAACTGAATGTATTCGCCTGTTGCTTCTCTTCCTCGCTCATCTTCAGTGATGCCTGCCCTTCTATTGTTATGAGGGGGATCTTCTTTATTGTGGCCTGCAGGTTTCCCTGAATATCCTGGTGGTTTTCTCCTGAGGAAACCTCACGATCAAAAACAAAGAAGGCTTGTGCACCGTAGAGAATGGCAGTCACCACATGTGTGGCAGAACCCTCTCGGAAGACATTATGGTGTTTCACATTTCCTGCCCCCAGGTGGTCCATGGTCAGCTGCTCAAAGCGAGTGGTGGTACGGTACTGCAGAGAAACCCTAGACTGATGCTTTGAGGTCTTTTTATCATGTAGGAATTCAGCAGAACCCTTCACACTGACTAAGCCACCAAGGAAACTGGCCTCCAGAGATGCAGACACATTCAAAGCTTCTGACTTGGCTTCACTTGAGTCGGAAGCAATGATTTTGAAATCAGTGTTAGGTTGTGGAGAGACATTTATGTCTTTCTGTAGCATTTCAGAATCCCAGAGTGTGATACCTGCAGTTTAAAAAAATGAGAATGACAAATAACTTTTATAGTGAAAAAAATAACAATCTCCAACATGTACAGTCGTGGCTAAAAGTTGAGAATGACGCAAATATTACTTTTCACAAAGTCTGCTGCCTCAGTTTGTATGATGACAATTTGCATATACTCCAGAATGTTATGAAGAGTGATCAGATGAATTGCAATTAATTGCAAAGTCCCTCTTTGCCATGTAAATGAACTGAATCCCCCCCAAAACATTTGCAGAATTGTTTATACATGAAATCGTGGTTTCATTCAAAGAATGAATTGAAGATAAGTTTTACTCATCAAAGTAATTATTCTAGGTGACATGACAACCGTAGTTACAAAAGCTACACCTATCTTTGCCATTGATCACTTCTGTAACAGCATTACTATATATGACGACTTCAAAATGTTGTGGGTCCTCTAGCTTTTCTAACTCTGTGATGGTCATAGAGATGTAGAAGACAGCTCATCTTTGCAATGGATGCTTTTGTGACAGTATCGTTGTCGCCATTAAGGGCTATCCATTTGAATGTAGTCAATTTCTTCTTAGTATATTTTTATAAGTGTATTTGCAGTTCGTAAAAAAACTAAAAAGGTGCACAACACCACCTACTGTGCTACAGTGTGCACAGTCTGAACAGGTGGAAAATGTAAAAATGTATAAAGCCAAGGATGGTGATTTACTGCCACCTGCAGTTATGGAATGTTTGGTCAGAAGTATAATTCATTGGCTGACCCCTCTTGCTGACTTGAAAGGAAATATGTTATCCTTCCTTTGAAAGTTTCCATGAATAACAACATGAAATTATAGTCTTTCACAAAAAATGTTCAAACTAATTATTTAGGCTCACAAAATTGCATTCTGATAGTGCCTGCTTCCTGTTTGACATCAAAAGCCGGTCCGACTTCTGTTGTCAAATAGGAAGGCTGCACCCTACCTGTCTTCCGTTAGCATCATTTAGAGGTGTGGTCATCTCCTCATGACCAACACGGCAAACTGGGACAAGCATGTAGAAATAGCTCTGCCTTTACCTGGTTGCTAATATTCTACATTTCACTTTGTGACAAAACAAGCCATCTTTAGTGTAGAAAATCATTGTACCATCTAAATCGCTGTGAAATATGTTTTAAATAAGGACATATTGTATTTTCAGCTGTTTAATAAAGCTGGTTTACAATACCAAAAGTAAAACTTTCGGTTTTAGGGAAGTGGGAAGTGGCAGTGGAGGGGGGAGTTTGAGTTCAGGCTAAGTTGCAATTCACCTAGTTTCCACAAGAGGGCATTGTTTTACTTGTAGCTCCTGTAACCCATGAAAGTCACACCAACTTGACTACTTCAAAATGGTGAAAGCCTTCAAGTGATGCTGCCCATGCTAGAACAGGCTTTGGGACAAGTCTATCCAACTCTATGGTGCAAACACAGTCAATGAATTGAATAGTTTTCTGTACCTGGAATGAGGACATCCCTGCGACAGTCATACAACATCCCCAGCTGGAATGGTCGGCCCAGAGCTGCTGTCTCAATGGTCTCAGAGTCAGACATGACTCAGTGTTCTGAAAACACATCAGAGCAGGGGTTTATGCACGGCTATATATTCTTCAGAACTATTGTATAGTAGAAACATTAAGATGAATGCAGGGCTTTACATCTAGGGGAGTCAAACTTTAGGTTGAAATAACAAAGGTACAAAAGACAGACATAAGACGCAGACATCTGAATCACTCACATTTCTGTCTCCTCCTCAGTCTTGTGTTGTTCTCCTGGATGGGAGGTGAGCTCTAGGGCCTTGATGCTCAGCCTTTGATTATCCAGGCTGCCCCTCTGTAATGGGGAAACATCAGAAAAAATAAAGATAATGTAGTATAAATGCTGTTCTTCAGTCATAAACATTATCCCAAGTGAGCATGAGCTCTGTGGTCTCAGAGTCCACTATAGCATGGGAACCTTGTGTTAAGTTAATTTCATGAACTGCACACTGTTTTTCTGCTGGTGTAATTATATTTCAGTAAGGGAGTAGTCACAGATCGTCATATATGTAGAACAGAATCTTTGGAATGGCCATCAGACCTACATTATCCTTATAAGACCTCATAAAGTACACCTGAATAATTGATTAATCATAATCTATACTGTAGCCAAAGCCAGAGGGGGAAAAACATGTCTTAAAGGTATCAATATAATGAAATGTAAAATTATTTGCACTTTAATTAGATCAATAATATAAATAAAAAATCTTTACACAAGAAAATGACACAAAAAAATATGAAGAATTCAAGATAATAACAGATGCAGAAATATGAATGATAGTTTATTCAGTTGTAGCAAAAATATATCACCCTGTGTAATAAGACCAGGTTCCTCTTATTGGGCAATCCAGTTTGAACCAAATAAAAAACAAAGTCAGTCAAATGTGATTGCTATACGCTTGTAAAAAAATGTATGACCAATCTTACCAAAGTTTGCCTTAAATTGTATCTGTAAAAAATCTCCATTAAAGTCTCCATTAATTCCCACAGGATGTAGGTAATTTTGCCAAAATATCTAGACTTTATTAGATGACATGAAGCTACATCTGACTACATTTCCACATTTGTTTGGATAATCACACCACAGGCCTTACTGCTACCGCCAGACAAGAGAATAACATTACAAGAAAGGTAAGGCCAATACAAAAGCACACAAACTTTCTTTTATTGCTCAAGATATCCAATCATTTGAGTTAATAGTCTCTTTTGTTGGCCACATTGCTTTCTTTAAGATTCAATAGATTTATTCTCTTCTTTCCTTGGTCCTGCTTCAGTTGTTCTTCCATCTTACTTTCTCTACATGGACTCATTCGAACTCGTCCTGAATGAGCTTTCTTTCTGGCTCTGATTTGTTCTCCTGGAATTGTTCTATCGCCATTTAATTATTCTCTGTTCAGCCTGTGCCTCATCACATTTCCTCGTTTTTTTCTTCCATGTATACTTTGAAGGGAGATATCACAAAACAAACAGAAGAAAATATATAGCTTTTCCTTTAAAATATGTTAGAATATAGAAAGACTACTCCTTATAGCTACAGTAATTTAAAGTGACTTTTAGCTGCTGCCATGTTCAGAGTAATGTTTTCATCAATTACAATATTCTCTAGTAGTCTACTCATCAATGTATTTTCTACAGTTTAATCATCTATTTTTCTCCCTCAGTTTCATCTCTTTCTTTTCATGCTTTCAGTTCTTTATGTATCCTGGTCCTTTCATCTTCCTCTTGCTTTCTTTGGGATTCACGTTGTATATTTCTCTGCCTCTCCAGCTGCTCTCGTTGTTCTTTGTCCATCCGTTGTTCTGTTTCCATTCGTGCTTTCTCCCCCTTGAGCCGAAGGCATTCCTGCTCAAATCTTCTCTTTTCTGCTTCTGCCACGACTGCCCGTTGTCGCGATTTATGGTCCACTTCAACTGTATGACTTTGACCCATTTTCTAAGTCTTTTCCTGCCGGTTTTGTAGGTTAGACTTAACTGCACTGATTCTTTGAGATGACATGTCAAAGCAAACAAAAACAGACAAGGAATGTTTTACTTAAAAAGGAGAGCATTTGACACTATTCAATACTTTTCTGAGCATCAACTGGCTTTTTCTCATAGTTAGATTTTGAATTGTGTTAGTGTTGTGGATATGTGGTCAGAAACACACAAAGGAGCTATGGCAGCTGTACATGTAAGTTATACAGAGGTTTAAGACCGTGGGCTCCACGCATACACATTATCTTTAGTTAGGTAGTAAGACAGAAATGACAAAACTGTTACTTTTCAATTTAGTGATATTCTGGTCAATTGTCAATTTTCATTTAAAAATATCAGTGGCAAGTGGACAAAACAGGGAAAAGTTAGGTTTACTTATCTAAATTATTAAATGCAAGAGCCCCGAACTATGACTAGAAATCTCAGTCACTTTACTTCAGAATCTAACTGCCAATGTTTTCAGAATTTCCATCCATTTTTTTTGAAGACCTATTCTGAAATTGTCTGACATTGCACATTCCTCAGCATTCAGGGTAGGTTTTTACTGCTTTAAAAAAAACACATGGGTGAAATAAACTTTCAATAGAATCCAACCAAATATAGTACAATATGTTTTAAAACAATCTGTGTATACATAAAAAGTCATCCAAAAGTTTTAACAATCAATTATAATTTCCCTAGACCTGTAAAATTATGCTTTCTTAATTTGAGCCAGTTTGCTACAGCAGGAAAATAATCCTTCAGGAACAGGAAATGTGAATTATTATGTGGATTACAATTAATGGACATTTCTGTAGGGTTGACACGTTTTGTTAGGGCAAATCAAGCCTGAAATTTCTAAGTGCAAATTAAAATCTTTAGAAGCCTTTTTAAAACTCAAATACATTACAAGTTTGCATTTCCTGCTGTGCAGGAAAATTCTCAGCATCAAAAGTGATCAAATTAAGACCCTACATCTGTACCTTAAGGATATGACGCTTGTAGATGGATGGAAATCACAAAATATAACTAAGTTTAAACTTCAAAATACATATTAAAGAGTAAGTATAAAACATACGTCAAGGTCTTCAGATGAAAATATGCGTCTGTGCCATAAGGTTCATTGATGGATGTAGACTGAGGCTTGACAGCCCATTTTATAGCCCTAACCTGGGTCGTGGAAATTACCACCAGTGAAACTGAAATTAATCATTCTTTATTATAAGAAAGCTGGAGGGGTTCCAACAAACTTAATCCACAAAGTACAAGTCTGTGCAGGTCTGTCAGGGGCTCTGCCCGGGGCAGTCCTCCTTTATACGACTACACAAAAAACGACATAGGCATGATTCATGGGATTGGTTCCTGCAGGAGACTAGCTTTAATCAGGCGCACTCAGTATCCCAAGAAAATGAGCACTGTCTCCTATCTTAACTTCCAGAACATATTATGGGCATTCTGTCAATTGGTCTGAGGAGGTCATGATGTCCAGTTACCTGCACAAACCATGAGAGTGAGAGAGAATGACACAAGATGTAATGTGCGTCGTATAGAGGGGACCAAGGTGCGGCGTGTTGAGTGCTCATAATATTCTTTAATGAAAAACGAAACACTTTGCAAAGAAACAAAACGACAGCACACAGTTCCGTCAGGCAACATACAACTAAACGGAGAACAACTACCCACAAACACAATAGAAAAAACCCCAACTTAAATATGATCTCCAATTAGAGGCAACGAGGACCAGCTGCCTCCAATTGGAGATCAACCCAAAAAACAACAACATAGAAATAGAAACATAGAATATAACATAGAAATAGAAAACATATAAAACCACCCAAAAACACCCCCTGTCATGCCCTGACCTACTCTAGAAAATGACATCTTACAAGGGTCAGGACGTGACAGTACCCCCCCAAAGGTGCAGACTCTGAATGCAACTAACAAAACCAACAAAACAAAAAGGGAGGGTAGGGAGGGTGACAATTGTCTATGGTGGCTCAAATGCAGTCCACATAACCTTAACCTCCAGCAGAGGAGGCGGCTCCGGTTCGGGGCGTAACCCCCACTCCACCCGCTTTAGTACTACCGGACCGTGGATCGTCGGAGGAACTGGACTGTAGATCGGCGCTGGAGGTTCTGGGCTGCAGGCGGCCGCTGGAGGTTCTGGGCTGCAGGCCGCCGCTGAGGAGCGTCGCCAGAAGCTCCGGACTGAGGAGTGTCGCCGGAGGCTCCGGACTGAGGAGCGTCGCCGGAGGCTCCGGACTGAGGAGCGTCGCCAGAGGCTCCGGACTGAGGAGCGTTGCCAGAGGCTCCGGACTGGGAAGCGTCATTATAAGTTCCGGACTAGGGACCGTTGAATGCAGGCTCCATGCCATGGATCATCAGTACAGGTTCCGTGCCATGGATCATCACTGGAGGCTTCGTGCCATGGATCCTCTACAGGCTCCAGGCCATGGATTATCCCTACAGGCTCCGGACCATGGATTATCCCTACACGCTCCAGACCATGGATTACCTCTGGAGGCTTCGTGCCATGGAACATCCCTACAGGCTCCGCGCCATGGATCATCACTAGAGGCTTCGTGCCATGGATCATCTCTACAGGCTTCGGACCATAGATTATCACTGGAGGCGTTCTCGTGGAGCTGGAACAGGTCTCACCGGACTGGAGAGACGCACTGAGGACTGGGTGCGCACAGCAGGCACCGTCCGTACTGGGCTATGGAGGCGCACTGGAGGGAGAGTGCGAGGAGCAGGCAGAGGACGTACTGGGCTATGGAGGCGCACTGGAGGGAGAGTGCGAGGAGCAGGCACAGGACGTACTGGGCTATGGAGGCGCACTGGAGAGAGAGTGCGAGAAGCAGGCACATGCTCACCACAATAAGCACGGGGAGTTGGCTCAGCTCTCACCCCTGGCCCAGCCAAACTACCCGTGTGCCCCCCCCAAAAACATTTTTGGGGCCTGCCTTTTGTTCTTCCCCGTAGGCTACGACACCTGTCTAGCCAGGCAGCAGGCTGTTAGCCAGCCTGCCAGCTTAGTGGAGTCTGCCACTAGCACAGTCAGCGTAGTCAGCTCAGCTTTCCCCATTGAGACCGTGTCTGTGCCTCGATCTAGGTTGGGCAAAATTAAAAATGGCGGTGTTCGCTTTAGCAATCTCACTAGTATAAAGACCTCCTCCATTCCTGCCATTATTGAAAGAGATTGTGATACCTCACATCTCAAAATTGGGTTACTTAATGTTAGATCCCTCACTTCCAAGGCAGTTATAGTCAATGAACTAATCACTGATAATAATCTTGATGTGATTGGCCTGACTGAAACATGGCTTAAGCCTGATGAATTTACTGTGTTAAATGAGGCCTCACCCCCAGGTTACATTAGTGACCATACCCCCCGTGCATCCGGCAAAGGCGGAGGTGTTGCTAACATTTACGATAGCAAATTTCAATTTACAAAAAAAACAACAACAATGACGTTTTCGTCTTTTGAGCTTCTAGTCATGAAATCTATGCAGCCTACTCACTCACTTTTTATAGCTACTGTTTATAGGCCTCCTGGGCCATATGCAGTGTTCCTCACTGAGTTCCCTGAATTCCTATCGGATCTTGTAGTCATAGCAGATAATATTCTAATTTTTGGTGACTTTAACATTCACATGGAAAAGTCCACAGACCCACTCCAAAAGGCTTTCGGAGCCATCATCGACTCAGTGGGTTTTGTCCAACATGTCTCTGGACCTACTCACTGCCACAGTCATACTCTGGACCTAGTTTTGTCCCATGGAATAAATGTTGTGGATCTAAATGTTTTTCCTCATAATCCTGGACTATCGGACCACCATTTTATTACGTTTGCAATTGCAACAAATAATCTGCTCAGACCCCAACCAAGGAGCATTAAAAGTCGTGCTATAAATTCTCAGACAACCCAAAGATTCCTTGATGCCCTTCCAGACTGCCTCTGCCTACCCAAGGACGTCAGAGGACAAAAATCAGTTAACCACCTAACCGAGGAACTCAATTTAACCTTGCGCAATACCCTAGATGCAGTTGCACCTCTAAAAACTAAAAACATCTGTCATAAGAAACTAGCTCCCTGGTATACAGAAAATACACGAGCTCTGAAGCAAGCTTCCAGAAAATTGGAACGGAAATGGCGCCACACCAAACTGGAAGTCTTCCGACTAGCTTGGAAAGACAGTACCGTGCAGTATGGAAGAGCCCTTACTGCTGCTCGATCATCCTATTTTTCCAACTTAATTGAGGAAAATAAGAACAATCCGAAATTTCTTTTTGATACTGTCGCAAAGCTAACTAAAAAGCAGCCTTCGCAAATGGAGGATGGCTTTCACTTCAGCAGTAATACATTTATGAACTTCTTTGAGGAAAAGATCATGATCATTAGAAAGCAAATTACAGACTCCTCTTTAAATCTGGGTATTCCTCCAAAGCTCCATTGTCCTGAGTCTGCACAACTCTGCCAGGACCTAGGATCAAGGGAGATACTAAAGTGTTTTAGTACTATATCTCTTGACGCAATGATGAAAATAATCATGGCCTCCAAACCCTCAAGCTGCATACTGGACCCTATTCCAACTAAACTACTGAAAGAGCTGCTTCCTGTGCTTGGCCCTCCTATGTTGAACATAATAAACGGCTCTCTATCCACCGGATGTGTACCAAGCTCACTAAAAGTGGCAGTAATAAAGCCTCTCTTGAAAAAGCCGAATCTTGATCCAGAAATTATAAAAAACTATCGGCCTATATCGAATCTTCCATTCCTCTCCAAAATTTTAGAAAAAGCTGTTGCACAGCAACTGACTGCCTTCCTGAAGACAAACAATGTATACGAAACGCTTCAGTCTGGTTTTAGACCCCATCATAGCACTGAGACTGCACTTGTGAAGGTGGTAAATGACCTTTTAATGACGTCAGACCGAGGCTCTGCATCTGTCCTCGTGCTCCTAGATCTTAGTGCCGCTTTTGATACCATCGATCACCACATTCTTTTGGAGAGATTGGAAACCCAAATTGGTCTACATGGACAAGTTCTGGCCTGGTTTAGATCTTATCTGTCGGAAAGATATCAGTTTGTCTCTGTGAATGGTTTGTCCTCTGACAAATCAATTGTAAATTTCGGTGTTCCTCAAGGTTCCGTTTTAGGACCACTATTGTTTTCACTATATATTTTACCTCTTGGGGATGTCATTCGAAAACATAATGTTAAATTTCACTGCTATGCGGACGACACACAGCTGTACATTTCAATGAAACATGGTGAAGCCCCAAAATTGCCCTCGCTAGAAGCCTGTGTTTCAGACATAAAGAAGTGGATGGCTGCAAACTTTCTACTTTTAAACTCGGACAAAACAGAGATGCTTGTTCTAGGTCCCAAGAAACAAAGAGATCTTCTGTTGAATCTGACAATTAATCTGGATGGTTGTACAGTCGTCTCAAATAAAACTGTGAAGGACCTCGGCGTTACTCTGGACCCTGATCTCTCTTTTGAAGAACATATCAAGACTGTTTCAAGGACAGCTTTTTTCCATCTACGTAACATTGCAAAAATCAGAAATTTTCTGTCCAATAATGACGCAGAAAAATTAATCCATGCTTTTGTTACTTCTAGGCTGGACTACTGCAATGCTCTACTTTCCGGGCTACCCGGATAAAGCACTAAATAAACTTCAGTTAGTGCTAAATACGGCTGCTAGAATCCTGACTAGAACCAAAAAATTTGATCATATTACTCCAGTGTTAGCCTCCCTACACTGGCTTCCTGTTAAGGCAAGGGCTGATTTCAAGGTTTTACTGCTAACCTACAAAGCATTACATGGGCTTGCTCCTACCTATCTTTCCGATTTGGTCCTGCCGTACATACCTACACGTACGCTACGGTCACAAGACGCAGGCCTCCTAATTGTCCCTAGAATTTCTAAGCAAACGGCTGGAGGTAGGGCTTTCTCCTATAGAGCTCCATTTTTATGGAATGGTCTGCCTACCAATGTGAGAGACGCAGACTCAGTCTCAACCTTTAAGTCTTTACTGAAGACTTATCTCTTCAGTAGGTCCTATGATTAAGTATAGTCTGGCCCAGGAGTGTGAAGGTGAACGGAAAGGCTGGAGCAACGAACCGCCCTTGCTGTCTCTGCCTTGCCGGTTCCCCTCTTTCCACTGGGATTCTCTGCCTCTAACCCTTTTACAGAGGCTGAGTCACTGGCCTACTGGTGTTCTTCCATGCCGTCCATGGGAGGGGTGCGTCACTTGAGTGGGTTGAGTCACTGACGTGGTCTTCCTGTCTGGGTTCTCTCGGAGGACCTGAGCCCTAGGACCATGCCTCAGGACTACCTGGTATGATGACTCCTTGCTGTCCCCAGTCCACCTGGCCGTGCTGCTGCTCCAGTTTCAACTGTTCTGCCTGCGGCTATGGAACCCTGACCTGTTCACCGGACGTGCTTGTTGCACCCTCGACAACTACTATGATTATTATTATTTGACCATGCTGGTCATTTATGAACATTTTAACATTTTAACATTTTGACCATGTTCTGTTATAATATCCACCCTGCACAGCCAGAAGAGGACTGGCCACCCCTCATAGCCTGGTTCCTCTCTAGGTTTCTTCCTAGGTTTTTGGCCTTTCTAGGGAGTTTTTCCTAGGGAGTTTTTCCTAGCCACCGTGCTTCTTTCACATGCTTTGCTTGCTGTTTGGGGTTTTAGGCTGGGTTTCTGTACAGCACTTTGAGAATATCAGCTGATGTACGAAGGGCTATATAAAAATAAATTTGATTTGATTTGAAATTTGATATTACCTGCCCCCAAGTCCAGTTTCTCCTTTCGGTCCACTCCATCGACCAGGTATCCATCTCTGCCCGGGCACCCCACTTGATCCAATCGTGGTGGGTAGTTCTATAACGTGCGTCGTATAGAGGGGACTAAGGCGCGGCGTGTTGAGTGCTCATAATATTCTTTAATGAAAAACGAAACACTTTGCAAAGAAACAAAACGACAGCAAACAGTTCCGTCAGTCAACATACAACTAAAAGGAGAACAACTACCCACAAACACAATAGAAAAAAACCCAACTTAAATATGATCTCCAATTAGAGGCAACGAGGACCAGCTGCCTCCAATTGGAGATCAACCCAAAAAACAACAACATAGAAATAGAAACCTAGAATATAACATAGAAATAGAAAACATAGAAAACCACCCAAAAACACCCCCTGTCATGCCCTGACCTACTCTACTATAGAAAATGACATCTTACAAGGGTCAGGACGTGACACAAGTTGTACAATTCAAGGCTGTCACTTCAGACAACAACATTTCCTTTACACCTGTTTCTAATTTCTTATTTTATTGTCAAACAAATCTCACATCCCCATATGTGGTCTTCTTGTAAATCACATGACACCTTCCTTCTGTTTCAGACTGCTTGATACAGTAGGTCTAAAATAGTTTATTGCTCTAACACTCTTAGTGCGCTCCAAATGGCACCCTATTCCCTATTTGATGCTAAAAGTTTGACCAGGGCCCTATAAACTACATTTTAGAGCTGACTTTTATTGTCCCCAGCACAAGTTGCACCTGTGTATTGATCATACTGTTTAATCAACTTCTTAATATGCCACATGTATGGATTATCTTTGCAAAGGAGAAATGCTCACTAACAGGGATGTAAACAAATTTGAGCACAAAATGTGAGAGGGAGAAGCTTTTTGTGCGTATGGAACATTTCTGGGATCTTTATTGCAGCTCATGAAACGTGGGACCAACACTTTACATGTAGCGTTTTATATTTTTGTTCTGTATATATATATATATATATATATATATATATATATATATATATATATATATATATATACATATACACACACACACACACACACACACACACACACACACACACACACACACACACACACACACACACAGTACCAGTCAACATAGAAACAAGTTTAAAAAAAAGAAAAATCCTTGACTGAGTAAGTATGCCCAAACTTTTGACTGGTACTGTATATATAGTGCATTCGGAAAGTACTCAGACCCCTCGCTTTTTCCACATTAACTTACGTTACAGCCTCAGCCTAAAATGGATTAAAAAGTTTTTTCCCTCATCAATCAACACACAATACCCCAGAATGACAAAGCAAAAACTGGTTTAAAAAAAGTAAGTATTTACACCCTTTACTCAGTACTTTGAGAAAGCACCTTTGGCAGCGATTACTCGTTGAGTCTTCTTGGGTATGACACTACAAAATTGGCCTACCTGTATTTGGGGAGTTTCTCCCATTCTTATTTGCAAATCCTCTCAAGCTCTGTCAGGTTGGATTTGGATGTTCGATCAGGTTCATGTCCGGGCTCTGGCTGGGACACCCAAGGACATTCAGAAACTTGTCCCGAAGCCACTCCTGCGCTGTCTTGGCTGTGTGTAAGGGTCGTTGTCCTGTTGGAAGGTGAACCTTTGCCCCAGTCTGAGGTCCTGAGCGCTCTGTAGCAGGTTTTCGTCAAGGAACTCTCTGTACTTTGCTACGTTCATCTTTCCCTCAATCCTGACTAGACTCCCTGTCCTTGCCGCTGAAAAACATCCCCACCGCATGATCCTGCCACCACCATGCTTCACCGTAGGGATTGTGCCAGGTTTCCTCCAGACGTGACGCTTGGCATTCAGGCCAAAGAGATCAATCTTGGTTTCATCAGACCAGATAATCTTGTTTCTCCTGGCCTGAGAGTCTTTAGGTGGCTTTTGGAAAATCCCAAGCGGGCTGTCATGTGGCTTTTACTGAGGAGTGTCTTCTGTCTGGCCACTACCATAAAGGCCTGATTGGGGGAGTGCTGCAGAGATGGTTATCCTTCTGGAAGTGTCACGGCTGTCTGAAGAATGGGACCAAAGCGCAGCGTGTGTATCATTCCACATTTTATCACAACTGTGAAACTATGCAATACATACGAATAAACAAAACAACAAACCGTGACAAAGAGGTGCAACATACACTTACTCAAAATAATCTCCCACAAACCCAGGTGGGAAAAACAACCACTTAAATATGATCCCCAATTAGAGACAACCATGACCAGCTGCCTCTAATTGGAGATCATCCCAAAAAACAACAACATAGAAATACAACAACTAGAACCCCACATAGAAATACATAAACTAGACAAAACCCCCAACATAGAAAAAATAAACTAGAACCAACATAGACATAAATAAACCAGACAAAACCCTCTGTCACGCCCTGACCTACTCTACCAGCTTTCTATGGTCAGGACGTGACAGTACCCCGCCCCCAAAGGTGCAGACTCCGAACGCACAACCCCAAACAATAAAAAAAAACAGGGAGGGTTAGGGTGGGTGTCTAATGTTGGTGGCGGCTCCCTCCGCTTTCGTGTCACTGGACCGTGGATCATCGCCGGAGGCTCTGGACTGCAGACCACCGCTGGAGACTCCGGACTGGGGGACGTCGCTGGAGACTCCGGACTGGGGGACGTCGCTGGAGACTCCGGACTAGGGGACGTCGCTGGAGACTCCGGACTGGGGGCCGTCGCTGGAGGCTCCGGACTGTGGGTCATCTCAGGAGGCTCCGGACTGTGGGCCGTCTCAGGAGGTTCCGGACTGTGGGCCGTCTCAGATGGTTCTGGACTGTAAAACATCGCCGGAAGCTCCGGACTGGAAACTGTCGCCGGAAGGTCCGGACTGGGAACTGTCGCCGGAAGCTCTGGACTAGGAACAGTCGCCGGAAGCTCTGGACTTGGAACTGTCACCGGAAGCTCTGGATTGGGAACTGTCGCCGGAAACCCTGGACTGGGAACTATCGCCGGAAATCCTGGACTGGGAACTGTCGCCGGAAACCCTGGACTGGGAACTGTCGTCGGAAACCCTGGACTGGGAACTGTCGCCGGAAACCCTGGACTGGAAACTGTCGCCGGAAGCTCTGGACTGGGAACTGTCGCCGGAAGCTCTGGACTGGGAATGCGCACTGGAGGCCTGATGCATGAGGCTGGCACAGGTGGCACTAGACTGGTAACACGCACCTCAGGGCGAGTACGGGGAGCAGGAACAGGACATCCCGGACTGGGCAGGCGCCCTGGAGGCCTGATGCGTGGGGCTGGCACAGGTGGTGCCAGACTGGTAACACGCACCTCAGGGCGAGTGCGGGGAGCAGGAACAGGACATCCCGGACTGGGCAGGCGCCCTGGAGGCCTGATGCGTGGGGCTGGCACAGGTGGTGCCAGACTGGTAACACGCACCTCAGGGCGAGTGCGGGGAGCAGGAACAGGACACACTGGACTGGAGAGACTCACTGAAGGCCTAGTGGATAAGAGCGTCTGCAAAATGACTTAAATGTAAATGTAAATGTAGTGCGTGGAGCCGGGACAGGTGGCCTCAGACTGGTGACACGCACTTCAGGGCGAGTGCGAGGAGCAGTAACAGGGCGTACTGGGCTGTGGAGGCGCACTGGAGGTCTGGAGCGTAGGGCTGGCACAATCCGTCCTGGCTGGATGCTCACTTTAGCCCGGCAAGTGCGGGCCGTGGTCACCTCCCTGACCAAGGGCCTTCTCCCCCGATTGCTCAGTTTAAGAATGATGGAGGCCACTGTGTTCTTGGGGACCTTCAACGCTGCAGACATTTTTTAGTACAGTTCCCAAGATCTGTGCCGCAATTTCTTCAACCTCAAGGCTTTGGCTTTTGCTCTGACATGCAATGTCAGCTGTGTGACCATATATAGACAGATGTGTGACTTTCCAAATCATGTTTAACCAATTGAATGTACCATAGCTGGACTCCAATCAAGTTGTAGGAACATCTCAAGGATGATCAATGGACACAGGATGCACCTGAGCTCAATTTATCATAGAAAAGGGTCTGAATACTAAAATCTAAAAACCTGTTTTTACTTTGTCATTATGGGGTATTGTGTGTTTCCTGCTGAGGATTAAAAAAAAATACATTTTAGAATAAGGCTGTAATGTAACAAAATGTGGAAAAAGTCAAGGGGTCTAAATACTTTCCGAATGCAATGCACGTGTTTGTTCACACAAAATAGGCTAGTTCTTCTTTCTCTCTGACTCTCTTATTTATCATGGCCTGAGAGCTCTTCACACCAGAGACAGACCTTCACACCAGAGACAGCCCTTCACACCAGAGACAGCCCTGCATACCAGAGACAGCCCTTCACACCAGAGACAGCCCTTCACACCAGAGACAGCCCTTCACACCAGAGACAGCCCTGCATACCAGAGACAGCCCTTCACACCAGAGACAGTCCTGCATACCAGAGATAACCCTTCATACCAGAGACAACCCTTCACACCAGACAGCCCTGCACACCAGAGACAGCCCTGCAAACCGGAGACAGCTGTCATGTCTTTGGCTATGTCGGATTAAGTGATATGACATGCTATTCTATAAAGTCCTTTCTCTGTAATTAATATTACCTGATTAAGCTAATCATGTAAATGTAATTAACTAGAAAGTCGGAGCACCACGAAAGACTGTCTATAGAGCTGTTATCTTCCGAATAAACTCTTAAAGACCTAGTAATGTTTTACATCAATAGCAGTCAATATTAATCGTCACCTTATTTCAGTCTCATCTGAAAGTTGTAAATTCTTGGTTACCTTCACGAACCCTGGCTAACAAGTTGAATCAGCAATACAAACTTTGCTTTAATTATTTATTTAATAAATACCTAAATAATCACACAAATGTATATATACACAGAATGCAAATTATGTCATACAGAAAACGTCCCTGGTGGTCGGAGCCTGACATGATGGCTGGGTTTGAGTGAAAGAGCAGGAGAGACTGAGGAACAAAGGGAGAAGTTATGCTATCGTAAATACAGTATCTTATGCATTCTAAATTACCGCCTATTTGGAAAAGGAAAATGCAATACATTTTTACTCTGAGCTGTGCTTCGGTAGGTTGGTTGTAGATGCTGGCCGTGTTGCCCAACAGAGATCTTCCGGTCCTCGGAAGAATGTCTCTGGTGGTAAATTGGATACGTTGTAGTATCGTCATTGTGTGTTAGACTGGATCCGTCATCCGTCCTTTCCTAGCCCACGTTTACAGTGGCCGCTGCTAACTCAACGACTACGAGGTATCACTTCTGTAGTGAATAAGAGTTCAAAGTTCATACCATTCGCAACCAAAGCTCATGCTGAGGTTGGCTTAGTTCTGTAGTTGACATGTTAGTTATTTTTAACTTAGACCTGTCGTCCTCACGTCCTCGGAACAGCTTATTATCTGAATCCTTCTGACATCGGACCGTCGCCCTAATGTACCCAGAACAGCTTATTATCTGATTCCTTCTGACATCGGACCGTCGCCCTAATGTACCCGGAACAGCTTATTATCTGAATCCTTCTGACATCGGACCATCGCCCTAATGTACCCAGAACAGCTTATTATCTGATTCCTTCTGACATCGGACCGTCGCCCTAATGTACCCGGAACAGCTTATTATCTGAATCCTTCTGACATCGGACCGTCGCGCTAATGTACCCGGAACAGCTTATTATCTGAATCCTTCTGACATCGGACCATCGCCCTAATGTACCCGGAACAGCTTATTATCTGAATCCTTCTGACATCGGACCATCGCCCTAATGTACCCGGAACAGCTTATTATCTGATTCCTTTTAACGTGAGGCTGCAGGCATCGCGTACTCAGAACAGGCAGTTACATTTTTGTAAAAGGGCTTACATAGTAGGGGAGAAAAGGGTGTGTTTCATGGTTTATAACCAATGTCTCTTCACATGGGCGGCCACTGAGTGAGCAGAGCTCTAACCTTATGAAAACCCAATTCTCTCATTTGGAAGCTAAAATTACATTTAATCTTTTCACAAATAGTTTCATATTTAAACATTTAAATTGCACAACAATTCCATGTGAATCTGATAACTATAATGAGTAGATTTTCCAAGATACAGTTTATGTCGTCCTATCATCAGTAATCATGTCTCAGACGCCAACTGATCTGGCATCATATTCATTTAGTACCAACGCATATTCTCAACTGGTTGGATTACCGAAATATGGTTCCTTTCCCCCCACCTTTTGATGTTCCCAGACTCTATATGTTTAACAAAGGCTTTTCAAGAGTCCTTCTGTAGTCAAGAGAGAGAGGGAAGGGAGAAAGGTATTTATGGAGGGTCATAAACCTACACACAGGCCAACATCATGAATCAGCCCTGCACACCAGAGACAGCCCTTCACACCAGAGACAGCCCTTCACACCAGAGACAGCCCTGCACACCAGAGACAGCCCTGCACACCAGAGACAGCCCTGCACACCAGAGACAGCCCTGCACACCAGAGACAGCCCTGCACACCAGAGACAGCCCTTCACACCAGAGACAGCCCTTCACACCAGAGACAGCCCTGCACACCAGAGACAGCCCTTCACACCAGAGACAGCCCTTCACACCAGAGACAGCCCTGCACATCAGATACAGCCATGCAGATCAGAGACAGCCCTGCACACCGGAGACAGCCCTGCACACAGGAGACAGCCCTGCACACCGGAGACAGCTTGCACACCAGAGCTCTGCACACCAGAGACAGCCCTTCATACCACACCAGAGCCCTGCACACCAGAGACAGCCCTTCATACCAGAGACAGCCCTGCAAACCGGAGACAGCCCTGCAAACCGGAGACAGCCCTGCAAACCGGAGACAGCCCTGCAAACCGGAGACAGCCCTGAAAACCGGAGACAGCCCTGCAAACTGGAGACAGCACTGCAAACCGGAGACAGCTCTGCAAACCGGAGACAGCCCTGCACATTAGAGACAGCCCTGCACACCAGAGACAGCCCTTCATACCAGAGACAGCCCTGCACACCAGAGACAGCCCTTCATACCAGAGACAGCCCTGCACACCAGAGACAGCCCTTCATACCAGAGACAGCCCTTCATACCAGAGACAGCCCTTCATACCACACCAGAGCCCTGCAAACCAGAGACAGCCCTGCAAACCGGAGACAGCCCTGCAAACCGGAGACAGGCCCGCAAACCGGAGACAGGCCCGCAAACCGGAGACAGCCCTGCAAACCGGAGACAGGCCCGCAAACCGGAGACAGCCCTGCAAACCGGAGACAGCCCTGCAAACCGGAGACAGCACTGCAAACCGGAGACAGCACTGCAAACCGGAGACCGCCCTGCAAACCGGAGACAGCCCTGCAAACCGGAGACAGCACTGCAAACCGGAGACAGCCCTGAAAACCGGAGACAGCCCTGCAAACCGGAGACAGCCCTGAAAACCGGAGACAGCCCTGCAAACCGGAGACAGCCCTGAAAACCGGAGACAGCCCTGCAAACCGGAGACAGCCCTGAAAACCGGAGACAGCCCTGCAAACCGGAGACAGGCCTGCAAACCGGAGACAGCTCTGCAAACCGGAGACAGCCCTGCAAACCGGAGACAGCCCTGCAAACCGGAGACAGCCCTGAAAACCGGAGACAGGCCTGCAAACCGGAGACAGCACTGCAAACCGGAGACAGCCCTGCAAACCGGAGACAGCCCTGAAAACCGGAGACAGCTCTGCAAACCGGAGGCAGCCCTGCACATTAGAGACAGCCCTGCAAACCACACTAGAGCCCTGCACACCAGAGACAGCCTTTCATACCAGAGACAGCCCTGCACACCAGAGACAGCCCTTCATACCAGAGACAGCCCTGCACACCAGAGACAGCCCTTCATACCAGAGACAGCCCTTCACACCAGAGACAGCCCTTCACACCAGAGACAGCCCTTCACACCAGAGACACCCCTGCACATCAGATACAGCCATGCAGATCAGAGACAGCCCTGCACACCGGAGACAGCCCTGCGCACAGGAGACAGCCCTGCACACCGGAGACAGCTCTGCACACCAGAGCTCTGCACACCAGAGACAGCCCTTCATACCACACCAGAGCCCTGCAAACCAGAGACAGCCCTGCAAACCGGAGACAGCCCTGAAAACCGGAGACAGCCCTGAAAACCGGAGACAGGCCTGCAAACCGGAGACAGCACTGCAAACCGGAGACAGCACTGCAAACCGGAGACAGCTCTGCAAACCGGAGACAGCCCTTCACACCAGAGACAGCCCTGCACACCAGAGACAGCCCTTCACACCAGAGACAGCCATTCACACCAGAGACAGCCCTGCACACCAGAGACAGCCCTGCACACCACACCAGAGCTCTGCACACCAGAGACAGCCCTTCATACCACACCAGAGCCCTGCAAACCGGAGACAGCCCTGCAAACCGGAGACAGCCCTGCAAACAGCTTGCCTGGAGACTGGAGCAGCAGCACAACCAGATGGACTGGGGACAGCAAGGAGTCATCAGGCCAGGTAGTCATGAGGCATGGTCCTAGGGCTCAGGTCCTCCGAGAGAAGAGAAAGAGAGAAATAGAGAGGGAGAGAATTAGAGGGAGCATACTTAAATTCACACAGGACACCGGATAAGACAGGAGAAATACTCCAGATGTAACAAACTGACCCTACAGGAGGGGACTGAGCACGCCCGGCTGAGGGGCCCCCATGTTGAGGATCAGCGTGGCAGATGTGTTGTTACCTATCCTTACCACCTTGGGGCGGCCCGTCAGGAAGTCCCGGATCCATTTGCAGAAGGAGGTGTTTGTTCCCAGGGTCCTTAGCTTAGTGATGAGCTTTGAGGGTACTATGGCGTTGAACGCTGAGCTGTAGTCAATGAATAGCATTTTAACATAGGTGTTCCTTTTGTTCAGGTGGGAAAGGGCAGTGTGGAGTGCAATAGAGATTGTGTCATCTGTGGATCTGTTGGGGCAGTATGCAAATTGGAGTGGGTCTAGGGTTTCTGGGATAATGGTGTTGATGTGAGCCATTACCAGCCTTTCAAAGCACTTCATGGCTACAGACGTGAGTGCTACGGGTTGGTAGTCATTTAGGCAGGTTATATTAGTGTTCTTGGGCACAGGAACTATGGTGGTCTGCTTGAAACATGTTGGTTTTACAGACTCAGTCAGGGAGAGGTTGAAAATGTCAGTGAAGACACTTGCCAGTTGGTCAGCACATGCTCGGAGTACACGTCCTGGTAATCCGTCTGGCCTTGCAGCCTTGTGAATGTTGACCTGTTTAAAGGTCTTACTCACATTGGCTATGGAGAGCGTGATCACACAGAACATTGGTGCTCTCTCTTACATCTCTCTTTCAAGTGAGGGGTTAATTAACATTGTTCTTAAATACTTCTGTATCTTCACTTGTGACTCAGACCACTCTTAAAGCTACAAACTATTTGAGGTGAACACAACCTGCAGAATAACGTCATTACGGTAAATAACTGTAATTAATAACTACTGTAACTTCCTGAACACAGTAAGACTCTTAGCTGCTGTATCTGTCACCTCTTGAGTTTGTTTTTACAGTGACTAAGAGCTTGAGTCAATCCATATTGCTCAATATCTGCATTGCGGAACGGTTCACATTTAAAGGTAATTTCTGATTGAGCCGACATATGCAGAATTCACCGTAAATGCAGTCTCTGTGACCGCGAGAACATTGCCTTTGTAAATCGCGCTGTAAAGCGGATCTTCAGCGCTTGAGTCCTAAACCATGACCACTGTTTCACCCTCTTGAGTGGTCCAATCACAATGTTTCTGTCCATGGGGCATCTAATCAAAATTGGCTATCGTCAATGGAGATGTAAAATAAAACGTACCAATTAGTGTAAAAGCCAAGAGTCATTGGACTCACATGACATCAATCATATCATGTGAGAACATGGAGTCATTTGTCAGAGAGCCTTTCAACTTTGTATCCAGTTCCTTTCTATTCATTAGAAACAAAGACAGTTTACCCCAAAACCTCATTTGACACATTAGAAAAATACACACAAATAATAATTGGCCCAACTTCAGATCAGATGTTGTTGCTCAACCTTCTTCCATGACCACCAGCAACAGTCTTTATTTACTAGACAGTGGACTCTATCTTCACCGGTAATACACCACTCACTCACCAGCAGTTCTACACCTGCGGTTACCTGCAGACAATGTAGATGCTGCACTCCTCTAACCCTGCCTTGGATGTTTAGTTGTAAATTGTAGTCAGGAGGACAGCAACTGTAACCACTGACAGGGCTAAAGTTCATTCAGGTTCAGGAGTTAATGGATGAGAGATGTGACATTAGCCACCAATTTCCAGTCAGTCCATTTCCTTGACCGACCAACGTCCGGCCATAAGCAGCAACAAGCTTCCCTTCCACTTCCATGTATTATAAACTGATCAAATATCAGACCCAAACCTCAGTTACAATGCCTTTACCTCTACCATTCTCCCACATGACCCTAAAGACTAGAGCCTGAACAACGTATCAGTTGACAGATATTATTGAAAGATATTAGGCTTTTACGGATGTATTTGTATCGGTCGTTTTCGGTGGATTAAAGCCGATACAAATACATCCGTAAAAGACTAATATCGTTCAATAATATAAGATCCGGAGAAAACGCTCTGGAAAAAAGCTGATCGGGAGTCCTGAAGGGGTTAGGGTCCCAAAGACCCTCCCCATTATTGATTAAGGGGACTTTAAGATTCATATATTTTGCTGCAGGCCTTATAATAGATACTGTTGCTATATCCTACACCCGGGTGAGATTTTTGGTATGTCCTGGGAAAGTGGGTAAACATTTTAACCTACTCTTTACAGGCCCATATGATTTTAACGATCCAAGGATTTAGCCAACTCTCATTAGATGTCCAAAATCTGAAAGCAGTCGTCGGCTGCCATGAGTTGGCGTTAGATTATCTTTTGGCAAGGAAGGAGGACACTGTAACATACTAGTACTGCTGATCCTGACAATTGTGTTATGGTTCTCCCTGACTCCTCTGAGAATATGACTGCAATAATTGATAAGATTGCTGATCTTAGTAAAATCTGAAAAATCTGTCTTTGACAAAATTGGTGACTGGTTTAATGCTAAATTTGGAAATGTAATGGGGAAAGTTATGTTGACTTTGTTTTCATTGCATACTCCTGTACTTGTGGGATGTTTGGTGATTTTGTCTACTGTTTGTATTTGTAAGAAAATGACTGAAACTGCTCTTGAACATGCTGGAGTGATGGTGTTGGTGGAAGATGATACAAATCGTGCTGAAGGTGAGACCAGTGCATTTCTGGTTTCTCTTAATCCCATTGTCTATCCAACTCGTGAGGTTCCCAGGACTCAGGAGGGATGGGAATATAGACAGACTCACCCCACCCCACCAGCATTCCAGGTACCTCAGGAGATGTCCATCCCTTTAGCAGCCCCTCCCTGGGATCAAATGGATCCTGGGGATTTCCAGATCTGTTTGATTACAGAGGAGAATATTATGATTGAAACTGTGAGACTAATTAGTCTCGAGGGGGGAATCAAGGGATTAAGATCACTGATTAAGGGGACTTTAAGATTCATATGTCTTGCTGCAGGTCTTATAATAGATATTGTTGCTATGTGTCTAAAAACTAGGTCTGAGTCACACCGAAACTAGGTAAAGAGAAGTAAACACTGTCTGGTTTTGACATTTTGATCTTGTGTGACAGTGGATAATGGTAATAAATTCAGAGAAGCTACTGTACTAGCATATTGCTGTATACGTACATTAATGTAGGTGATCATACCACACACAAGCTGTGTTTCCATTGTCAACTTCTGTCTGCAATTGCAAAGGTTTAAGTGATTTACTTAAAGAAGATATTGTCCTACTGCTGATTTCACCAATAAGGCAATGATTGATATGGAACAAGGAACCTACCCCGACAGTCCCATAGGGAAGCACACAAATGGCCCAGTGTCGTCCAGGTTAGGGGAGGGTTTGGCCGGGTTTGGCCGTCATTGTAAATAAGAATTTGTTCTTAACTGACTTGCCTAGTTAAATAAAGGTTAAATAAAGGTTAAATAAATAAATAGTGATCTCCAGTAGCGGTGCGTGGGTAAAATCATTAAGGAAGCCAAGCCAGGAAAAAAAGCCATATTACAACCTATGTGTTGTGATAATTGCGTTGTTTGGTCTATAACTTGTTAGTTCATATGCCTTGACACCATGATATATAGGTCTAAGGCCAAGACAATAATAAGGAAGACACAGTGGCAGAATAAATTCAACCACATCTTTGTTTCATCACAAATATACATATTGCATGTAACAAACATATGGTTATATGACCTACAGCATGGTCAAGTAAGTTAATTTTTCCGACACTTTCGAACTAATTAACAGCTAATGATTTAGAACCACAGAGTGTTACCACAAGTCACAAAGAAAACAGGAGCTGGCTCCCCTATTCCAGCACCATTTCAATTTCAAAATGTCAACATCATCTAATCACCTCTGCTTAGTCTAATACAGTAACAACTAAAAGATACCAAAATATATTTAGTACAATCAACGTAAAGTAAATATGATGTGGCTGTCCATGGTAGCAAGTAGAAAAAAAAACATGTTGACTCATTGACTAGACGTAACAGTAAATGTAAATCCAACTCAAATTAGTATGATTTTGTTACATTTGGTATGGTTACATAAGACAGATGGTTACTTAATAAGGCAAACAAACTAAAGTAGGGTGGGTGGTAGGGGTGGATGGGAGAGTGTATAATGACAACGTCTAGCAACCCAAAGTTACAAGTTTGAATCTCATCAAGGACAACTTTAGCAAATTAGCAACTTTTCAACTACTTACTACTTTTTAGATACTTTGCAACTACTTAGCATGTTAAATAACCCTTCCCCTAACCCTAACCTTTACCCTTTTAGCTAATTGAAAAATAGGGATAGGGTTGTAGAGAATCATAGGACCATGAATATAATAAGACACCTTAGGAGCTGGCTTAAGGCCGGTAGCAACCACTACAGAATCTCTGGTCAGAACAAGAATAAGGCGAATGTCCAGGTTAAGGGGAGTTTAATGGAAGAAGATGTCCACATTCACACACACAGCAGAGTTCGTTGATGATCTCAGCATGGCAGACGACCGAGAGCTCAATGAAGTTTTCTGGACTTCAGACTTCAGGGCTCTGGGACCGGAGCTGAGATCAGCTGGATCCCCACAAAAGCAACAGGCGAATATCTCAGGACAGGAGACAGCTGCACATCTGAAAGAGAGGGAGAAAAAGACCCAAAGGCGGGAGAGAGCTGGACACTGGGTCCAGGAAGAACTGACTGAGTGCCCAGAGCTGTTGACTTGGGGCCTGACTGGGCTGCAGACTGTGAGCTAGGGGATGTTAGATTTATGAGGACAGAAAGCTCTGGACCTACTGGAATTGGAAACTGGGGACCCAGCTTAGCAAGAAACTGTGAAGCCACTCGGTGATCAGGGAACTGAGGGCAAAGACACTCTGGAGCTACTGGGGCTATAGACTGAGGACCTAGTAGGGCAGAAGGTGAGGTGGCTCCTACGACAGGACACTGAACTTCTCAGTCATGAAGGTACCCCACAGAGACATCAGGAGGGTTCCCCATGGGGACGTCAGGAGGGTCTCCCAAGGCTGGAGCTAGCGGGAAACAGTTAGGAGGGGCTAGCAAGAACCCCAGGGCTGAGACCAGGAAAGGAAAGGAATGACAGTGCCTGGACAGCAGACACGGACCGAGCCACTACAGCAGAGGCTTGCGGGAGCTCCCAGGGAGGAGCAGGGAGATGTCTTTGGACAGCAGCAGGCTGGATGTCAAAGGTAGGACTAAGCAGATACCACCAGACAGGGACCAGAGAGGTCTGAGTGGCAGGGCTGGACTTGGCGCCTTCAGCAGCTACAGACAGGGTTCCCGCATTATGGACCAACTGACATTCAGAGGTGTCAGCTGGAGTAGGAGTAGGGTTCTCCCTCTGTGTGAACTCTGGTATCTTCTCTGTCCCTGGAGAAGGCTGTAGGTCCTCCTGCTTGCAAACAGGCAGGGAGGTAATGATTCATCTTGGGTCCAGAACAGGGGTCGGCAGAACTTCTGTCACTGGAGACGGCGATGGCACAACTGTGGGAACCAGTTGAGACTCTGTGACAGGATCTGGTTGAAGCACAGCTGTGGGAGTGGTGAGCCGAAGCTCCATGGCAGGAGCCGGTGTAGTAGGCCCCACTCCTAACTTGAGCTCCATTGTCAGAACAGTCTGGAACTGCACGGCTGGGGTCAGCTGGAGCACAGTGGTAGGGTGCTCTGCCAGGGTGAGCTGGTAGCTGGTAGCTCCTCTGGCCGTGGAGAAAGCTGTAGCACCTCTGTGAGGGACTTCGCAGCAGGGGTCGGATCCAAGTCTGGGGCTGATAATGAAGCTGATGGGGAGCAGCACTGTGTCTCAGGCATCTTCTGACGTCTTGCTAGTCACACTGGCAGCGCAGAACCTCATTTTGGCGCTTCTGGTGTAGTATCTGTTGCATGAAAATCTCTGAGAGGATGTCATCAACTTCTTGGGCAGCTTGGTCCCTGTTCTCCCCATCTAAGACGTCTTTCAGTTGTAAGAGGAGAGAACTGCTTATGCACTGGCTGACAACTGGCAGTCTCCATCAGGTAAGTACGGTGGTCGGGTGGACTGTAGGAACTTTCCATCTTCATGACTGCTTCAATGAGCTCATCAATCTCGTCACACTGGCTGTGTAAATGCAGTGAGACCTCCACAGTTGTCGCTGGTGGTCCACGCTCAGGTTGATGCTGATCCCAGTGATCTCTGGTCGCGGTTAGCCTGAGGTGGGAACCTGGTGAATTAAGAACCAATGAAAAGGCTGAGGCTCTGTCCTCTATTCTGCTGATCAACTTGGGTTGTGACTTGGACCAGTGATGAGTTGTTGAAGGGGAAGAAG
The DNA here is from genome assembly GCF_965601325.2 of Salmo salar. NCBI lineage: Eukaryota > Metazoa > Chordata > Actinopteri > Salmoniformes > Salmonidae > Salmo > Salmo salar. The sequence continues at coordinate 113,980,468 of NC_138301.1, read as the reverse complement.
GCTACATTTACTGCATTATATACCCTCTCAAGTGCTCAAGAAAACCCTCTAGCAATAAGACACTAACAAAAGTGGGGGTCCTCTGAATGGGAGACTAAGCTGCCCGACTAGAACTAACCAGAGGGGATAGCTAGAATCAGCTTACTTAAGCTGGACGTTTTAACACTAACCATTCACCTAACCCTAACCTTAAACCTATTAACTACCCTTTTCCCTAATCCTAACCTTAACTCCTGAACTTAACCTTAACCCTAACCCCTAGCATAGCTAACCTTAGCTACCTAGCTAGAATTCGTAACATATCATATGTTTTGCAAATTCGTAACATACAATACAGATAGTAATTCTTAACATATCATACGAAATGGGTGATGGGCAATGTTCCCTCTAAGCTGTGGGCGTGCGCGACTGCACACCTCCTTCAGGACTGCCTCTCAGAAGAAATGCCAGGACGTGCAGAGACACAACAGATTGGACTTCAATGAGTTTGGGCCATTAGTTTGCACGATATAGATCAAAGTATTTTCTGTGATCGAATCAACATTATATCAGCACCTTTTGAATGCAACAAACCAAAACAAATCTAACTTTTCAAGATTGAGTGTGATTTTGTTGTAGGCAGAGCCAGAGCCAACGAAGTAGAATTCTATTGGGCAGGGTAGCCCACGAGCAGTCTTTCAATCACCCAAGAGTGAATGCGCTGTACAGATATTCTTTGCTAGTTAAGTTATTAGCATAGTTATAGATAAGTATAGGTCAGCAATGGGGAGTTAATGCTTCCTAACTTTTTTACTTTTCAGTCATTTAGCAGACGCGGAGTTACTTACAGTAGTGAGCGGATATGTTTTTAAAAACTTTTTCCGTACTGGTCCCGCGTGGGATTCGAACCCACAACTCTGGTATTGCTGTAGGCTGTAAAGACTTTTTAAAAGTCTCAATAGGCGCCTTCCACCTGGTTACGTAACCCTGCACCTTAGAGGCTGCTGCTCTATATACATAGACATGAAATCACTGGCCACTAATAATGGAACACTAGTCACTTTAATAATGTTTAAAAAATGTTGCTTTACTCATCTCATCGTATATACTTTATTCTATTCTACTGTTTTAGTCTATGCCACTCTGACATTGCTCACCCTAATATTTATACATTCCTTAATTCCATTCTTTTACTTTTAGGTTTGTGTGTATTGAATGTATTAATGTATAAATTGTTAGATATTACTTTGCATTTCGCTACACCCACAACAACATCTGTTAAACATGTGTATGTGACCAATAAAATGTTTTGGGATTTTATCTGATGCAATGTAGGCCTTCATTTAACACCACATATAGGTTACTGTAGGCCTGCATTGAACACCACATATGGACTACTGTAGGCCTGCATTGAACACCACATATGGACTACTGTAGGCCTGCATTGAACACCACATATGGACTACTGTAGTCCTTCATTGAGCACCACATATGGACTACTGTAGTCCTTCACTGAACACCACATATGGACTACTGTAGGCTATATCATAGAAATCAAAAGCTATTTCCATGTGTAAGTGTTATGTGATTTTCTCCATTGGTTTTGTTGGTTGGCCTACATTATGCTCCAATATCCACAATAACCTATTGGCTACTGTCTAAAACTGTAAGGGTACAGCCTATTGGCTACGATCTAAAACTGTAAGGGTACAGCCTATTGGCTACGATCTAAAACTGTAAGGGTACAGCCTCAGCGCTCATTGTAAACGCACGCCGGAAGTTGCACAAAATTCTCACAATGTTAAGTTTCCACTCACAAGACCTAAAATTTTCTCAGTACTCCAAAAAATTGGGGGGAACTTTGGTGATGGGCAAATTCGTAACATATAATTTGAATTGGAATTCATAACATATCAAATGAAATGTGTGATGGACATCCACAAATGTATATATACCATACAAAACGTAACATATCCAACTAAATGGAGTGTCTTGGATTTACATGCAGAATAATACAAAATGCTCACATTGTGACTAAACGGTGTATTGCTATCCGGGATCCTTGGGAAGTCCTACCCAACCCTTACCTTAACTTTTACCCTAACCATAACTCAAACCTTAACCCTTGCATGCTGACTAGACCAGGCCCACGCGCATGTTGATTTTGTCCATCCACCCCAGACGCCATCAGGACAAGCAGGTTGAAATATCAAAACGAACTCTGAATCAACTATATTCATTTGGGGACAGGTCTCAAAGCATTAAACATTCATGGCAATTTAGCTAGCTAGCTTGCTGTTGCTAGCTAATTTGTCCTGGGATATAAACCTTGGGTTGTTATTTTACCTGAAATGCACAAGGTCCTCTACTCCGAAAATTAATCCACAGATAAAAGCGTATATTTTGTAATCTCTCCTCCTTCAGGCTTGTTCTTCTTCTTCTTCTTTGGACTTTATATGGCAGTTGGCAAACAATTTTAAGGTGCATTACCACCACCGACTGGACTGGAGTGTGGACCTCAGTTCATCTCGTAACACAAGTGGTGTGGTCAGCATAATTTATTTTGCAACGTTTGCGCACGTGACGCGGGCAGTGTGGTCAGCACGTTACTGTAACCATTTAAAATGTTAACTTCAATGGGCCGTCCCAAGGATACCGGCTAGCAAGGACATTCACTAAGGCAAGCTTGGGGCAAGAGGCAGCGCTGTGCCAGCGGAAACTTTTGTGATTGATGCTTCTTCTTGCAAGTGACAGCTACCAGAATTTAATGGCTACAGCCCTACAATTGATGAAAACATAGCTAAATACTGATACATTGAAAATGTGTCCTATGTCGTTATTGTCCAGCTGGCTTGCATGAGGCAGCTCAGTCTTCAGATCCTAGGCAATGTTTTTATTGCAGCTATAATAATACAAATATGGCAGATGTCTCGGTTATCAGTGGATATTTCCAATCTAAAATTGGAATCAGTATCGGATCCAAAAATCCCATATTAGTCGGACTCTACTAAAGACACAAATAAGAAAGTCTTGTTAGTACACTTAAACAACGTTTATGTTTTTTATAGACAGAAAGTAACCATTGTGATTAATCTCTGGACAAGTTTAAAGCAGCATTGACAGCTATGGAACTAAAAGCTAAAAAGATTGACTAAGATTGACTAACAACATAATTTTTTTAAACAATGCTTCAATATTGCAGATACGGTGCCTTCGGAAAGTATTCAGACCCCTTGACTTTTTACAAATTTTGTTAAGTACAGTCTTATTCTAAAAATTATATATATATATTTTTTAAAGTCCTCAGCAATCTACACACAATACCCCTTAATGACGATGCGAAAACAGGTTTTTAGAAATGTTTGCAAATGTATAAAACCTTCAAAACAGAAAATACCTGAATTACATAAGTATTCAGACCCTTTGTTATGAGACTCGAAATTGAGCTCAGGTGCATCCTGTTTCCATTGATCATCCTTGAGATGTTTCTACAACTTGATTGGACCTATAGACCTATAAAAACATCCTTCTTCAGACACCTACATACAGGTCGAAAAATCCCTTTTAGGGGTATAATCTCATGCAAGACCAAGGGAGTAATGTATCTCATCACATGTCCATGTGGAAAAGCCTACGTAGGACAAACGAAAATACAATTATAACAACGCATAGCTGAACACCGCAGCTCAATCAGGTGTAAGAACATTGACTATACAGTAGCAGCTCACTTTGTTGAAGCTAACCATCCAATCTCCTCCCTCAAATACACAGGCATTGAGCATGTTGCTTTACCAAGGAGAGGAGGAAACATTGAGATCCTACTACTACAAAAGGGAGGCTTACTGGATATCCTATCTAAAAACATTGACCCCTAGTGGTCTGAAATATTGACATTGATCTCAAGCCCTTCTTATGAAAAATTCTCTATTTTATGAACAAGTCTTATAAATTGATATATTCTTTCTACAGCTTATTAGCGTACAACTAATATGTTCCCCCTGTTGATGATGCTTATTATTCAAAAAGCACTCGCACATCTGAGCAGTCTTTTCGCAGGTGCATGGTAACAATTGAACAAGAAGAAGGAAAAAGGAAACCGCACACTGCTCTTGATAGTATCACTGATGTTTAATAAGCTTTACGTATCGGCCTCACGGCCTTCGTCAGAGCTTTTGTGGCTGTGAGGCCGATACGTAAACCTTATTAAACATCAGTGATACTATCAAGAGCAGTGTGCGGTTTCCTTTTTCCTTCTTCTTGATGATGCTTATTATGCATTAAGGTTGAACCAATACGAAACAATTAAATATGTGAAATTGAATTAAACAATAATGTATGTTGATGCTAATATTATGTACAATATTTAATTATGTTTCTATATGATAACAACAGCCTAATATATTTAATATGCCATAAACTATAGTTTTTTTTAACAGTTTCACTAATTCATCCTAATTAACTTAATCATTATGACACACCCCTCACTATTGTCATTGGTTGCAGTAATTGCACTGTTTGTCTACATAACCTGGTTCAAGTATTCATGACATCACCCTGAAGAAGTGACAGTGATGCTGAGACGTTGGTAAATACCCAATAAATTACTGGGAATTTATATATGGAGTGTGCCACTCTCTTTTTGATACTTTATAAGCTCAAAATAACATCCAATTAATGAGTGTGAAGCAGAAAGTGAATATCCAATGGGAATTGGTCATAAATATAGAGTAACAATGTTAAGGTAGACTAAAATGCAAACAATGCCTTCCAATAAGGAGAAAGTTAAAGTGGACAATGGCATCCCGGTGAACAGACGTTATCATGTTTGTTTTGTTTGTTTTTAAATCTTACAGTAGTGGTAAAAGCAGAGCATTGTTTGAGAGTGACCCATGTGTATTAGCAGTAGTGGTTAAAGCAGAGCATTGTTTGAGAGTGACCCATGTGTATTAGCAGTAGTGGTTAAAGCAGAGCATTGTTTGAGAGTGACCCATGTGTATTAGCAGTAGTGGTTAAAGCAGAGCATTGTTTGAGAGTGACCCATGTGTATTAGCAGTAGTGGTTAAAGCAGAACATTTCTTTTAGAGTGATACGTGTGTATTAGCAGTAGTGGTAAAAGCAGAGCATTGTTTGAGAGTGACCCATGTGTATTAGCAGTAGTGGTAAAAGCAGAACATTGTTTGAGAGTGACCCATGTGTATTAGCAGTAGTGGTAAAAGCAGAGCATTGTTTGAGAGTGACCCATGTGTATTAGCAGTAGTGGTTAAAGCAGAACATTGTTTGAGAGTGACCCATGTGTATTAGCAGTAGTGGTAAAAGCAGAGCATTGTTTGAGAGTGACCCATGTGTATTAGCAGTAGTGGTTAAAGCAGAACATTGTTTGAGAGTGACCCATGTGTATTAGCAGTAGTGGTAAAAGAAGAGCATTGTTTGAGAGTGACCCATGTGTATTAGCAGTAGTGGTAAAAGCAGAGCATTGTTTGAGAGTGACCCATGTGTATTAGCAGTAGTGGTTAAAGCAGAGCATTGTTTTAGAGTGATACGTGTGTATTAGCAGTAGTGGTTAAAGCAGAGCATTGTTTGAGAGTGACCCATGTGTATTAGCAGTAGTGGTTAAAGCAGAACATTGTTTTAGAGTGATACGTGTGTATTAGCAGTAGTGGTTGAGAGGGTTTTCTTATTGGGAAGAAAGTAAAAGGTCCTAGTTGAAGGAAACAGATATGGAGACTAGTGAAAGTAACAAAGACAGTGATAACAAAAGTAAAATGGAGAGATTCATGGTACTCATGTGTTATCAGTTGATGTCAAATTTGTAAGCTTGTTTCAATAGGGGAGGATGGTATATATAGGCATAGTAATACTGAATGTTGCATTTTTAGGACTGATTGAGAATGGTGAGGACTGATTAAGATGTAGCATAGTGATAACTAAGTACATGTTTATTTTCTCTTCCAGGACTGATGGAGTGTCCACTACCAAATTTTCTGATGAGTTTAACAATGATTCTGTATCTCTCCCTTTGAAAATCTTCCTGAGGCAGGTGCCTTGGGAGAGCAGTTAGTGAGACTCTGCAGTACTATAAAGTATAAAGGTACCTGGATCCGGCTGTTAAGGGAGCGTCCAAATTATGTAAGGCCTGGCCATTTGTTGTTATTGTACTACGTTTTACCACACAGTCACCTGCATACACACACACCCACCCATCAATACGTATGAATATTTGTTAATGGTGTTAATACCATGCCTGATTTATTTATTTTTATTTTTATTTGGGTTTAGTAGGTTTTTTAAGGTTAGAATGAATGGACCTTAAAGGGCACAAAAATAGAATATACTGATGTGTCTATTGTCTGAATTTTGGTTGAACACTTGTAAGTTCCCCTGATGAGAAATATACTGAAAATGTGAACCTGGTATATAGAATGTTTGACATGTTTTACAACAATGAGTCTGAAGTAGAGGAAAAGAGAAGTGGAAGAACAGACTCAATTACACCCAGCCTCTTCCTAAACTCACTAAAACTCTCTGACACTTGCCACCGCCCAGTGTTTTATCATCTGTTATCTAAGCAGGAGGCAAGATAACTGCAGAAAATGTACAGGTGGCACTTCTTTAACCCTGCAAAGTTGTACTTTGCCAGAGCCTAAGTTCATTCAGGTTCAGGAGTAAATGGATGAGAGACAGCAGCAGAATATCTCTAGTCCACGTCTCTGACTGAGTCATAAGCAGCAACAAGTTATGTATGTAAAGTATTTTTACGTTTATTTTCAGTTAAGCATGTTCTGTTGTATTATTAACTGACCACATATATACTATACTTCCACCCTCAGTGACTGTAGAGTTTACTTCTCCTGTTCTCACCCATGGCCATGACCCAAAAGACAGAAATGATGAGGCCCCATCTCTGCGCTGAAAGAAAGCTATTGATTGCATTATACTTTGGTAAAGTAAACCTTGCTGTCTTCCTGCATTGCCTCCCACAATTCATCCAGGGATTTGACAGGGCTGTAGAACTGCGTAGTGGGGTTGTATCTGTGTATATTATATATACACCTCACATGCTACCTAAAATAAGACTATGCAATTAATATTACAAAGTATATCTGACTCTATTTAACATTATAGTAAAACAATGTGTAATCAAATATTATGCGTTTAGATGACTAAGATCAAGAACGGGTCATGAGAAGCGAATATCAAAGCAAGTGTTATTTAATAACTTAAAATGAATTGTAAAATGAATGGATTCGCAGATTAGGCATGAAGCTTAATATCAAGGCAATACTGACATGAACAAAAATTTTTTTTAGGCATATATCCCAAGGTTAACTTACAAGACAAAGCATGAGTCATACAGCTGCAAAGACATGTTGCACATGATCAAACAGGCATTTATATGTCAAGATGAGATTAGTGGTGTAACTTTTTCACAACTGCTATCAGCTACCCGACACTGCCTAGATGTTGCTCTGTTGTCTTCGCAGTCGAACCGTCTGCTAGCAGTTCCTCTTTATCTGGTCACTTCTCCATGATGTTTATAAGTGACCTCGTGTTCACTTTACTCAACAGACCTGGGTCATCTACTGTATTCCCCTTTTCTCTCACAGTAACTTTCACTCACACCTAGTTCCTCTTTACCATTCCTTGACCCCTAACATATACACTACTGGTCAAATGTTTTAGAACACCTAGTCATTCAAGTGTTTTTCTTTATTTTTACTATTTTCTACATTGTAGAAAAATAGTGAAGACATAGAAACTATGAAATAACACATATGGAATCATGTAGTAACCAAAAAAGTGTTAGAAGAATATCAAATATATTTTCCTTTGTTTAATAGCCACCCTTTGCCTTGATGACAGCTTTGCACACTCTTGGCATTCTCTCAACCAGCTTCATCTGGAATGCTTTTCCAACAGTCTTGAAGGAGTTCCCACATATGCTGAACACTTGTTGGCTGCTTTTCCTGCTGAGATGCGTCTGTTGCTTGAACTCTGTGAAGCATTTGTTTGGGCTGCAATTTCTGAGGCTGGTAACTGTAATGAACATCTCCTCTAAAGCAAAGGTAACTCTGGGTCTTCCATTCCTGTGGCGGTCCTCATGAGAACCAGTTTCATCATAGCGCTTGATGGTTTTTGCAACTGCACTTGAAGAAACTTTCAAAGGTCTTGACATTTTCTGGATAGACTGACCCTCATGTCTTAATTAAAGTAATGACTGTCATTTCTCTTTGCTTATTTGAGCTGTTCTTGCCACAGTATGGACTTGGTATTTTAACAAATAGGGCTATCTTCTGTATACCCCCCCCCACCTTGTCACAACACAACTGATTGACTCAAATGCATTAGGAAGGAAATAAATTCCACAAACTAACTTTTAAGAAGGCACATCTGCCAATTGAAATGCAAGCAGTTTATTAAAAGAGAATTCCGAAAGTGTGCAAAGCTGTGATCAAGGCAAAGGGTGGTTATTTGAAGAACCTCAAATCTAAAATATGTTTTGATTTGTTTAACACATTTTTGGTTACTACATGATTCCATATGTGTTATTTCATAGTTATGTCTTCACTATTATTCTACAATGTAGAAAATAGTAAAAATTAAAATTAAAACTTGAATGAGTAGGTGTTCTAAAACTTTTGACCAGTAGTGTATATTCCTTCTACATGTAAAGTGATCAATCATTTCTAGTATGGTAACATAAATACGTACATTTCAAGCTAGAATCCAACACAATTGATTTATTTTATGCAATTATTGAGGACGTCGCATGCCCAAAAACAACACTGTCATGCTGAGAATAATGAGAATGAATAGTGTCTTATGAATTTCATACCTTAAGCTAGGGGGCAGTATTTTCACGGCCGGATAAAAAACGTAGCCGATTTAAACTGGTTACTACTCTTTTCCAGAAACGAGAATATGCATATCATTAGTATATGTGGATAGAAAACACTCTAACGTTTCTAAAACTGTTTGAATGGTGTCTGTGAGTATAACAGAACTCATATGGCAGGCAAAAACCTGAGAAGATTCCAAACAGGAAGTGACCTGTCTGACAATTTCTGGTGCTTCTCTTGCCTCTCTATCGAAAATACAGTATCTCTGCTGTTACGTGACACTTTCTAAGCCTTCCATTGGCTCAGAAAGCGCCAGAAAGTGAAATGGAGCGTCTGCTGTCTCTGGGCAGATCACAGGAGCTCTCTCTGTGAGTGGACAGCCTAGTGGCTCAGAGACAGAAATGCGCGGGCACGCGAGTACTCCATGTTTTTCTTCACCTGTTTGAATGAACACAACATTGTCCGGTTGGAATATTATTGCAATTTTATGAAGAAAATCGCATAAAAATAGATTTTAAACAGCGTTTGACATGCTTCTAAGTACGGTAAAGGAACATTTTGAATTTTTTTGTCACGAAATGCGTCCGCGCGTCACCCTTCGGATAGTCACCTGAACGCACAAACAAAACGGAGGATATTTGAATATAACTATGGATTATTTGGGACCAAAACAACATTTGTTGTTGAAGTAGAAGTCCTGGGAGTGCATTCTGACGAAGAACAGCAAAGGTAATCCAATTTTTGTAATAGTAATTATGAGTTTTGTGAGCCCCGGTGTTTGAATAGCTTGCCGTGATGGCTAAGCTATGTACTCAGAATATTGCAAAATGTGCATTTGCCGAAAAGCTATTTTAAAATCTGACATAGCGGTTGCATAAAGAAGTTCTGTATCTATAATTCTTAAAATAATTGTTATGTATTATGAGAAGGTTTATGCATAGTAATTTAGTAAATTCACTGGAAGTTTTCGGTGGGTACGCTAGTTCTGAACATCACATGCTAATGTAAAAAGCTGTTTTTTGATATAAATATGAACTTGATTGAACAAAACATGCATGTATTGTATAACATAATGTCCTAGGAGTGTCATCTGATGAAGATCATCAAAGGTTAGTGCTGCATTTAGCTGTGGTTTTGCTTTTTGTGACATATATGCTCGGTTTGAAAATAGCTATGTGATTATTTCTGACTGGGTACTCTCCTGACATAATCTAATGTTTTGCTTTCGCTGTAAAGCCTTTTTGAAATTGGACAACGTGGTTACATCAAGGAGTCTTATCTTTCAAATGGTGTAAAATAGTCATATGTTTGAGAAATTGAAGTTATAGCATTTTTAAGGGTTTTGTATCTCGCGCCACCCACTGCCACTGGCTGTTGAGTAGAGTGGGACGCTGACGTCCCAGGTGTTCCAGACAGGTTAAATGTCAAGAACTTACACGGACCAGTGTTTCTCAACCTCTGGTCCCTAGACCTGTGCTGGTCCCTGGGATGTTGCTGGCCGGTCCCTGAGCTGTTTAACTAGTTTTGTCAGTTCTACAGTGCTAGCTTTAATGTAAGCTGTCCCCCAAGGAGGAAAAACTAAAGCTTGCCGGTCCCTGACTCAAGAGGGACCATAGTTTTCCGGTCCTTTCAATAAAGGACAAGAAACACTGACCTAGACACACACCTTTGTAATAACCCCCCTACCAAACATGCTACTTCCAATGTCATGACTAACATATTACTTACAATATGTGCCCAATAGAAAATGAATAGTGAACTTCTTGAATTACAAAGGACTTTTATTAAAATAAAAAAGGATAAACAATCAACATGAAAGTAGGCAAAAGTTATACATTTTTTGATAGATAGATAGATACTTTATTACTTCCCGAGGGGAAAGTAGGTCTCTGTATTTATCTGAATCAATGTCTGCTTTATTTCTTCATTCATTTCTCTTATGATAATCATTAACAATCAGTAGCAAGATCAGCTGCTTCATTTAGATTCACTGATGTAGAAAATGTGATTGACTACTAGCTATCCAGGGGGTGTGTTTGTAAATCAAGCTGCCTCACGCTACAGAAACAGGAGGCAGGCTCCTGTTCTGTGGGCTGTTCTGGCTCGCACAAGTCTACTCACTTAATGTTGAAAATGTGTCAACTGAGAGTTTACGTGATGCTCGTTTTAATACAAAGCATTGCAATCGATCCCAGTAAGCGTACAATTGAGTGGATCTAGAGATATATCTGATTTAATTCTACAACTTTAACTGAGTTATGACCGATTCACTTGATTTGCGCAAGCCACCGAGCGTGCCACTTGGTCGGAAGCAGGGGGAGATCATGGACTTTGACTTTGAGTTAGGCCTATTTCTTCCCTGGCCAATCTCTGACTACTTTCTGCATTTGGTTGACTCTTTTTGTGATCTTCTGCAGTCTGTCTTGTTTCTCCTTAACCATGCGTCGCTCATCGGGGAGTAGTTCCTCTCCTCTTGCCATCTTCTCCAGAAGCTCAGACTCATATTTCATTTTCTTCAACCCTACAATGCGATCTTCGAAGCCTGGCTTGCGTTGGTCCTCTTCGGTGCGAATGAGTATCTCGATGTATTCCACAGTGGAGAGAGAGCTTGGCTTCAGTGCAATCTCATTCAGCCTCTTAAGACAGTTGGAGGACAGCTTGATCAAGTATTTCAGCTTATCCTCGATTACAATGTACTCATCTTCAATCTTCTCCAGCATCTGCTTGTTGTTCATAAACTTGCCCTGTGCCTTCATGAAGTTGTCCTTCAATTCTTTAATGGTCTTTTTCTCTGTCTTAGTTTCATATGTCCACAAGGCTTTTTCCTTGTCGTGGTTAAGGTAAGAGCAGTTTTCTGGACACATGACACAGTTACCATAAACATCCATCACGGCACATTTTTTTATGTCATCCTCGTTAGGCAGAAAGCAGCTGGTGTGGCATGTGAACTTGCAAACAATGCAGTTTGTAGCAAAACAACTTAATTTGGTCCTCTTAGCAACTAGAACCTCTACCTCTGTCTCAAAGTTTTGGTTCTGTTTCATGTTCTCGTCCTCGTTCTGCAGGCACTGTTCGAACGTTTTGATCTCATTCAGCTTTGACAGACCTGCTGTAATCTGAGGGGTCAGTCGTGTCATGGCCTTCTCCAAACGCTCACGTTCTTCTAACACTGTCTTGGTCATTGTTAGATCTTTGCTCTCATTGCTTTCCAAGGCTTTGAAGAAAGCTTTCATCTGCTTAAAAGTTGACCTCCAGACAATCTTTTCTAGTCCTTCCTCATTATCATCCTCTGAACCATCTCCTTCAGAGCTTTTGTCTTCTTCTACTTTCTGAGAGAGCAGAGCTGAATTGTTGAATTTGAAGTGGGTCGGGAGTCCCTTCTTGTTTTTCTTACAGGGAAGGTCTGCAGCTTGGATGGCCTCCAGCACAGGTATGTCCTTCCCATCAGCAAATGTCACAAGCATCAGGATGTTATCAGCAATGTCCTTTCCAAAAATGGACAGGATGGAGTCAAATATGTATTTCTGATTGGCACTGAGACGGGCGAGGGATGCCTGCACTACAAAGCAGACTGCATCAATGTGATCAATCCCTAAAGGGTTACACAAGAATTCCTTCACTTGCTCTGTGATCAGTTTATCATGTGCCATTCCTCTAGTGTCTCCGAACCCTGGTGTGTCAATAATGGTCAGAGAATAAGGAATCTGAAAGCCTGGCTGGTTGTAGAGCTCATATGATGTTACGATTGAAGTCTGGCTCTCAGCCTGTGACCTGTTGGTTACCTCATGGATGAGCTTAAAGCGGTAGGGATCTTCCCACTTTACCCCGAGAATGTAGTTGATCATGACATTGACCAGAGTGGTTTTTCCTGCACCTGTGGACCCCAGAAGCAGGATTACCTTGTTATTCCCTTTCTCAACTTTCCCTCCAAATGTGTACTGTTGAAAACGTTCCTTTACCTCCAACTTCTGTTCCAGATTCAGCCTATAGATTGAGGGGTTGCCTTTCTTTACCCTCTCTGATTTCTTCAGAAATTCCTCACTTTTTGTTGCTGTTGATTGGCTCCTCTTCGGTTGGGTGTCAGAAGCCCTGATGGTAGTCAGCACTGCCTCAGGACTAGGTAGACTCTTCCCTGCTTCACCACAGTTAGCAGAGACTCTGACACTGTATGGAGTTTCAGGCTTTAGACCTTCCAGTGTGCACTCTCTGGTGGTGGTTTTGATGGTGTGCCACATCTTATTGTCAACAGCCTTCGCACAGTCTCTGTAGTCAACCTCATAGCCTATGACTTCAACATCGTCTCCCACCATGGTAGGAATGTCCCAGTTCACTCTGATACTTTCAGATTCTAGATTTTTTTCTGTGGGTGATCCAGGGGGACTACATGGGCGGGTCCTGAAGTACTCTGTCCAGTCACTGGAGAGGCTCACACCAGGTCTACACACCGCCCTACAGCTGAAGCGGTAGTCTTTATAGGGGTTCAGACGTCTGATGGTGACCCGGTTAGTGGTAGCATCAGCTTTGATCTCGGTCCACTCAGATTCAGCCTGCACAGCCTGGTACAAAACCTGGTACGACTCCACAGACGTGACGCCAAGGCTGGGAGGGTTAATTTCCACGTGGACACAGTCATGCTCCTTACTCTTGATGGTGGGGACACCTGGCTTTGATGGCAGTACAAACTGGGGACTCAACAGTGTCCCTCTCTCATAGACATGGATGGAGGATGCAGTGATGCATTTGCTTGGAATCGATGCAATGCAGAATGCAATATTTTCTCTGTCTTTGTTTGAATCTTTGAAGTCTAGGAACAGTTGTATGTTTTGCCTGGTTAGGGTGGTTACCTCCCCCGAGCGAAACCACTTTTCTGCTGCTGATTTCCCAGCTGTGTTGGGGTCGTAAGGTATCACTGAAGAATCACTCTTTGATTCTTCTAGCAAGTAGTTTTCCAAGTCTACCACATACTCGTCTTTGTCCTTCAAAGAGGAGAATGCAAAGCACACTACATGATCTTTAGCTTGATCAAGCACTATTCCATCCAATTCACTGCTTGAGTACACAACGTGTACCTCTTTCATTATGTCAAGGTAAGAGCTGACAACATTCATCTCTCTCTCTCTGTCATCCAGGTACGTGATCATAAGATCATTCTGGAATGGAGAGCGTTCCTTACTGTTGAGCATTTTTATCAGCTCTTCTTCCTCCATTCCTCCTCCTCTTATGTTGGGAAGAACCTTGCAAAGACCTTTCTGGAAAACCAGCTTGTACTCTGAACACAAGTCCCTGAACTTGCTGAGCTTGGCTTTGATTTCAGGGAACTTGATAGCCATGCCTTCCTTCATCAAGTCCCGGAATTGTACATCAGTGTTGTCCAGCCCATCCAAGATTCGCTGTGCGCGACACACCAGGCTAACACTGATCTGCCTGACTAGCTGGGCAGCTGCAGAGTCCAGGTTCTTGAGAGGATAGAGCCAGACAGTCATTGGCACAGCATGTTCTCCCTTCTCCCCTAGCAGACGTGGCAGGCCGGCATACAGCCTGGTGGCATCTTCAAATGTGACAGGGTTGTTTTCTAGTGAAAAATCACCATGGAAAGTGCAGCTGAATGTATTGGCCTGTTGCTTCTCTTCCTCGCTCATCTTCAGTGATGCCTGCCCTTCTATTGTTATGAGGGGGATCTTCTTTATTGTGGCCTGCAGGTTTCCCTGAATATCCTGGTGGTTTTCTCCTGAGGAAACCTCACGATCAAAAACAAAGAAGGCTTGTGCACCATAGAGAATGGCAGTCACCACATGTGTGGCAGAACCCTCTCGGAAGACATTGCAGTGTTTCACATTTCCTGCCCCCAGGTGGTCCATGGTCAGCTGCTCGAATCGAGTGGTGGTACGGTACAGCAGAGAAACCCTAGACTGACGCTTTGAGGTCTTTTTATCATGTAGGAATTCAGCAGAACCCTTCACACTGACTAAGCCACCAAGGAAACTGGCCTCCAGAGATGCAGACACATTCAAAGCTTGTGACTTGTCTTCACTTGAGTCGGAGGCAATGATTTTGAAATCAGTGTTAGGTTGTGGAGAGACATTTATGTCTTTCTGTAGCATTTCAGAATCCCAGAGTGTGATACCTGCAGTTTAAAAAGAATGACAAATTACTTTTATTGTGAAAAAAACCATCTCCAACGTGTACATTCGTGGCCAAAAGTTTTGAGAATGATGCAAATATTAATTTTCACAAAGTTTGCTGCCTCAGTTTGTATGATGGCAATTTGCAAATACTCCAGAATGTTATGAAGAGTGATCAGATGAATTGCAATTAATTGCAAAGTCCCTATTTGCCATGCAAATGAACTGAATCCCCCAAAAACATTTCCACTGCATTTCAGCCCTGCCACAAAAGGACCAGCTGACATCATGTCAGTTATTCTCTGGTTAACACAGGTGTGAGTGTTGATGAGGACAAGGCTGGTGATCACAAACACGTGCCGTCATCATTGCTTTGCACAAAAAGGGCTTCACAGGCAAGGATATTGCTGCCAGTAAGACTGCACCTAAACCAACCATTTATCTTATCATCAAGAGCTTCAAGGAGAGTGATTGAATTGTTGTGAAGAAGGCTTCAGGGTGCCCAAGACAGTACAGCAAGCTCCTGGACCGTCTCCTAAAGTTGATTCAGCTGCGGGATCGGGGCACCACCAGTACAGAGCTTGCTCAGGAATGGCAGAAGGCAGGTGTGAGTACATCTGCACACACAGTGAGGCGAAGACTTTTGGAGGATGGCCTGGTGTCAAGAAGGGCAGCAAAGAAGCCACTTCTCTCCAGGAAAAACATCAGGGACACACTGATATTCTGCAAAAGGTACAGGGATTGGACTGCTGAGGACTGGGGTAAAGTCATTTTCTCTGATGAATCCCCTTTCCGATTGTTTGGGGCATCCGGAAAAAAGCTGGTCCTGAGAAGGCAAGGTGAGCTCTGCCATCAGTCCTGTGTCATGCCAACAGTAAATCATCCTGAGACCATTCATGTGTGGGGTTGCTTCTCAGCCAAGGGAGTGGGCTCACTCACAATTTTGCCTAAGAACACAGCCATGAATGAAGAATGGTACCAACACATCCGCCGAGAGCAACTTCTCCCAACCATCCAGGAACAGTTTGGTGATGAACAATGTATTTTCCAGCATGATGGAGCACCTTGCCATAAGGCAAAAGTGATAACTAAGTGGCTCGGGGAACAAAACATTGATATTTTGGGTCCATGGCCAGGAAACTCCCCAGACCTTAATCCCATTAAGAACGTGTGGTCAATCCTCAAGAGGCGGGTGGACAAACAAAAACCCACAAATTCTGACAAACTCCAAGCACTGATTATGCAAGAATGGGCTGTCATCAGTCAGGATGTGGCCCAGAAGTTAATTGACAGCATGCCAGGGCGGATTGCAGAGGTCTTGAAAAAGAAGGGTCTACACTGCAAATATTGACTCTTTGCATCAACTTCATGTAATTGTCAATAAAAGCCTTTGACACTTATGAAATGCTTGTAATTATACATCAGTATTCCATAGTAACATCTGACAAAAATATCTAAAGACACTGAAGCAGCAGACTTTGTGAAAATTAATATTTGTGTCATTCTGAAAACTTTTAGCCACAACTGGTACATGCAGAATTGTTAAACATGTAAACATGGTTTCATTCAAAGAATGAATTGAAGATAAGTTTTACTCATCAAAGTAATTATTCTAGGTGACATGACAACCGTAGTTACAAAAGCTACACCTATCTTTGCCATTGATCACTTCTGTAACAGCATTACTATATATGACGACTTCAAAATGTTGTGGGTCCTCTAGCTTTTCTAACTCTGTGATGGCCATAGAGATGTAGAAGACAGCTCATCTTTGCAATGGATGCTTTTGTGACAGTATTGGTGTCACCATTAAGGGCTATCCATTTTAAAGTAGTCAATTTCTTCTTATTATACTTTTATAAGTGTATTGGCAGTTCGTAAATAAGAAACGGAAGTGCTGCAGTTTGTATAGTTTGAACAGGTATAAAGCCACGGATGGTGATTTACTGCCACCTGCAGTTATGGAATGTTTGTCAGAAGTATATTTCATTGGCTGACCCCTCCTGCTGACCTGAATGGAATTATATTATCCTTCCTTAAAGGAGCAATATATACACATTTTGAATTGTGATTTAAGAAAATGTCCATAAAATGTCTGCATTAATAATAACATAAAATTATAATGTTTTCACCCAAAAAATCCACAAACAAATTATTTAGGCCCACACATCAGCATCATTTAGAGGTGTGGTCATCTCCTCATGTGGGACATGTGGGCTTTGTTTTACTTGTAGCTTCTGTAACCCATGCAAGTCACACCAACTTGACTACTTTAAAATGGTGGAAGTCCTCAATGACGCTGCCCATGTTAGATCAGGCTTTGGGACAAGTCTATCCAACTCTGTGGTGGAAACAAAGACAATGAATTTAATAGTTTTCTGTACCTGGAATGAGGACATCCCTGCGACAGTCATACAACATCCCCAGCTGGAATGGTCGGCCCAGAGCTGCTGTCTCAATGGTCTCAGAGTCAGACATGACTCAGTGTTCTGAAAACACATCAGAGCAGGGGTTTATGCACGGCTATATATTCTTCAGAACTATTGTATAGTAGAAACATTAAGATGAATGCAGGGCTTTACATCTAGGGGAGTCAAACTTTAGGTTGAAATAACAAAGGTACAAAAGACAGACATAAGACGCAGACATCTGAATCACTCACATTTCTGTCTCCTCCTCAGTCTTGTGTTGTTCTCCTGGATGGGAGGTGAGCTCTAGGGCCTTGATGCTCAGCCTTTGATTATCCAGGCTGCCCCTCTGTAATGGGGAAACATCAGAAAAAATAAAGATAATGTAGTATAAATGCTGTTCTTCAGTCATAAACATTATCCCAAGTGAGCATGAGCTCTGTGGTCTCAGAGTCCACTATAGCATGGGAACCTTGTGTTAAGTTAATTTCATGAACTGCACACTGTTTTTCTGCTGGTGTAATTATATTTCAGTAAGGGAGTAGTCACAGATCGTCATATATGTAGAACAGAATCTTTGGAATGGCCATCAGACCTACATTATCCTTATAAGACCTCATAAAGTACACCTGAATAATTGATTAATCATAATCTATACTGTAGCCAAAGCCAGAGGGGGAAAAACATGTCTTAAAGGTATCAATATAATGAAATGTAAAATTATTTGCACTTTAATTAGATCAATAATATAAATAAAAAATCTTTACACAAGAAAATGACACAAAAAAATATGAAGAATTCAAGATAATAACAGATGCAGAAATATGAATGATAGTTTATTCAGTTGTAGCAAAAATATATCACCCTGTGTAATAAGACCAGGTTCCTCTTATTGGGCAATCCAGTTTGAACCAAATAAAAAACAAAGTCAGTCAAATGTGATTGCTATACGCTTGTAAAAAAATGTATGACCAATCTTACCAAAGTTTGCCTTAAATTGTATCTGTAAAAAATCTCCATTAAAGTCTCCATTAATTCCCACAGGATGTAGGTAATTTTGCCAAAATATCTAGACTTTATTAGATGACATGAAGCTACATCTGACTACATTTCCACATTTGTTTGGATAATCACACCACAGGCCTTACTGCTACCGCCAGACAAGAGAATAACATTACAAGAAAGGTAAGGCCAATACAAAAGCACACAAACTTTCTTTTATTGCTCAAGATATCCAATCATTTGAGTTAATAGTCTCTTTTGTTGGCCACATTGCTTTCTTTAAGATTCAATAGATTTATTCTCTTCTTTCCTTGGTCCTGCTTCAGTTGTTCTTCCATCTTACTTTCTCTACATGGACTCATTCGAACTCGTCCTGAATGAGCTTTCTTTCTGGCTCTGATTTGTTCTCCTGGAATTGTTCTATCGCCATTTAATTATTCTCTGTTCAGCCTGTGCCTCATCACATTTCCTCGTTTTTTTCTTCCATGTATACTTTGAAGGGAGATATCACAAAACAAACAGAAGAAAATATATAGCTTTTCCTTTAAAATATGTTAGAATATAGAAAGACTACTCCTTATAGCTACAGTAATTTAAAGTGACTTTTAGCTGCTGCCATGTTCAGAGTAATGTTTTCATCAATTACAATATTCTCTAGTAGTCTACTCATCAATGTATTTTCTACAGTTTAATCATCTATTTTTCTCCCTCAGTTTCATCTCTTTCTTTTCATGCTTTCAGTTCTTTATGTATCCTGGTCCTTTCATCTTCCTCTTGCTTTCTTTGGGATTGAAGTTGTATTATTCTCTGCCTCTCCAGCTGCTCTCGTTGTTCTTTGTCCATCCGTTGTTCTGTTTCCATTCGTGCTTTCTCCCCCTTGAGCCGAAGGCATTCCTGCTCAAATCTTCTATTTTCTGCTTCTGCCACGTCTGCTCGTTGTCGCGATTTATGGTCCACTTCAACTGTATGGCTGCCACCCATTTTCTAAGTCTTTTCTTGCCGGTTTTGAAGGTTAGACTTAACTGCACTGATTCTTTGAGATGACATGTCAAAGCAAACAAAAACAGACAAGGAATGTTTTACTTAAAAAGGAGAGCATTTGACACTCTATTCAATACTTTCCTGAGCATCAAATGCCTTAATTTTCAATTTCTCATATTTAGATTTTTAATTGCGTTAGTGTTGTGGATATGTGCACGCATACACATGATCTTCAGGCAGGAAGCAAGACAGAAATGATAACACTGTTACTTTTCAACTTTGTAATATTCTGGTAAATTCTGTCACTTATAATTATAAATATCAGGAGGAAGTGGACTAAACAGGGAACAATTAGGTTTACTTATCTAAGTTATGAAAAGCAAGAGCCCCGAACTATGACTAGAAATCTCAGTTACCTAGACTTTACTTCAAACACTAACTGTCAATGTTTTCAGAATGTCCAATATAGTTTTTGAAGACCTATTCTGAAATTGTCTGACATTGCAAATTCCTCATCAGTCAGGGTAGGTTTTTACTTCTTAAAAAAATATACATGGGTGCAATAAAATGTCAATAGAATCCAAACCAATATAGTACAATATATTTTAAAACAATTTGTGTATACAAAAAATGTAATCGAAAAGTTTGATTGTTAAATTATCATTTCTCTAGACCAGTAAAATCACGGTCTCTTAATTTGAGCCAGTTTGCTACAGCAGGAAAGTACTCCTATAGCAACAGGAAATGTAAAATAATATGTGGATTATAAGTAAGGGAAGTTTTTGTAGGGGTTGATACATTTTTTGTTAGGGCAAATCAAAAGCGGAATTGAAAAACCGTAGAAGCCTGTTCAAAATTCACAAAACTCAAAACTCAAGTTTCCTAAATTCTCAGCAACAAAAGAGTGATCAAATTCAGATCCTACATCTGAACCTTAAGAAAATGAAGGGCTCCTTGGATGTCAATCAGACAGAAATCACGAAATGTAACAAAGTTCAAACATAAATATACATATTAAAGAGTAAGTATAAAACATACGTCAAGGTCTTCAGATGAAAAGATGCGTCTGTGCCAAAGAGGTTTGTTGATGGATGTAGCCTGGGGCTTTTTTATAGCCATTTTATAGCGCTCAAACAATGGTTCCCTACCCATTACTTTGTGACTGTCAGCAGTTTTTTTTGTAAAACACATCCCCATATGTGGTCTTCTTGTAAATCACATGTCGCCTTCCTTCTGTTTCAGAGTGCTTGATACAGTAGGACTAAAATAGTTTATTGCTCTAACACTTTCTGTGTGAGAGAGAGAGACGCAGAGAGCGAGAGAGAGACGCAGAGAGCGAGAGAGACGCAGAGAGCGAGAGAGACGCAGAGAGCGAGAGAGAGACGCAGAGAGCGAGAGAGAGACGCAGAGAGCGAGAGAGAGACGCAGACAGCGAGAGAGAGACGCAGAGAGCGAGAGACGCAGAGAGAGCGAGAGACGCAGAGAGAGCGAGAGACGCAGAGAGAGCGAGAGAGGCAGAGAGAGAGAGAGACGCAGAGAGAGACACAGAGAGACGCAGAGAGAGAGAGAGAGAGACGCAGAGAGAGAGAGACGCAGAGAGAGAGAGACGCAGAGAGAGAAAGAGATGCAGAGAGAGAGACACAGAGAGACACAGAGAGAGAGAGACGCAGAGAGAGAGAGAGAGAGAGAGATGCAGAGAGAGAGAGAAATGCAGAGAGACAGAGAGAGAGAGACACGCAGAGAGACAGAGAGAGAGACGCAGAGAGACAGAGAGAGAGAGACGCAGAGAGACAGAGAGAGAGACGCAGAGAGACAGAGAGAGAGACGCAGAGAGACAGAGAGAGAGATGCAGAGGGAGAGAGAGAGAGAGAGAGAGATGCAGAGGGAGAGAGACTCAGAGAGAGAGAGGGAGAGAGACGCAGAGAGAGAGACGCAGTGAGAGACAGACGCAGAGAGAGACAGACGCAGAGAGAGACAGAGAGAAAGAGATCAGAAGACAGAGAAGATCAGGTACCTGCAACATGAACTACACTGCACAGCTCATTGAAGGACAGGGTCCCAGTACCGGAGACATCAGAAGATGTTCTGGAAGACACATACAGTTGATGTCAGACGTTTACATACTAAAACTCACTAAAACTCTTTTTTCAACCACTCCACAAATTTCGTGTTAACAAACTATAGTTTTGGCAAGTCGATTAGGACATCTACTTTGTACATGACACAAGTAATTTTGCCAACCATTGTTTACAGACAGATTATTTCACTTATAATTCACTGTATCACAATTCCAGTGGGTCAGAAGTTTACATACACTAAGTTGACTGTGCCTTTAAACAGCTTGGAAAATTCCAGAAAATGATGTAATGGATTTAGAAGCTTCTGATAGGCTAATTGACATCATTTGAGTCAATTGGAGGTGTACCTGTGGATGTATTTCAAGGCCGACCTTCAAACTCAGTGCCTCTGCTTGACATTATGGGAAAATCAAAAGAAATCAGCCAAGACCTCAGAGAAAAAATTGTAGACCTCCACAAGTCTAGTTCATCCTTGGGAGCAATTTCCAAACGCCTGAAGGTACCACATTCATCTGTACAAACAAATATGAACGTACTTTGGTGCGAAAAGTGCAAATTATTCCCAGAACACCAGCAAAGGACCTTGTGAAGATGCTGGAGGAAACAGGTACAAAAGTATCTATATCCACAGTAAAAAAAGTCCTATATCAACATAACCTGAAAGGCCGCTCAGCAAGGAAGAAGCCACTGCTCCAAAACCGCCATAAAAAAGCCAGACAATGCTTTGCAACTGCACATGGGGACAAATATTGTACTTTTTGGAGAAATGTCCTCTGGTCTGATGAAACAAAAATAGAACTGTTTGGCCATAATGACCATTGTTATGTTTGGATGAAAAAGGGGGAGGCTTGCAATCGAAGAACACCATCCCAACCGTGAAGCACAGGGGAGGCAGCATCATGTTGTGGGTGTGCTTTGCTGCAGGAGGGACTGGTGCACTTCACAAAATAGATGGCATCATGAGGTAGGAAAATTATGTGGATATATTGAAGCAACATCTCAAGACATCAGTCAGGAAGTTAAAGCTTGGTCGCAAATGGGTCTTCCAAATGGACAATGACCCCAGGCATACTTCCAAAGTTGTGGCAAAATAGCTTATTAGGGACAACAAAGTCAAGGTATTTGAGTGGCCATCACAAAGCCCTGACCTCAAGCCTATTGAAAATTTGTGGGCAGAACTGAAAAAGGATGTGTGAGCAAGGAGGCCTACAAACCTGACTCAGTTACTCCAGCTCTGACAGGAGGAATGGGCCAAAATTCAACCAACTTATTGTGGAAAGCTTGTGGAAGGCTACCCAAAACGTTTCACCCAAGATAAACAATTTAAAGGCAATGCTACCAAATGCTAATTGAGTGTATGTAAACTTCTGACCCACTGGGAATGTGATGAAAGAAATAAAAGCTGAAATAAATCATTCTCTCTACTATTATTCTGACATTTCACATTCTTAAAATAAAGTGGTGATCCTAACTGACCTAAAACAGGGAATTTTTACTAGGATTAAATGTCAGGAATTGTGAAAAACTAAGTTTAAATGTATTTGGCTAAGGTGTATGTAAACTTCCAACTTCAACTGTACAATTTACTATGATCTTTCCTAAATAAATGTAACTGATTGGATACAAACTGGTTTCAAACTGTAACGGCCGTAGTAGGAAGTGGACCAAGATGCAGCGGGTATGTGAATGCTCATATTTACTTTATTACGAACACCACACAAAAACAACAAAACGAAAACACGAACGACAGCTAACAGTTCTGCAGGCTAAACATAGCAGTGCACGAATACAACTTCCCACAAAGGGACAGGTGAAAACAGGCTACCTAAGTATGACTCTCAATCAGCAACAATGATGTACAGCTGTTCCTGATTCAGAGCCATACCAGGCCAACACAAAGAAATACACAACATAGATAGAACCTGGAATACGACACATAGAACATAACCCAAAACCCCCGGAATACTCTAACCAAATACCCCTCTACATAAACACACACGCCGAACCACATAAAACAAATACCCCCCTGCCATGTCCTGACCAAACTACAATAACAAATTACCCCTTTACTGGTCAGAACGTGACAGTACCCCCCCCAAAGGTGCAGACCCCGGATGCACCTCACAAAAAAATAAAAATAAACACAAAAATAAACCCCCCAAACTAAAGGGAGGGAAGGGAGGGTGGCTACCGTCACCGACGGTTCCCGTGCTACACCCCCCCTCCCCAATCCTCCTACTGTGGAGGTGGCTCAGGCTCTGGCCTTAGTCCCCCACCTAACCTGTCCACCCCCCGCTGAATACCTCTGGCTGAAGCACATCGCTGTAGACCTCGGGCTGAAGCACTTCGCTGTAGACCTCGGGCCGACGGACGATTCTGGGAGCTCCGGACTGTAGAGCGACTCTGGGAGCTCTGGAATGTAGGGCAACTCTGGCTGCGCCGATTCCGGACTGTAGGGCCACTCACTCGGTTCCGGACTGTAGGCCGACTCACTCGGTTCCGGACTGTAGGCCGTCTCACTCAGTTCCGGACTGTAGGGCATCTCACTCGGTTCCGGACTGTAGGCCGTCTCACTCGGTTCCGGACTGTAGGCCGTCTCACTTGGTTCCGGA
Organism: Salmo salar; assembly: GCF_965601325.2. NCBI lineage: Eukaryota > Metazoa > Chordata > Actinopteri > Salmoniformes > Salmonidae > Salmo > Salmo salar. Next base: position 113,956,449 of record NC_138301.1, on the reverse strand, counting down.
CTGTAGGCCATCTCACTCGGTTCCGGACTGTGGGCCGTCTCTCTTGGTTCCGGACTGTGGGCCGTCTCTGGACGGGGCACTGTTTCCGGACACTCTGGACGGGGTACTGTTGCCGGAAGCTCTGGACGGAGACTGCGCACTGGAGGCCTGGTGCGTGGGGCTGGTAGTGGAGGTACCAGACTGGAGACACGCACCCCAAGGTTAGTGCGAGGAGCAGGAACAGGACATCCTGGACTGGGCTGACGTACTGGAAGCCTGGTGCGTGGGGCTGGTACTGGAGATGCCAGACTGGATACACGCACCCCAAGGCTAGTGCGGGGAGCAGGAACAGGATGAGTTGGCCTGGGCTGACGCACTGGAGGTCTGGTGCGTGGGGCTGGTACTGGAGATGCCAGACTGGATACACGCACCCCAAAGCTAGTGCGGGGAGCAGGAACAGGACGAGTTGGACTGGGCTGACGCACTGGAGGCCTGGTGCGTGGTGCTGGCTTAGGAGACGCCAGACTGGATACACGCAGCTCAGGGCTAGTGCGAGGAGCGGGAACAGGATACACTGGGCCGTGAAGGCGCACTGGCGGTCTTGAGCGCAGTACTGGCACCACCCTTACTGGCTGGATGCCCGCTTCCCCCTGCTAAATTGTAATTATTTGCTCCTATGGCCTATTTATTGCCTACCTCCTTATACCTTTTGCACACACCGTATATAGACATTCTTTTTTCTACTGTATCATTGACTTGTTTATTGTGTTATTGGCTTGTTTGTTTACTCCATGTAACTCTGTGTTGTTGTCTGTGTCACACTGCTTTGCTTTATCTTGGCCAGGTCACAGTTGTAAATGAGAACTTGTTCTCAACTTGCCTACCTGGTTAAATAAAGGGGAAATAAAAAATAAAAATAAAAATGAAGGTCAGTCAATACGGAAAATTTCAAGAAGTTGGAAAGTTTCTTCAAGTGCTGTCGCAACAACCATCAAGCGCTATGATGAAACTGGTTCTCATGAGGACCGCCACAGGAAATGTAATTTAGTCAGTTCTACAGTGCTAGCTTTAATGTAAGCTGTCCCCCAAGGAGGAAAAACTAAAGCTTGCCGGTCCCTGACTCAAGAGGGACCATAGTTTTCCGGTCCTTTGAATAAAGGTTAAGAAACACTGACCTAGACACACACCTTTGTAATAACCCCCTACCAAACATGCTACTTCCAATGTCATGACTAACATATTACTTACAATATGTGCCCAATAGAAAATGAATAGTGAACTTCTTGAATTACAAAGGACTTTTATTAAAAAAAAATAAGAATAAACAATCAACATGAAAGTAGGCAAACGTTATACATTTTTTGATAGATGGATGATAGATGGATAGATACTTCATTATATCAAGAGCGGAAAGTATGTCTATATTTATATGAATCAATGTCTGCTTTATTTCTACATTAATTTCTCTTACAATAATCAGTCATTATCAGAGGCAAAATCAGCTGCTTCATTTAGATTCACTAATGTAGAAAATGTGGTACACTAGCTGTCCAGGGTTTTGTGTTTGTACATCAAGCTGCCTCACGCTACAGAAACAGGAGGCAGGCTCCTGTTCTGTGGGCTGTTCTGGCTCGCACAAGTCTACTCACTTCATGTTGAAAATGTGTCAACTGTGAGTTTGCGTGATGCTCGTTTTCATACAATGCATTGCAATCAACCCCACTAAGAGGACAATTTAGTGGGTCTAGAGATATGTCTGATTTAATCCTACAACTTTAACTGAGTTATGACCCATTCACTTGATTTGCGCATGCTACTGAGCGTGACACTTGGTCGGAAGCAAGGCGAGGTCATGGACTTTGAGTTAGGCCTACATCTTCCCTGGCCAAGCACTGACTACTTTCTGCATTTGGTTGACTCTTTTTGTGATCTTCTGCAGTCTGTCTTGTTTCTCCTTAACCTTGCGTCGCTCATCGGGGAGTAGATGCTCTCCTCTTGCCATCTTCTCCAGAAGCTCAGACTCATATTTCATTTTCTTCAACCCTACGATGCGATCTTCGAAGCCTGGCTTGTGTTGGTCCTCTTCGGTGCGAATCAGTATCTCGATGTACTCCACAGTGGAGAGAGAGCTTGGCTTCAGTGCAATCTCATTTAGTGTCTTAAGACAATTGGAGGACAGCTTGATGAAGTACTTCAGCTTGTCCTCGATTACAATGTACTCATCTTCAGTCTTCTACAGAATCTGCTTGTTGTTCATAAACTTGCCCTGTGCCATCATGAAGTTGTCCTTCAACTCTTTAATGGTCTTTTTCTCTGTCTTAGTTTCATATGTCCACAAGGCTTTTTCCTTGTCGTGGTTAAGCTAAGAGCAGTTTCTTGACACCACGCAGTTACCATAAACATACATCACGGCATATTTTTTGGTCTCATCCTCGTTAGGCAGAAAGCAGCTGGTGTGGCATGTGAACTTGCAAACAATGCAGTTTGTAGCAAAACAACTTGATTTAGTCCTCTTAGCAACTAGAACCTCTACCTCTGTCTCAAAGTCTTGGTTCTGTTTCAAATTCATGTCATCGTTCTCCAGGCACTGTTTGAACGTTTTGATCTCATTCAGCTTGACAGACCTGCTGTGATCTGAGGGGTCAGTCGTGTCATGGCCTTCTCCAAACGCTCACGTTCTTCCAACACTTTCTTGGTCATTGTTAGATCTTGCTCTCATTGCTTTACAAGTCTTTGAAGAAAGCTTTCATCTGTTTAAAAGTTGACCTCCAGACAATATTTTCTAGTCGTTCCTCATTATCATCCTCTGAACCATCTCCTTCAGAGCTTACCTCTTATACTTGTCCTTTCCAAAAATGGACAGGATGGAGTCAAATACGTATTTCTGATTGGCACTGAGACGGGCGAGGGATGCCTGCACTACAAAGCAGACTGCATGAATGTAATCAATCCATAAAGAGTTACACAATAATTCCTTCACTTGCTCTGTGATCAGTTTATCATGTGCCATTCCTCTAGTGTCTCCGAACCCTGTTGTGTCAATAATGGTCAGTGAATAAGGAATCTGAAAGCCTGGCTGGTTGTAGAGCTCGTATGATGTTACGATTGAAGTCTGGCTCTCAGCCTGTGACCTGTTGGTCACCTCATGGATGAGCTTAAAGGGGTAGCGATCTTCCCACTTTACCCCGAGAATGTAGTTGATCATGACATTGACCAGAGTGGTTTTTCTTCACCTGTGGACACCAAAAGCATGATTACCTTATTATTCAATTTCTCAACTTCCCCTCAGTCCACTCAGATTCAGCCTGCACAGCGTGGTACAAAACCTGGTACGACTCCACAGACTTGACGCCAAGGTTGGGAGGGTTGATTTACACGTGGACACACTAATGCTCCAAAGTCTTGATGGTAGGGACACCTGGCTTTGATGGCAGTTCAAACTCAGGACTCAACAGTGTCCCTCTCTCATAGACATGGAAGGAGGATACAGTAATGAACTTGTTTGGAATTGATGCAATGCAGAATGCAATATTTTCTCTGTCTTTGTTTGACTCGTTGAAGTCTAGGAACAGTTTTATGGTTTGCCTGGTTAGGGTGGTTAAATCCCCAGAGCGAAACCACTTTTCTGCTGCTGATTTCCCAGCTGCATTGGGGTCATAAGGAATCAGTGAAGAATCACTCTTTGATTCTTCCAGCAAGTAGTTCTCCAAGTCTACCACGTACTCGTCTGTGTCATTCAAAGAGGAGAAAGCAAAGCACACTACGTGATCTTTAGCTTGATCAAGCACTATTCCATCCAATTCACTGCTTGAGTACACAACTTGTACTTCTTTCATTATGTCAAGGTAAGAGCTGACAACGTTCATATCTCTCTCTCTCTGTCGTCCAGGTATGGGATCATAAGGTCATTCTGGAATGGAGAGCGTTCCTTACTGTTGAGCATTGTCATCAGCTCTTCTTCATCCATTCCTCCTCCTCTTATGTTGGGAAGGACTTTTGCAAAGACCTTTCTGGAAAACCAGCTTGTACTCTGAGCACACGTCCCTAAACTTGCTGAGCTTGGCTTTGATTTCAGGGACCTTGATAGCCATGCCTTCCTTCATCAAGTCCTGGAATGTTACATTAGTGTTGTCCAGCCCATCCAAGAGTCGCTGTGCACAACACACCAGGCTAACACTGATCTGCCTGACTAGCTGGGCAGCTGCAGAGTCCAGGTTCTTGAAAGGATAGAGCCAGACAGTCATTGGCACAGCATGTTCTCCCTTCTCCCCTAGCAGACGTGGCAGGCCAGCATACAGCCTGGTTGCATCTTCAAATGTGACAGGGTTGATTTCTAGTGCAAAATCACAGTGGAAAGTGCAGCTGACTATATTGGCCTGTTGTTTCTCTTCCTCGCTCATCTTCAGTGATGCCTGCCCTTCTATTGATATGAGGGGGATGTTCTTTATTGTGGCCTGCAGGTTTCCTTCAATATCCTGGTGGTTTTCTCCTGAGGAAACCTCACGATCAAAAACAAAGAAGGCTTGTGGACCATAGAGAATGGCAGTCACCACATGTGGCAGAACCCTCTCGGAAGACATTATGGTGTTTCACATTTCCTGCCCCCAGGTGGTCCATGGTCAGCTGCTCAAAGCGAGTGGTGATACGGTACTGCAGAGAAACCCTAGACTGATGCTTTGAGGTCTTTTTATCATGTAGGAATTCAGCAGAACCCTTCACACTGACTAAACCACCAAGGAAACTGGCCTCCAGAGATGCAGACACATTCAAAGCTTCTGACTTGGCTTCACTTGAGTCGGAAGCAATGATTTTGAAATCAGTGTTAGGTTGTGGAGAGACATTTATGTCTTTCTGTAGCATTTCAGAATCCCAGAGTGTGACACCTGCAGTTTAAAAATAGAGAATGACAAATAACTTTTATTGTGAAAAAAATAACAATCTCCAACGTGTACATGCAGAATTATTTATTCATGTAAACATGGTTTCATTCAAAGAATGAATTGAAGATAAGTTTTACTCATCAAAGTAATTATTCTAGGTGACATGACAACCGTAGTTACAAAAGCTACACCTATCTTTGCCATTGATCACTTCTGTAACAGCATTACTATATATGACGACTTCAAAATGTTGTGGGTCCTCTAGCTTTTCTAACTCTGTGATGGCCATAGAGATGTAGAAGACAGCTCATCTTTGCAATGGATGTTTTTGTGACAGTATCGTTGTCGCCATTAAGGGCTATCCATTTGAATGTAGTCAATTTCTTATGATTATACTTTTATAAGTGTATTTGCAGTTCGTAAAAAAGAAAAAAATGCTGCATACCACAACATATTGTGCTACAGTTTGTTTTGTCTGAACAGGTATAAAGCCAAGTGTCGTGATTTACTGCCACCTGCAGTTATGGAATGTTTGGTCAGAAGTATAATTAATTGGCTGACCCCTCCTGCTGACCTGAATGGAATTCTGATGTCCTTCCTTAAAGGAGATTCATGTAACATTTTTGAATTGTAATTTAAGAAAATGTCCATACAATGACTGCATTAATAATAACATAAAATTAAATTAGAAAGTTTGTAAAGGCTACTATGTCTTACTTGGGGAAGCAGGTGGGACAAGGTCAAGTGCGCCCAATAACTGGCAAAGTGGAAGGAGTTGTTTCTTTCCCTGCTCCTGCGACTCGCTGCCAGTTGTGGAGATTCCTGGGAATGGTAGGGTACTATTGTACATTCTGTAAGAATTTTTCAAAGGTAGTAGCTCCCCTTACATCTCTACTCCGTCCCAAAGTACCATTTGAGTGGTCCCCGTAATGTAACTATGCTTTTGAGTCCGCAAAAGCTCTACTTTGTAATGCCCCAGTGCTTGCCGCCCCCAACTTTGACAAACTTTTTAAATTGGAGGTAGACGCTAGTATAGTGGGGGTGGGTGTGGTTCTCTTGCAGGAAGATGAGGAGGGAGTGGATCGGTCCGTCAGTTTCTTCTCCCGTAAGTTCAACTCGTGCCAGCCAAAGTACTCCAACATTGAACAAGAGACGCCGGCTTTATTGCTAGCCTTACAGATTTTTGAGGTATATGTGGGCTCCAGTGCCTTGCCTGTTCTGGTCTTCACAGACCATAATCCTTAAGTGTTTCTTAGGCAAATGCACAATCAAAACCGCTGCCTTATGCGGTGGGCTCTGATTGTACAGGGATACAATTTACAGACTCACTATGTGAAGGGTTCAGCGAACGTGGTCGCCAATGCTCTTTCACGGGTTTAGTAACTGGGGATGTGTGTTTTTTTTTGTTGCAAACTAGGAGTTTGCATGTTTTGGGGTGGGCGTGTTACATTCCCCAGTTTCTGTGCTGTTGTGGGTTTGTACAGTGTACATTCGTGGCCAAAAGTTTTGAGAATGACACAAATATTAATTTCCACAAAGTTTTCTGCTATGGAATACTGAAGTATAATTACAAGCATTTCATAAGTCTCAAAGGCTTTTTATTGACAATTACATGAAGTTTGTCACGCCCTGACCTGAGAGAGCCGTTTTTCTCTGTTTAGTTAGGTCAGGGTGTGATATGGGGTGGGCATTCTATGTGTTTTATTTCTATGTTTTGGCCGGGTATGGTTTCCAATCAGAGGCAGCTGTCTATCGTTGTCTCTTCTGATTGGGAGCCATACTTAGGCAGCCTTTTCCCACCTGGGTTTTTGTGGGTAGTTGTTTTCCGTTTAGTTGTCTGTTGCCTGACGGAACTGTTTGCTTTCATTTTTGTTGCTTTGTTGAAGTGTTTCATTATAGTAATAAATATGAGCACTCAACACGCTGCGTTTTGGTCCACTCCTTTTGACGATCATATCAAAGTTGATGCAAAGAGTCAATATTTGCAGTGTTGACCCTTCTTTTTCAAGACCTCTGCAATCCGCCCTGGCATGCTGTCAATTAACTTCTGGGCCACATCCTGACTGATGGCAGCCCATTCTTGCATAATCAATGCTTGGAGTTTGTCAGAATTTGTGGGGTTTTGTTTGTCCACCCGCCTCTTGAGGATTGACCACAAGTTCTCAATGGGATTAAGGTCTGGGGAGTTTCCTGGCCATGGACCCAAAATATCGATGTTTTGTTCCCCGAGCCACTTAGTTATCACTTTTGGTGCTCCATCATGCTGGAAAAGGCATTGTTCGTCACCAAACTGTTCCTGAATGGTTGGGAGAAGTTGCTCTCGGCGGATGTGTTGGTACCATTCTTTATTCATGGCTGTGTTCTTAGGAAAAATTGTGAGTGAGCCCACTCCCTTGGCTGAGAAGCAACCCCACACATGAATGGTCTCAGGATGCTTTACTGTTGGCATGACACAGGACTGATGGCAGAGCTCACCTTGCCTTCTCCGGACCATCTTTTTTCCGGATGCCCCAAACAATCGGAAAGGGGACTCATCAGAGAAAATTACTTTACCCCAGTCCTCAGCAGTCCAATCCCTGTACCTTTTGCAGAATATCAGTCTGTCCCTGATGTTTTTCCTGGAGAGAAGTGGCTTCTTTGCTGCCCTTCTAAACCCCAGGCCATCCTCCAAAAGTCTTCGCCTCACTGTGCATGCAGATGCACTCACACCTGCCTGCTGCCATTCCTGAGCAAGCTCTGTACTGGTGGTGCCCCGATACCGCAGCTGAATCAACTTTAGGAGACGGTCCTGGCGCTTGCTGGACTTTCTTGGGCGCCCTGAAGCCTTCTTCACAACAATTGAACCGCTCTCCTTGAAGTTCATGATGATCCGGTAAATGGTTGATTTAGGTGCAATCTTACTGGCAGCAATATCCTTGTCTGTGAAGCCCTTTTTGTGCAAAGCAATGATGACGGCACATGTTTCCTTGCAGGTAACCATGGTTGACAGAGAAGAACAATGATTCCAAGCACCACCCTCCTTTTGAAGCTTCCAGTCTGTTATTCAAACTCAATCAGCATGACAGAGTGATCTCCAGCCTTGTCCTCGTCAACACTCACACCTGTGTTAACGAGAGAATCACTGACATGATGTCAACTGGCCCTTTTGTGGCAGGGCTGAAATGCAGTGGAAATGTTTTTTGGGGGATTCAGTTCATTTGCATGGCAAATAGGGACTTTGCAATTAATTACAATTCATCTGATCACTCTTCATAACATTCTGGAGTATATGCAAATTGCCATCATACAAACTGAGGCAGCAGACTTTGTGAAAATTAATATTTGTGTCATTCTCAAAACCTTTGGCCACAACTGTATGTGTGTGTATTTCAGGAAATGGAATCTTAGATTCCTCAAGCAGCTGATTGGTCAGCCCCATCACTGATTGGAGCTCTCTCTCTCTTATCTTTATTTAACTAGGCAAGTCAGTTAAGAACAAATTCTTATTTCAATGACGGCCTTGGAACAGTGGGTTAACTGCCTTGTTCAGAACGACAGATTTGTACCTTGTCAGCTCGGGGATTCAATCTGGCAACCTTTCAGTTACTAGTCCAACGCTCTAACCACTAGGCTACGCTGCCGCCCCTCTTCAGGGGAAACAGCTGGCTTTTCAATTACCAACTCCTTCTCCAGCTTCAGAAAAGCCAGTGTTCCTTTGTCAGAAAGAGAGCGTATTTTTATGTCCTGTGTTGATTGTTGTGGAGGTCAGTAAAAGTTTTGTGGATATTATTTTGTAGTCGCTCCTTCCGAGCTATGTGTATGCCAATAATACTTCGTGTTTTTTGTTAATTGAAATTGTTCACGAAAATGATTCTGTTTCATTTCTTCCCAGGGGGGGAAGGGGAATGCACCTGGGAGTGTTTAGGCAAGAGGCTTGAGGGCATACATAACCCATAGTATTGAATATGTCTATGCACACTAGGTCAGACCTGGGCGGACCACCCCCTGTATTTTGGTTAGTGCGCCAGGAGGTGCTAAAAATTACGGAAGTAGTGGGAAGGCAGGTAAGGTAGGAGAGGGGACTCTTAACTTTTACTTTCTTTGCTTTGGTTTCATCCAGCCCCTTTACCCCACCTTACCGTGTGTAGGAATAATACATTCCCTGTAAACAGTAATCTTCTCAGCCTCTGTCGTCCTTCTGCACACCTACGAACACATACCTCTTTCACTTCACGGGGAGTTGAGTTGTAGCAGGTTGTTGCGTTCCCTCCATGAGGCGTACGTAACAGTTATGTATCTTATATGCTTTACTGTATGATGGTTTTACCACATGTAGAGGAAAGGTAACTAGGCTAAAAGTCATTACTTAGTCCAAAGAGGCCATTATAATGTATGTTTGTGTCATGGTCACTGGACTAGAGGAAGGGTTTAATAGGCTAAAAGTCATTACTTAGTCCAAAGAGGCCATTATACTGTATGTTTGTGCTATGGTCAGTGGACTGGAGGAAAGGGTACTAGGTGGGAAGTCATGTGTGTGCTATGGTCTGTAATGGAGCCGGAGGAGATGGCCGCCGTTTTACGGTCTCCTAACCAATTGTGCTATTATGTGTTTTTTTTCGCAATATTTGTAAATTATTTTGTACATAATATTTCTGCAACCGTATCTTACGGCAGAAAAGAGCTTCTAGATATCAGGACAGCGATCACTCACCTCGGATTAGACAAAGATTTTTTCAACAACAACAACAACAGCAGCAAGCAGGACTCACAAGATATTCTCCAAACACCCCGCAGGGCAGACATCCCAATTATTCACAAAAGGAAGCGACGTAGAGGAAGAAGAGCGGAATGCCTCGTCCGGACCCGAAGAAGGCAACTCGGAAAGCTGCCGTTACCGTCAATATTACTCGCCAACGTGCAATCATTGGACAATAAACTTGACGAGGTACGATCACGAATATCCTACCAAAGGGACATCAAAAACTGTAATATCCTATGTTTCACGGAATCGTGGCTGAATGACGACATGGATATGCTGCACCAGCAGGATAGAACAGCACACTCCGGTAAGACGAGGGGGGGAGGGGGGGGGGGGGGGGGGGGGGGGGCGGTCTGTGCATATTTGTAAACAACAGCTAGTGCACGGAATCTAAGGAAGTCTCTAGATTTTGCTCGCCTGAAGTAGAGTATATTGTGATAAATTACAGGCCACACTACTTGCCTTGAGAGTTCTCAGCTATACTTTTCGTGGCTGTTTATTTACCACCACAGACAGCTGTATAAGGAAATAAGCAAACAGGAAACCACTCACCCAGAGGCGGCGCTCCTAGTGGCCGGAGACTTTAATGCAGGGAAACTTAAATCAGTTCTACCAAATCTCTATCACCATGTTAAATGTGCAACCAGAGTGAAGAAAATTCTAGATCACCTGTACTCCACACACAGAGACGCATACAAAGCTCTCCCTTGCCCTCCATTTGGTAAATCTGACCACAACTCTATCCTCCTGATTCCTGCTTTACAAGCAAAAATTAAAGCAGGAAGCACCAGTGACTCGGTCTATAAAAAATGGTCAGATGAAGCAGATGCTAAACTACAGGACTGTTTTGCTATCACAGACTGTAATATGTTCCGGGATTCTTCCGATGACATTGAGGAATACACCACATCAGTCACTGGCTTTATCAATAAGTGCATTGAAGACGTTGTCCCCACAGTGACTGTACGTACATACCCCAACCAGAAGCCATGGATTGCAGGCAACATTCGCACTGAGCTAAAGGGTAGAGCTGCCGCTTTCAAGGTGCGGAACTCTAACCCGGAAGCTTACAAGAAATCCCGCTATGCCCTGCGACGAAACATCAAACAGGCAAAGCGTCAATACAGGGCTAAGATTGAATCATACTACATCGGCTCCGACGCTCGCCGGATGTGGCAGGGCTTGCAAACTATTATAGACTACAAAGGGAAGCACAGCCACGAGCTGCCCAGTGACACGAGCCTACCAGACGAGCTAAATCACTTCTATGACTTCACTGACATTTTCAACATGTCCCTCATTGAGTCTGTAATACCAACATGCTTCAAGCAGACCACCATAGTCCCTGTCCCAAGAACACTAAGGTAACCTGCCTAAATGACTACAGAACCGTAGCACTCACGTCCGTAGCCATGAAGTGCTTTGAAAGGCTGGTAATGGCTCACATCAACACCATTATCCCAGAAACACAAGACCCACTCCAATTTGCATACCGCCCAAACAGATCCACAGATGACACAATCTCTATTGCACTCCACACTGCCCTTTTCCACCTGGACAAAAGGAACACCTATGTGAGAATGCTATTCATTGACTACAGCTCAGCGTTCAACACCATTGTACCCTCAAAGCTCATCACTAAGCTAAGGAACCTGGGACTAAACACCAACCTCTGCAACTGGATCCTGGACTTCCTGACGGGCCGCCCCCAGGTGGTGAGAGTAGGTAGCAACACATCTGCCACGCTGATCCTCAACACTGGAGCTACCCAGGGGTGCGTGCTCAGTCCCCTCCTGTACTCCCTGTTCACCCACGACTGCATGGCCAGGCACGACTCCAACACCATCATTAAGTTTGCTGATGACACAACAGTGGTAGGCCTGATCACCGACAACGAAGAGACAGCTTATAGGGAGGAGATCAGAGACCTGGCCGGGTGGTGCCAGAATAACAACCTATCCCTCAACGTAACCAAGACTAAGGAGATGATTGTGCACTACAGGAAAAGCAGCACCAAGCACGTCCCCATTCTCATCGACGGGGCTGTAGTGGAGCAGGTTGAGAGCTTCAAATTCCTTGGTGTCCACATCAACAACAAATTAGAATGGTGCAAACACACCAAGACAGTCGTGAAGAGGGCACGACAAAACCTATTCCTCCTCAGGAGACTGAACAGATTTGGCATGGGTCCTGAGATCATCAAAAGGTTCTTCAGCTGCAACATCGAGAGCATCCTGACCGGTTGCATCACTGCCTGGTACGGCAATTGCTCGGCCTCTGACCGCAAGGCACTTCAGAGGGTAGTGCGTACGGCCCAGTAGATCACTGGGGCAAAGCTGCCTGCCATCCAGGACCTCTACACCAGGCGGTGTCAGAGGAAGGCCCTGAAAATTGTCAAAGACCCCAGCCACCCCAGTCATAGACTGTTCTCTCTACTACCACATGGCAAGCGGTACCGGAGTGCCAAGTCTAGGACAAAAAGGCTTCTCAACAGTTTTTACCTCCAAGCCATAAGACTCCTGAACAGGTAACCAATGGTTACCCAGACGATTTGCATTGTGTGCCCTCCCCCTGCCCCCGCCCCCTGCTACTCTCTGTTTATCTTATATGCATAGTCACTTTAACTATACATTCATGTACATACTAGCTCAATTGGCCCGACCAACCAGTGCTCCCGCACATTGGCTATCTGCATTGTGTCCCACCCACCACCCGCCAACCCCTCTTTTTATGCTACTGCTACTCTCTGTTCATCATATATGCATAATCACTTTAACCATACCAACATGTACATACTAGCTCAATAAGCCTGACTAACCGGTGTCTGTAAATAGCCTTGCTACTCTTATTTTCAAATGTCTTTTTACTGTTGTTTTATTTCTTTACTTACACACACACACACACACACACACACACACACACACACACACACACACACACACACACACACACACACACACACACACACACACACACACACACACACACACACACACACACCTTTTTTCCCGCACTATTGGTTAGAGCCTGTAAGTAAGCATTTCACTGTAAGGTCTACACCTGTTGTATTTGGCGCACGTGACAAATAAACTTTGATTTGATTTGGTCAGTGGACTGGAGGAAGGGGTACTAGGTTGAGTCATTGCTTAATCCCAAATCATTGCTTAATCCCAAGAGGCCATTAGATCTGTGCTTGGGAGCCATTGACCAACTCTATGGGTACCAGTGGACACACATCCACATTAGGAGTGTTCGCCACCAATATAGTTGATGCTTGGAAGAGGAGGGGTAATCAGATATTGTCAAGGTTACACCACCAATATAATATAAACATGGAACAACAAGGGGAGGGATAAGCAAATTAAGATGGGCGTAAACATAATGGTAGGAGACTGAAAGATAATGGTGGCAAGAAGCCAAAAGGTATAGATCATTTACATAAGAGGGAATGGCTATGAATATGACGTGATGAAATTGTATGAAAAGGGATGCACCGAGGCAAAATCAGTTGCTCTGAAGACCAGCTCGGCTCTATTGCTCTTGTAATAGTCTATCTTGATTCCACAAACTCGGAGGTGCTTTGTTTTTTGAAGGAATCTTGAGGACAATATTCCACAACATAAGCTATCCAATATCCATGTAATGTGTGCGCTGAGAGTCGGGAAGCGAGTTCAGGGAGTGAGTGTTCTAATAAATAAACGTAACATAACACCAAACACGAACAACGCATAGACATGACACTGGAACAGAAACAAAAACGCCTGGGGAAGGAACCAAAGGGAGTGACTGTAACGATCGTCTGGAAGAGGAGACCAAGATGCAGCGTGGTAAGTGGTCATAATTATATTTAATGAAACACTTTAAAACAAACAAGAAAACGAAAGCCAACAGTTCTGCCAGGTGAACACACAAGACAGAAAACAACTACCCACAAAACCCCAAAGGAAAACAGGCTGCCTAATTATGACTCCCAATCAGCGACAACGATGTACTGATTGAGAGCCATACCAGGCCAAAACAAAGAAATACAAAGAAATACAAAAACATAGAAAAAAGGACATAGAATGCCCACCCAAATCACACCCTGACCAAACCTAAATAGAGACATAAAAAGGCTCTCTCAGGTCAGGGCTTGACAGTGACATATATAGGGAAGGTAATCAGGGAGGTGATGGAGTCCAGGTGAGTCTGAATAATAAATTCCCTGTAAACGGTACTTTTCTCTGCCTCTGTCGTCCTTCCCCGCACCTACGATCACATACTTTTTTCACTCCACGTGGAGTTGAGATGTAACGGGGTGTTGCGTTCCCTCTTCCAAGAGGTGTACGTAACAAATTGCAATTTAAGAAAATGTCAATAAAAAGTCTGCATTAATAATAACAAAATTATAGTGTTTCACAAACATTTCTCACAAACAAATGAATTAGGCCCACACATCAGCATAATTTAGAGGTGTGGTCATCTCCTCACATGCACAACCAACAATGGCAAACTGGGGCATGTCAAAGCGTGTAAACTCAGCAAAAAAAGAAACGTCCTCTCACTGTCAACTGCGTTTGTTTTCAGCAAACTTAACATGTGTAAATATTTGTATGAACATAACAAGATTCAACAACTGAACAAGTTCCACAGACATGTGACTAACAGAAATTGAATAATGTGTCCCTGAACAAAGGGAGGGTCAAAATCAGAAGTAACAGTCAGTATCTGGTGTGGCCACCAGCTGCATTAAGTACTGCAGTGCATCTCCTCTTCATGGACTGCACCAGATTTGCCAGTTCTTGCTGTGAGATGTTACCCCACTCTTCCACCAAGGCACCAGCAAGTTACTGGACATTTCTGGGGGGATTGGCCCTAGCCCTCACCCTCCGATCCAACAGGTCCGAGACGTGCTCAATGGGATTGAGATCCGGGCTCTCCGCTGGCCATGGCAGAACACTGACATTCCTGTCTTGCAGGAAATCACGCACAGAACGAGCAGTATCGCTGGTGGCATTGTCATGCTGGAGGGTCATGTCAGGATGAGCCTGCAGGAAGTATGCTCTCTCTAATTCTCTCTTTCTCTCTCACCTCGGAGGACCTGAGCCCTAGGACCATGCCTCAGGACTACCTGGCATGATGACTCCTTGTTGTCCCCAGTCCACCTGGCCGTGCTGCTGCTCCAGTTTCAACTGTTCTGCCTGCGGCTATGGAACCCTGACCTGTTCACTGTGATTACTCTTATTTGACCATGCTGGTCATTTATGAACATTTGAACATCTTGGCCATGTGCTGTTAGAATCTCCACCCGGCACAGCCAGAAGAGGACTGGCCACCCCTCATAGCCTGGTTGCTCTCTAGGTTTCTTCCTAGGTTTTGGCCTTTCTAGGGAGTTTTTCCTAGCCACCGTGCTTCTACACCTGCATTGCTTGCTGTTTGGGGTTTTAGGCTGGGTTTCTGTACAGCACTTTGAGATATCAGCTGATGTTAGAAGGGCTATATAAATAAATGTGATTTGATTTGATTTGAGACCGCGTCTGCGTCTCTCACATGGATAGGTAGACCATTCCATAAAAATGGAGCTCTATTGGAGAAAGCCCTGCCTCCAGCTGTTTGCTTCGAAATTCTAGGGACAATTAGGAGGCCTGCGTCTTGTGACCGTAGCGTACGTGTAGGTATGTACGGCAGGACCAAATCGGAAATATAGGTAGTGTCACGATTCCCACCGACGGTGGCTCCCCCTCCTGCTCGGGTGGCGCTCGGCGGTCGTCGTCACCGGCCTATTAGTTACCACTGATTCCCTTTTTTGGTTTTCCCTTCTTTTTGGTTTTGTGCACCTGTGTTAGTTTGGTTAATTAGCGGGGCTATTTATGTTAGCTGGTCCGCTTCCGTGTTGTGCGGGATTATTTCGATACTGACGGCTCATGTTCGTGTCGGCGCTATTTTACGCCATGTGTATTTTCTCCCCTGTGTTTGGGAGTATTTGTTTTATGTGTGAGTGTAAATTAAATACGCCACTACCCTGTGCTCGCTGCTTCCTGTGCCTCATTCCTTCACCACGACTACCAACCCGTTACAGGTAGGAGTAAACCCATGTAATGCTTTGTAGGTTAGCAGTAAAACCTTGAAATCAGCCCTTGCCTTAACAGGAAGCCAGTGTAGGGAGGCTAGCACGGGAGTAATATGATACATTTTTTTGGTTCTAGTCAGGATTCTAACAGCCGTATTTAGCACTAACTGAAGTTTATTTAGTGCTTTATCCGGGGAGCCGGAAAGTAGAGCATTGCAATTGTCTTAGAAGTAACAAAAGCATGGATTAAATTTTCTGCATCAATTTTGCATCATGTGACAGAACAAATCATCAATAATAACATATGTTTTAATGACTCCAACGTAAGTGTATGTAAACTTCCGACTTCAACTGTAATTATGCCAAAAGATCTAGACTGATCTAGATCTAGACACCCAACTTATTGTGGGAAGCTTGTGGAAGGCTACCCAAAACGTTTGACCAAAGTTAAACAATATAAAGGCAATGCTACCAAGTACTAATTGAGTGTATGTAAACTTCTGACCCACTGGGAATGTAATGAAAGAAATAAAAGCTGAAATAAATAACTCTCTCTACTATTATTCTGACATTTCACATTCTTAAAATAAAGTGGTGATCCTAACTGACCTAAGACAGAACTTTTACTAGTATTAAATGTCAGGAATTGTGAAAAACTGAGTTTAAATGTATTTGGCTAAGGTGTATGTAAACCTCCGACTTCAACTGTAGCTTATACAGAGGTTTAATAACATGGGCTGCATGCATACACATGATCAAAGTTCAAAATACATATTAAAGAGTACGTATTAAACATATGTCAAGGTCTTCAGATTAAAAGATGTGTCTGTGCCAAAGAGGTTTGTTGATTGGTGTAGCCCGGGGCTTGATTTCCCATTTTATAGCCCTCAAACAATTGTTTCCCCCCTATCTTACATCTGCAGTTTTTAATTTTTTCTTATTTTTTTGTAAAACACATCTCACATCCCCATATGTGGTCTTCTTGTAAATCACATGACACCTTTCTTCTGTTTCAGAGTGCTTGATACAGTAGGTCTAAAATAGTTTATTGCTCTAACATTCTCAGTGTGTTCCAAATGGCACCATATTCCCTATTCTGATGCTAAAAGTTTGACCAGGACCCTATAATGTACTATATAGGGAATAGTGTGACATTTGGGATGTAGCCTCTATGTATGCTCAGGGTAGTTGGAAATGCACCCGTCTGAGCAGCAAATACCATGCAGAGTTGCACCATGGGCATTTTAACCAAACACATATTTTTTTTGCAGGTCTTTTGTTTTCCCACATTTATTGATTAATTGCCTTCTCATCATGAAAATATATCAGATAACTTCATCAAAATACCCCCCAAAAAAGACAACGTTTTTCTCCAAACTGGCAACCCTCATAATATGCAACATAGCCTTGAATAAAATGCAGTGGACTAATCAATAAATTGTATAATGCACATGAAAAAGTGGAGCCTTGTATTAAATGCATTATGATGAAAATGGCTTAATGTAGGCTCCACGAAATATATAACGCATTATGAAGAAAATTGTGTACTGTTGCCTACAAAAAAAAGGGCCTTTCTGACTTCAAGTGCATCAGTATCCCAAAATATGAATCGAAATCAAGCATAGAACACATTGGCAATAAATAAAAAAACGTAAGGCTACTATTATATTATAATTATTTCAGTGACAACCTGGTTGACTAACAATAATGGCTTAACACGTTTGTTTTTTGATACAAATGAATGGGGGGGACACAAAAGCATTGTAGAATCCCATTGCCCATCATGCATTGCTCCAATAACTTTCAAAAGATTGTTCCAAAGTTAACCAAATCTAATGCAATACTTTTTGAAGTTTATTGCAGGAGTTGATTATGTTGCAAACTGTTTTTAATGTCTTCTTTTTTTGTAAAACACATCCCCATATGGGGTCTTCTTGTAAATCACATGACACCTATTGCTCAATAGTGTATTGCTCAAGCAGTCCTGTGCGTTCCAAATGGCACCCTATTCCCTATATGATGCTAGAAGTTTAACCAGGGCCCTATAATGCACTATATAGAGAATACTGTGACATTTGGGACGTGACCTCTATATATGCCCTTATTACAGTGTAACTGCTCATTTATTTACAGTGTAAGTATTGTCATCACTATTTATTATTAAACTGTACTTAAACTGTACTTGGGGTTAGTTATTATTAGGGTTAGAGTTACTGCTCTAAGTACATTGTAGCTAATTATAACAATGAGTCATTACAATACTTCTTACATTGTAATTACAGTTACAAAGCAACCAGAGAACGACGATGGGCCAGTAATCGGAAGATTGCTGGGTCGAATCACTGAGCCGACCAGTGGTGTAAAGTACCAAAGTAAAAATACTTTTAAGTACTACTTAAGTTGTTTTTGGGGGCATCTGTACTTTACTGTACTTTACTATTTATATTTTTTACAACTTTTACTTTTACTTCACTACATTCCTAAAGAAAATAATATACTTTTTACTCGATACATTTTCCCTGACAACAAAAAGTACTCATTACATTTTGATTGTTTAGCAGGACAGAAAATTGTCCAATTCACACACTTATCAACAGAACCTCTCTGGTAATCCCTACTGCCTCTGATCTGGCAGACTCACTAAACAAAAATTCTTAATTTGTAAATTATGTCTGACTGTTGGAGTGTGCCCCTGGCTATCTGTAAATTAAAAAAACAAGAAATTTGTTCAGTCTGGTTTGCTTAATATAAGGAATTTTAAATGATTCATACTTTTACCTTTGATACTTAAGTACATTTTAGCAATTACATTTACTTTTGACACTTAAGAATATTTAATACCAAATACTTTTACTCAAGTAGTATTTTACTGGGTGACTTTCACTTTTACTTGAGTAATTTTCTATTAAGGTATCTTTACTTTTACTCAAGTATGACGATTGGGTACTTTTTCCACCACTGGAGCCAACTAGGTGAAAGTCTGTCTATGTGCCCTTGAGCAAGGTACTTAACCCTAATTGCTCCTATATGTTGCTCTGGATAAGAGCGTCTGCTAAATGACTAAAATGTCAATTTAAGGCTATGATGGAGCCAGTACAATGACTGGAGCTTACTCAGGTGTTCAAAAGCTCATATCAGATCGAGAGCCTGATGGTTCTTTGGTAGTTCTTTATGAGTTTTAGTTTAGAAAACGATCTCTACGCAGAAGTGACAGTTACAGGGATGGTATAAAACACTTTATTGCCATAGCAACATCAGGGAAACAGAAGGGAGTGGTGCATCAAATACAGTAGTTCTGCAACATCTTTAATTGAGCCTCTCATTCACCTTAATTGCCGGCCTTAACAAGTTACGGAAAGATGAACTGTATAGGAAGCTCTGGGGACAGGTCAAATCATATCAAATGTATTTATATAGCCCTTCTTACATCAGCTGATATCTCAAAGTGCTGTACAGAAACCCAGCCTAAAACCCCAAACAGCAAGCATTGCAGGTGTAGAAGCACGGTGGCTAGGAAAAACTCCCTAGAAAGGCCAAAACCTAGGAAGAAACCTAGAGAGGAACCAGGCTATGAGGGGTGGCCAGTCCAAGGTTGTCTGGATACTGGACAGCAAATAAATTGGCTGATGAAAACAGAATATAATCTTTAGCGGACAACAGTTCTTGAGGGCTTCAACCAAAAATTGTTTTGCAATTTCCTTCCTAGGCTGCTGGTGAACCAGCATTTGAGTTGTGTGGTTGCAATATCAACAGTCTCTATCAACAGTCTTGGATGTATAATGCCAGTCTCAGGAAAGACTGTCTGTGTTGACAATATTCAGTATAGAAAGTCGGGCATGCAACCTTTACCTACAGGCCATTGTGAAAACATATGCACACAAAAAAAGACTTCAGGAGGCCCGGGGTGTAAAAAGAACTTTAGAATACCAGGGGTGTAGAAAAGGACTTCAGGAGACCAGGGATGTAAAAAAGGAATCCAGGAGACCAGGGGTGTAAAAAAGGAATCCAGGAGACCAGGGCTGTAAAAAAGGCCATCAGGAGACCAGGGGTGTAAAAAAGGCCATCAGGAGACCAGGGCTGTAAAAAAGGCCATCAGGAGACCAGGGCTGTAAAAAAGGCCATCAGGAGACCAGGGCTGTAAAAAAGGCCATCAGGAGACCAGGGCTGTAAAAAAGGCCATCAGGAAACATGGGGTGTAAAAAAAGCCTTTAGGAGTCCATGGGTATAAAAAGGGACTTTAGAAGACCAGGGGTGTTAAAAAGGACTCCAGGAGACCAGGGGTGTTAAAAAGGACTCCAGGAGACCAGGGGTGTTAAAAAGGACTCCAGGAGACCAGGGGTGTAAAAAGGACTTTAGAATACCAGGGGTGTAGAAAAGGACTTCAGGAGACCAGGGATGTAAAAAAGGAATCCAGGAGACCAGGGGTGTAAAAAAGGACTTCAGGAGACCAGGGGTGTAAAAAAGGCCATGCCTGTGCACGTGACCTTCCCCACAGTCCCATAAGGGGGATTTCTCCCCTTCTCAGCTGTCTGTCACAGCCTCTAGGTTTACACCAATCAGAGTGCTCAAATGTACATGTGGTGGTGACCAAGATATAATAAAACTCTGGACTGAGAAGCATTCGTACTGTTCTTGCTGGACAGCCTGTAGTGAGTCAGAACCAATTATATCAGCATGAATTAAGTACTAGCGGGTAAGGGCATTCACAACCGACCGCTGAGACAGCTCCAGCTAGCTGTTTATACATGGTCCTTCATTTCGCCAGATTTAGCGACTAACAGTTCTGACCTGGCTACAGAGAAGATGTTCCAGTAGCCAAAAGAGGAGTTGTTTCTGCGCACCAGGAGGCAGACGAGTTATCCTGCAATCCGAAGCCATATGGAGCTGCAGCCACCACCCACAACACACACACACAAATCCATCGCTTCCCAGAGGAAGATGAGCTGTGAGGCTTTACACACCTCTCTCATCCTACAGTTGACCAGCCCAGCTCCAGGCCTCCTCAGTGTTCAGGGAGTGACCACACCCTCACCAGTTGGGAGCTGCTAAGGGAATGTACCTGCGTCATGAGCAGCACCGGTACCGCCACTACTCTCCTGACCACCACCGCTCTAGGCCTCTCCAGCTAGAGCCATCGTCACCGCCAAGGGAGCCAAGGGAGCCCCACTACAGGCCCTCCCGGCCTGAGCGTTCGTCACCACGGGACCATTGGGACCCCCACTACGTCCCGAGGTGGCCCAGCTATTTCACAGATTCTCATCGCTCCAGGCCCCCCTGGCTGGCCCAGCTGCTCCGTCAACCAACTTCCTGCTTGGTCCCCCTGACCCAAGCCACCAGAGCGCCTGGTCCGCTTCTGTTCTCCAGAGTGGCCCAGCTCCCCATCATGACAAGACAACTCCAGAGTGCACAGTCCACGACACCAAGATCTGCACCCCGCCTCAGCCAGCTCCTCGACTGGCCACAGTTAAGGAGTCTCCCACTCCAGTCATGGTTCCACAGTCAGCCACTGTCATGGGGCCCATTCTGGCTGTAGTTGTGGAGTCATTCTCTCCTCCCAGTGGGGGCCCCCTGCTGGTTGAGGCAGATCCTTGGGTGCCTGAGGTTTGACTGTCTGCTGCCCTAGAACATTCAGCCACAAAGATTCCACCTGCTCTCCCCCAGGAGCCCCTCCCTGCTCTGGGCCCAGAGTCCAAGCCCACAGTGGATTTTTTTACCTGCTCCTAGGTTGGAGCCACAGCCTGCAGCTACGACAGATGTCAAGTGCAGCCATGAACCTGGGGCCTCTCTTGCCCCGCCTGCCAACACCGTGCTAGTTCCAGCCTGAGGGTCCTGCTACCTCCAGACCTTGCCTCAGCGGACCTGCCAGACATCACCCTGGGTGACCCATCTCTGATGTCCTCCTGACCTAGTTATCCAGTTCCCTGCCTCCACATTAGGGTCAGAGTTCCCTGCCTGCACGGTAGGATTAGAGTGTCCTTCCTCCCCGGTAGGGTCAGAATCAGAGTTCCCTGCCCCCACAGTAGGAGTAGGGTAAGAGTTTCCTTCCTCCACAGTGGGGTCAGAGTTCCCTTCCCTCCTGGTGGGTTAGTGTTGCCCTCCTTCCTGGTAGACTCAGGCTTAAAGTTCCCTGCCTCCCTCATAGGATTTAAGTTTCCTGCCTCTCAAGTAAGTCTAAAGTTCCCTACCTTCCTGGAAGGTCCAGTCTATCCTGCCCCCTTGATAGGCCCTCAGTCTCTGGCCATAGTTTCAGGTTCACACTGTTCTGACTTAGGTTCTCGGACTCATGCCATAGGGCAAGTCCCCAGTCCTCCGATGTTTTAGGTCCACAGTTCCCTGCACTAGTACCCCCTAAATTTGCTGCTCTGCCAGGCCCTAGGTATCCTACCCAGCTAGGCCCCACATTCACTTCACCGTCAGATCTGCAGTTTCCTGCCCAGCTAGGCCCCACATTCGCTTCACCTGCGCTGCTCAGATTTCAGCCCTCTGCCTTATTTTGTGGGCAGTTTCCTAGCCCGCCAGGTTTAGAGCCCCTGCCCGCTAACCCAAACGTTACCTGGGCTGGGCTCTCAGTCCTCAGCCCTCGTCTGCATTCAGTCCTCAGTCTCCAGCTGCACTAGGTCTGCTGTCTCCAGCATTAGTCAGCTCTCAGTCCCTAGTTCAGGTGGGTCATCAGGCTCCTGCCCCGCTAGGCTCAAAGGTACTAGTTTCTCCAGCAGTCCCAGAGCTTGACTGCTCTCCTAGCCCTCAGTTGTTGCTCCTGTCAGGCCCAGAGTCAGTTTTCCTGTCAGGTCCAAAGTCAGTTTCCCTGTCAGGCCCATCATTATCAGCACTAAGCTGCCAGCCTTCAGCCGTTCTAGTTTTGCTGTATACAGCTCTAGCCAGCCCCCAGTCCACAGGCTTTTGATTCTCTGCCCCACTAGGTCTGCAGCATCTGCCCTCAGTTGGTCCACAGCCCCCAGCCTCAATCAACAAGCAGACAGCTCCCTCAGTGCTACACACCAAACCTCCTGCCCTAGTTCTAGGCCCTGGGTCTCAAGTCCCGCTAGGATCTGTGTAATCTGCTCCTGTTGGTGTGCAGTCCCTGCCTCTAGCCAGTTCGCAGCCCCCAGCCTTATCCGCGACCTGTCACCTCAGCTAGTTCTAGGCTATAAGTTCCCTGCTCAGTTATGTGTCACGGATCCCTCATGAACTTTCATCATGCACACCTGTCCCCTATTCCCACTGATTAGTGTTTGTATGTGTCCTTTGGTTTCCATGGTCTGGTCGATTATTGTTCCCAAGTCCATTGGTGCGTGTGAGTACCGGTGCTGTGTGTTTTGGGCTTTCGTGCCCTTGTGGATTGCGCAGATCATTATGGGTCTCGTCCTGTGCGTTAATCATTGTGCGCGTGTGTATTTCTTCGAGGTACTCCTCGCTCTTTTGTTTGGGATTCAACCCAGTGTTTTTGTTACATGTTTGTTTGGTTTTTGTCCCCGTGCCCTTACACGGCATGCCGTAATTTGTCTGAAATAAAAAAAAATATTACACATTGCTGCGCCTGTCTCCCGAATCATTTATACCAACATGACAAAATAATCAACCATTGAGGGAGACAGCGGGAATGACCCGTCCGACAACGGTGCGACTGGTCCGTCCGGCGCCGCCGCAACTTCGGCAGCTGCAACTGGGTCGTCCGACATCACCACAACGGGTCCGTCCGACGACGCAACTTCAGCAGCAACAACTGGCCCGTCCGGCGCCGCCACAACCGGGCCATCTGATGCCACTGCTACTGGTCCGTCCGACAGCGCCTGCTGTCTCCAGTTCTGGGGGGCCGCCTGCCTCCTGCCTTGGACGAGCCTCAGCCCTTTCCATGTGGGAGACCACCTGACCTCGTCTCTGGGGTCCAGCCGGCACCTGCCTCCAGATCCCCGATGAGCCTCGCCCAGGGGTCCCCACCTGCCACACCATGGGATCCATCGTCTTCAGCAGTGGGGAGAGAGTCAACAAATCCAGCAGTAGCCAGTGAGCTGCCAATGATTGTTGTGGACAGAGTGCCACATTGCCACAGTGCCGCAATTCTCAAGCATCGTACTCAGCGCCAACGGATGAGCCCCAGCGTCCCTGCACCAGCTGAGCATCCCTTCACCAGCTACACCATGCACCAGCGTCCCTGCAACGCCACACCCATGGCATTCCATGGTGCGGCCCTGTACTGTCCCTACGTCTCTGTGAACCTCCTGCATGGGGCGGCGCCTAAGCCCTTTACGTGCACCAGAGCCGGCACTCTCCTGGTCTCTAGAGTGACACTCAAAATCAGCTGCCCTTCAGGTTTAGCCAGATGCACAGTAGGACTGGACCTCACCTTGTCTGGTCCCTTCACTGCTCTGTCCCTCTGCGCTGCCTGTCCTTCCAGATAGAACTAGGTCTTTTCAGGACTAAGCCCCCATTGATGCCTTTTAACATGTGTGGATTTCCATAAGAAATCCAGGGGCGGCTGTTAAAAAGGCCATACTGGTGCACCTGACTTTCCCCACAGTCCAGTTAGGATGATTTATCCCCTTCTCATCTGTCTGTCAGCCCCAATTAGAGTGCCTGAATGCACATTTGGACTCTGACCCCTCCCACTCCAGGTCATGGTGGCTATCAACGTCGACAGATGAAGACACAAGTTTGGTTGCGACCGCTGTTATCAGTATGTTTACTTTAGGAATATTGTGCATGCATCCACGAAGTGAGTTGTGTGGTTTATTGTCAGAAAGGTTAATGCTACATTATGGTGGTGGACTGCAAGCAATTACTTTTAGGTCTAATTACCTTGTTACATCTGTTGCTGCAGCTTATGTATATTTCACATACACCCTGTGCATGTCATTTATAAGTGCATGTATTGCATTGAATGCATGAATGTTTTGCAGTAGCTTTTTGTTTAGAGATGGTTCATTCCTATAGCCTGTATCTGTATGCCCACTTTACATCTGCGTTTTCATAGTTGGCGCTACTGTGAAGCCATGGCGAGAGTTTCTAGAAGTTTCATAGACTGTCCTCAGCGCTCCCGCATGAGCAGTAAGATTTATGACTGTGGCACCAGACACCGACCAGATAAGATCTTCACCAGTCCTGAGAGAGGATCTTGCCTGTATATGTAATTAGTTCTCTCTCTCTTTCTCTCTCTCTCTCTCTCTCTCTCTCTCTCTCTCCTGTTTATACATATCCCTGATGTGTGTATGTAATGCCATTCTACTGGGCTATGTTCAGATCCTGTTGTATTGCTGCATTACTATAGTTAATAAGTACTGTACATACAGTGCATTTGGAAAGTATACAGACCCCTTGACTTTTTCCACATTTTGTTATGTTACAGCCTTGTTTTAAAATTGATTCATATGTTTTTTTTTCCTTCATAAATCTACACACAATACCCCATTATGACAAAGCAAAACAGGTTTTTAGAAATGTTTGTAAATGTATTCCAAAAATAATAATACAAATATTACATTTACATACAGTGGGGGGAAAAAGTATTTGATCCCCTGCTGATTTTGTACGTTTGCCCACTTACAAAGAAATGATCAGTCTATAATTTGAATGGTAGGTTTATATGAACAGTGAGAGACAGAATAACAACAAAAAATCCAGAAAACGCATGTCTAAAATGTTATAAAATGATTTGCATTTTAATGAGGGAAATAAGTATTTGACCCCTCTGCAAAACATGACTTAGTACTTGGTGGCAAAACCCTTGTTGGCAATCACAGAGGTCAGACGTTTCTTGTAGTTGGCCACCAGGTTTGCACACATCTCAGGAGAGATTTTGTCCCACTCATCTTTGCAGATCTTCTCCAAGTCATTAAGGTTTCGAGGCTGACGTTTGGCAACTCGAACCTTCAGCTCCCTCCACAGATTTTCTATGGGATTAAGGTCTGGAGACTGGCTTGGCCACTCCAGGACCTTAATGTGCTTCTTCTTGAGCCACTCCTTTGTTGCCTTGGCCGTGTGTTTTGGGTCATTGTCATGCTGGAATACCCATCCACGACCCATTTTCAATGCCCTGGCTGAGGGAAGGAGGTTCTCACCCAAGATTTGACAGTACATGGCCCCGTCAAATGATGCGGTGAAGTTGTCCTGTCCCCTTAGCAGAAAAACACCCCAAAAGCATAATGTTTCCACCTCCATGTTTGACGGTGGGGATGGTGTTCTTGGGGTCATAGGCAGCATTCCTCCTCCTCCAAACACAGCGAGTTGAGTTGATGCCAAAGAGCTCCATTTTGGTCTCATCTGACCACAACACTTTCACCAGTTGTCCTCTGAATCATTCAGATGTTCATTGGCAAACTTCAGATGGGCATGTATATGTATTCTTGAGCAGGGGGACCTTGCGGGCGCTGCAGGATTTCAGTCCTTCACGGCGTAGTGTGTTACCAATTGTTTTCTTGGTGACTATGGTCCCAGCTGCCTTGAGATCATTGACAAGATCCTCCCGTGTAGTTCTGGGCTGATTCCTCACCGTTCTCATGCTCATTGCAACTCCACGAGGTGAGATCTTGCATGGAGCCCCAGGCCGAGGGATAGTGACAGTTCTTTTGTGTTTCTTCCATTTGCGAATAATCGCACCAAATGTTGTCACCTTCTCACCAAGCTGCTTGACGATGGTCTTGTAGCCCATTCCAGCCTTGTGTAGGTCTACAATCTTGTCCCTGACATCCTTGGAGAGCTCTTTGGTCTTGGCCATGGTGGAGAGTTTGGAATCTGATTGATTGATTGCTTCTGTGGACAGGTGTCTTTTATACAGGTAACAAGCTGCGGTTAGGAGCACTCCCTTTAAGAGTGTGTGTAACGGTCGTCGTAGTGAATGGACCAAGGCGCAGCGGGTACGTGAATGCTCATGTTTATTTACAAAATAAAACACTAAATTGTGGTCCTAATCTCAGCTCGTTACCTGTATAAAAGACACCTGGGAGCCAGAAATCTTTCTGATTGAGAGGGGGTCAAATACTTATTTCCCTCATTAAAATGCAAATCAATTTATAACATTTTTGACATGCGTTTTTCTCGATATTTTTGTTGTTATTCTGTCTCTCACTGTTCTAATAAACCTACCATTAAAATTGTAGACTGATCATTTCTTTGCCAGTGGGCAAACGTACAAAATCAGCAGGGGATCAAATACTTTTTTCCCCCACTGTATATTCCTCTTGTCCAGATGGGATAGGGCAGTGAGAAGGCGATTGCATCGTCTGGTGACCTATTGGGGTGGTAAGCAAATTGAAGTGTGTCTCTGTTACACAACAGGTAAGGTGGAGGGGATATGATCCTTGACTAGTCTCAAAGCACTTCATGATGACAGAAGTGAGTGCTATGGGGCGATAGTCATTTAGTTCAGTCACCTTTGCATTCTTGGGTACAGGAACAATGGTGGCCATCTTGAAGCATGTGGGGACAGCAGACTTGGATAGGTAGAGATATGCTACAGAAATGTTTTGGTACCCTTCCCCAGATCTGTCCTTTGACACAATCCTGTCTCGGAGCTCTACGGACAATTCCTTCAACCTCATGAATTGGTTTTTGCTCTGACATGTACTGTCAACTGTGGAACCTTATATAGACACATGTGTACCTTTCCAAATCATGTCCAATCAATGGAATTTACCACAATCAAGCTGGAGAAAAATCTCAAGGATGATCAAGGGAAACAGGATGCACCTGAGCTCAATTTCGAGTCTCATAGCAAACGGTCTGAATACTTACCTAAATAAGGTATTTCTGTTTTTATTTTTAATACATTTGCAAATATTTAAACTTTTTTTTCACTTTGTCATTATGGGGTATTGTTTGTAGATTGCTGAGGATTTTTATTTATTTAATACATTTTAGAATAAGGCTATAATGTAACAAAATATGGAAAAGGTCAAGGGCTCTGAATACTTTCCGAAGGCGCTGTATTTACAATACACTGCATAATGAAACAATCCCTAGTAAGCTAGTGTTTTGAGGGTAGACTGACAGTATTATTTGGCATTAATAGACTGGTTTTACACACACCAACTTTCATTCCAAGCTGGGAGAGAGCACGAAGACGGCTCATATCATGCAGATTCAAGAGAAATCTGCAATGTTTGAATTTCCAACTTCAATTAGTGAACAAGTAATTACCCCGGGGGTCCATTATGTTATGCTAGTGATTGATTGACCTTACAGATAACTGTATGTGTGGGGTACAGAGATGGGGTAATCATTCAAAAATCGTGTTGTTGAACACAGAATGAGTCCTTAGTATGTGATTTGTCAAACACACTGTCCACTTTATTTGGTGTTGACCTGGCCGTAGAGTTTCATATCTCTCACTCACACACCCAAACCACTCGCTGGCTGATTCTTGTCAGCCCAAATGTACCTCACATGTGAGACCCATTTTAGCATATCTGTGTGTGTCTGCACAAAATGGGCTAGTTCTTCTTTCACTCTGACTCTCTCATTTATCATGGCCTGAGAAAGCCCTTCACACCAGATTCCCACCAAACACTCCAAACACCATTTGGTGTTCCCATTGCCTGATGAATAGGATAATAAAATAGAGTTTTACATACAGTAACATACAATAACGCGAAATATTTTTTCTCTCCAATTACATCACTCAAACAGTAACATTAGATCAAAGAGAAGGTAGCCTCTGCCTGATGCCAGTTCATTCAGGTGTTAAAGAAGCACCAAAAAGCAGCCATTTTAAGAAAAATAAATAGCAAAATATGCACAGATAACAGATTCTGAAAACCTGAAAGAGTAAATAACCTTTTAAGTTTTGCAACAAATGCAGCCGATTTGCCTATAGCGCACAACTCCTGACCAGAGCCCTATGGGTTAAAGTAGTGCACTAAACAGGGCATAGGGTGACATTTAGGATGCAGTCAATATGTACCTCACATGTGAGACCACATTTTAACATATTTCTATGTGTCTGCACAAAATGGGCTGGTTCTTACACTCAATCTGTTGTTTATCACATGGCCTGAGACAGCCTTTCACACCAGTGAGTCCCACCTGACACTGAACACTCCAACACCATTATGTGTTCTCATTGCCTGATGAATTGGTTTGTAAAATACACTATATACTGCTAACAAAACGTATGTGGACACCCCTTCAAATTAGTGGATTTGGCTATTTCAGCTCAGTGACTTTCAACGTTGCACTGTCATAAGATGCCACATTTCCAACAAGTCAGTTTGTCAACTATCTGCCCTGCTAGAGCTGCCCCGGGCAACTGTAAGTGCTGTTATTGTGAAGTGTAAACGTCTAGGAGAAACAATGGCTCAGCCGCAAAGTGGTAGGCCACACAAGCTCACAGAACGGGACTGCTGAAGTGTGTAAAAAATGTGTCTGTCCTCAGTTACAACACTCAGTACCGAGTTCCAAACTGCCTCTGAAGGCAACATCAGCACAAGAACTGTTCGTCAGCAGTTTCGTGAAATGGATTTCCATGACTGAACAGCCGCACACAAGCCTAAGATCACCATGCGCAATGCCAAACATCAGCTGGAGTGGTGTAACGCTCATCGGCATTGGACTCTGGAGTAGTGGAAATGCATTCTCTGGAGTAATGAATCACGCTTCACCATCTGGCATTCCGACAGACAAATCTGGGTTTGATGGCTGCCATGAGAACGCTACCTTCCTGAATGCATAGTGCCAACTGTAATGTTTGGTGGAGTAATGTTCTGGAGCTGTGGTTCATGGTTCGGGCTAGGCCCCTTAGTTCCAGTGAAGGGAAATCTTAACGCTACAGCATACAATGACATTCTAGACAATTCTGTGCTTCCAACTTTGTGGCAACAGTTTGGGGAAGGCCATTTCCTGTTTCAGCATGACATTGCAACCCGTGCACAAAGCGAGGTCCATACAGAAATGGTTTGTCGAGATCGGTGTGGGAGAACTTGACTGGCCTGCACAGAGCCCTGACCTCAACCCCATCGAACACCTTTGGGATGAATTGGAACCTGTTCTGATTTGTATTATTTTTCTCTCTCTTTTGTAAGGTTGCCTCCCCCTTGGAGGGGTCAGCAGCTGTTTGTGTAGATGAAGTATATAAAAATAATGTGTGGTTGTAAAATCTTTGAGATTCTCTCCGGTATGTCCTGAGAGTTCCTGTCCGGTATGTCCTGAGAGTTCCTGTCCGGTATGTCCTGAACGTTCCTTTCTGGTATATACAGAGAGTTCCTTTCTGGTATATACAGAGAATTCCTTTCTGGTATATACAGAGAATTCCTTTCTGGTACAGTTGAAGTCAAAAGTTTACATACACTTAGGTCGATCTTCAGTTTCTTGGCAATTTCTCACATGGAATAGCCTTCATTTCTCAGAACAAGAACAGACTGACGAGTTTCCGAAGAAAGTACTTCGTTTTTTCCCATTTTGAGCCTGTAATCGAACCCACAAATGCTGATGCTACAGATACTCAACTAGTCTAATGAAGGCCAGTTTTATTGCTTTTTTAATCAGTACAACAGTTTTCAGCTGTGCTAACATAATTGCAAAAGGGTTTTCTAATGATCAATTAGCCTTTTAAAATGATCAACTTGGATTAGCTAACACAACGTGCCATTGTAACACAAGAGTGATGGTTGCTGATAATGGGCCTCTGTACGCCTACGTAGATATTCCATAAAAATCTGCACTTTCCAGCTACAACATTAACAATGTCTAAACTGTATTTCTGATCAATTTCTTGTTATTTTAATGGAAAAAAGGAGCTTTTCTTTAAAAAACAAGGACATTTCTAAGTGACCCCAAACTTTTGAACGGTAGTGTACGTTAGCAGCTCATTTGATTTAGCCTGCACTGTAGCTAATTAGCTAATAAAACATATATTTTTTACATTTTTGAAATGTATTTACTTACTTGAATAGGTTCTCCCAGCTATGTGGACGATTGGAAACATGTCAGAAAAGTTTCTTTGTCACCAGAGCGTTTTAGAGCATATTACTATTTACCAGTGAATAAATTCATGAAATGGATAATGGATTAAACTATTTACCATTAAATAACCAGACCTTCATACAAACTTGCTATGCTGAGTTCTTGACGCACATTCGAACTTGCTGCTATATGCTGCCAGTACGCCCACAAGCGAGCCACTCTGGGCGGCCTATGCAGCACGTGGAAATGTACAGCATGCTACACAAGCCGTTAACGTCTGCGAGATGCCTGCATGTTAATGAAAGTCATAAGGTGCATAGTTTATTAAATTTACATTAATTAAATCTCAACCATAAATGTTAGAAACGTACAGTTTTTCCTGTACAGTTTTTCCAAAGTACCCAATTGTCATACTTGAGTCATTTTCTATTAAGGTATCTTTACTTTTACACAAGTAAACGAGAAAGTCACACAGTAAAATACTACTTGAGTAAAAGTCTAAAAGTATTTGGTTTTAAATATACTTAAGTATCAAAAGTAAATGTAATTGCTTCTACATCTGCATTGCTTGCTGTTCAGGGTTTTAGGCCGGGTTTCTGTATAGCACTTTGTGACATCGGCTGATGTGAAAAGGGCTTTATCAATAAATGTGATTGATTGATTGAATAGCAAAAATATACTTAAGTATCAAAAGTAAAAGTATAAATCATTTCATAGTGCTTATATTAAGCAAAGTAATGTAGGTTGGCTAGGTTGCTAATGGTTCACATGTAAGAGAGGGGATTAAGATGGCTTCCAAACTTTCTGTACTTTTTTTCGAAGTTTTAGATCCTATTTGTTTTATTTTCTATCAACAAAGGCGCACTTTAGTAAAGGTAATATATGTAAATATGTGATGTTACGATAAAATGTGTTAATATTTCTACGACAATAATGTTTAACAGTTCGCTAGCTTCATGCTAACTGTCATGTATGTACATGTACTTACCTGGAGTGCCTGAGGGTGGCGCTGTTAGTAATTACTACATGTGATCAGCTGTACTTGCACTTGACCAATGACATCTGATGAACTTGGATTCACAGCATTGACAGGGAGATGACAACTGGAAATGAGGACATGTTCATTGGGACAACTGAACTGAAACAGTGAAGTAGAGTGTGTAGCACAGCTAGTGGATATCAATGAGAAAAATACTGAGAAAGAGCAGTGGACAGAAACACTATAAATAAACAACCACAAACTTACTGTTGAACTGGATACCGGAGCTGAGCGTAATGTCTTGTCCATGTAATGTCTTGTCCATGAGAGACTTTCACGATTCCATGCAAACATCCAACTGCAAGCTAGTGATGTATTCTGGCCACCAGATGTGGCCACCAGATGCCAAAAGGCAAGAAAACACTCAAATGTCAATACAAAGAGAAGGTGTTTGAACTGGAATTTAAAGTGATAGAACAAGATATACCTGCAATACTTGGAAGATCAGCTTGTCTGCAAATGGGCTTAATACAGAGAATATTCAAGCTTGAACAAAGGACAGCGATGGACATTTTGAATATGAAGATTTATTTACAGGACTTAAATGTTTTCCAGGAGTTCATCACATACAAATATACCCAGATATCACACCAGTGGTTCACTTACCCAGAAAATTGCCTGTAGCACTAAAAGGAAGGACTTCAAAAGGAACTGAACCGCATGGAAAACATGGATGTCATCATCAGGCAAACTGAGCCTACTGAATGGGTAAACAGCCCACTGAATGGGTAAACAGCCTACTGAATGGGTAAACAGCCTACTGAATAGGTAAACAGCCTACTGAATGGGTAAACAGCCTACTGAATGGGTAAACAGCCTACTGAATAGGTAAACAGCCTACTGAATGGGTAAACAGCCTACTGAATAGGTAAACAGCCCACTGAATAGGTAAACAGCCCACTGAATAGGTAAACAGCCTACTGAATAGGTAAACAGCCTACTGAATAGGTAAACAGCCTACTGAATAGGTAAACAGCCTACTGACTAGGTAAACAGGCTACTGAATAGGTAAACAGCCTACTGAATGGGTAAACAGCTTGGTGACAATCGTGAAGCCAAACATAATACGGGTATGCATGGACCCATAGGATTTTAACAAAGCCATCAAGAGAACATTATCCTTTACGTACCATTGAAGAGGTAGTTGCTGAAATGCCTAACGCTAAGTTATTTTCAGAAGTTGATGCAAACCAAGGATTCTTGCAAATCCAACTGCATGAAGAGAGTTCCCAACTCTGCACATTCAATAAGCCATTTGGGAGATATTCATTCAAGAGACTGCCGTTCGGAATCATGTCCGCTCCAGAGGTGTTCCAGAGGTCCCTCGCCTAGCATTTGGAGATGGAGACAGCTACTACACAGACTGAGAAGCATCAACTTGAAACTGAATAAGGACAAGTGCTAAATCAAATTTCCTACATTGGACATGTGTTAATTGAAGAAGGCCTGAAACCAGACTCCGAAAAGGTCAGAGCAATACAAGAAAAGCCAGGGCCAGAGGACAAAGCAGCACTTCAGAGGTTCATGGGAAATGTTGCAGTATCTCGCAGAGTTCTTCTCAAATCTCTGATGGCAGCGCACCAAATCAAATCAAATCAAATGTATTTATATAGCCCTTCTTACATTAGCTGATATCTCAAAGTGCTGTACAGAAACCCAGCCTAAAACCCCAAACAGCAAGCAATG
The DNA here is from genome assembly GCF_965601325.2 of Salmo salar. Lineage (NCBI taxonomy): Eukaryota > Metazoa > Chordata > Actinopteri > Salmoniformes > Salmonidae > Salmo > Salmo salar. The sequence goes on along the minus strand of NC_138301.1, from coordinate 113,923,186 downwards.
CAGGTGTAGAAGCACGGTGGCTAGGAAAAACTCCCTAGAAAGGCCAAAACCTAGGAAGAAACCTAGAGAGGAACCAGGCTATGAGGGGTGGCCAGTCCTCTTCTGGCTGTGCCGGGGGGAGATTATAACAGCACATGGCCTAGATGTTCAAATGTTCATAAATGACCAGCATGGTCAAATAATAATAATCATAGTAGTTGTCGAGGGTGCAACAAGTCAGTAACACAAGAGTAAGTGTCAGTTGGCTTTTCCATAGCCGATCTTTGAGAGTATCTCTACCGCTCCTGCTGTCTCTAGAGAGTTGAAAACAGCAGGTCTGGGACAGGTAGCACGTCCGGTGAATAGGTCAGGGTTCCAGCAGGCCTGGGACAGCAGGTCTGGGAAAGGTTGCACGTCCGGTGAACAGGTCAGGGTTCCATAGCTGCAGGCAGAACAGTTGGAACTGGAGCAGCAGCACGGCCAGGTGAACTGGGGACAGCAAGGAGTCATCAAGCCAGGTAGTCCTGAGGCATGGTGCTAGGGTTCAGGTCCTCCGAGAGAGAGAAAGAAAGAAAGAGAGAAAGAGAGAATTAGAGAGAGCATATTTAAATTCACACAGGACACCGGAAAAGACAAGAGAAATACTCCAGATGTGACAGACTGACCCTAGCCCCCGACACATAAACTACTGCAGCACAAATACTGGAGGCTGAGACAGGAGGAGTCAGGAGACACTGTGGCCCCATCCGATGAAACCCCTGGACACGGCCAAACAAGTAGGATATAACCCCACCCACTTTGCCAAAGCACAGCCTCCACACCACTGGAGGGATATCTCCAACCACCAATATACCATCCCGGGACAAGGCTGAGTATAGCCCACAAAGATCTCCGCCACGGCACAGCCCAAGGGGGGGGGCGCCAACCCAGACAGGAAGACCACGTCAGTGACTCAACCCACTCAAGTGACGCACCCCTCCCAGGGACTGCATGGAAGAACACCAGTAAGCCAGTGACTGAGCCCCCGTAATAGGGGTAGAGGCAGAGAATCCCAGTGGAAAGAGGGGAAACCGGCCAGGCAGAGACAGCAAGGGCGGTTCGTTGCTCCAGCCTTTCCGTTCACCTTCACACCCCTGGGCCAGACTACACTTAATCATAGGACCTACTAAAGAGATGTGTCTTCAGTAAAGACTTTAAGGTTGAGACTGAGTCTGCGTCTCTCACATGGGTAGGCAGACTATTCCATAAAAATGGAGCTCTATAGGAGAAAGCCCTGCCTCCAGCTGTTTGCTTAGAAATTCTAGGAACAATTAGGAGGCCCACGTCTTGTGACCGTATCGTACATGTAGGTATGTACGGCAGGACCAAATCGGAAAGATAGGTAGGAGCAAGCCCATGTAATGCTTTGTAGGTTAGCAGTAAAACCTTGAAATCAGCCCTTGCCTTAACAGGAAGCCAGTGTAGGGAGGCTAGCACTGGAGTAATATGATCACATTTTTTGGTTCTAGTCAGGATTCTAGCAGCCGTATTTAGCACTAACTGAAGTTTATTTAGTGCTTTATCCGGGTAGCCGGAAAGTAGAGCATTGCAGTAGTCCAACCTATAGCTTAGTTAAGCGCTAGCTACCTCTAGGCTAGTTGGGTTCAGTCAATGTTAGCTTACATGTTAGTGGTTAATAATGTAATGGTTGTAGCATTGTTTCTCATAGGCCTCCTGCCTCCTAATAGTACAGTGAGTTATATATAATGTGATTGTGTAGATGTAGGGTGACTCCAGGTTTGGATGGACAGACCAACCAGACCCTCAAGACAAATCCCTTGGCTAGTACCAGGAATGGTGGGAGGACAACCTGAAGGTCTTTCTCTTTGCACATAAAGCAGTGTCCAGGCTTCCAGAGTACTAACCCTATTGCCTTCTGTATGGACGGGAGCTGCAGTTGTTTACTGAGGTAAACAATGCAATTGTATATACAATAGTATTAAACATTTGTGAATGACTTAGTGTTGTTTATGTATTGCTATTTTTGTATTTATAAAAAAATGTCCACCAAATCAGGTGCGTTTCAGGCCAAATGACTGCGAAAGTAAGGTGAGACCTGGGAAACCTCGCTGCTCTTTTACTTCTAGCTGGGGTCACAATCTGTTAAGGTGAACATAATATATACTGTCAGCAGTACCAACACTGGTCCAGGGGTTTCTCTAAATAGTCAATCTCAAGGCTAACCACTGGGTCACGTTAAGCAACCTCTGCTTCCAGGTAGGTAGTGTTAAAGTGTGCAACTCCAGTGGTCATGACACCATCCTGGACTTTCTCTCACAACTCACCTCTCTCTTTTCCAGGGACCATCTCTTATCTCCCGCATCAACCCCACTGACATAACAAATTAGACAGGTATTCTTTATTTTCTGTCTGCCATTAACATTATTGCATGCCTAATCAAACATTTAAATTAAATCATTCAATAACTGTATTTTTACATACCTGATCAACCTGTAACCTGTGTGTTTGCGTGTGTAGAAACGTTTAAGACATGGATTTCATGTTGTAATGTTAACATGGTACCCAAAAGTAGTTTGAAGTAATGTTTTCATTTTAATAGCAGAAAAATTATTTTGTGTGGAGGTGCTGACTAACGGCGAATCAAATCAAATCAAATGTATTTATATAGCCCTTCGTACATCAGCTGATATCTCAAAGTGCTGTACAGAAACCCAGCCTAAAACCCCAAACAGCAAGCAAAGCATGTGAAAGAAGCACGGTGGCTAGGAAAAACTCCCTAGGAAAAACTCCCTAGAGAGGCCAAAAACCTAGGAAGAAACCTAGAGACGAACCAAGCTATGAGGGGTGGCCAGTCCTCTTCTGGCTGTGCAGGGTGGATATTATAACAGAACATGGTCAAGATGTTAAAATGTTCATAAATGACCAGCATGGTCAAATAATAATAATCATAGTAGTTGTTGAGGGTGCAACAAGCACGTCCGGTGAACAGGTCAGGGTTCCATAGCAGCAGGCAGAACAGTTGAAGCTGGAGCAGCAGCACGGCCAGGTGGACTGGGGACAGCAAGGAGTCATCATACCAGGTAGTCCTGAGGCATGGTCCTAGGGCTCAGGTCCTCCGAGAGAAAGACAGAAAGAGAGAGAGAGAATTAGAGAGAGCATATTTAAATTCACACAGGACACCGGATAAGACAAGAGAAATACTCCAGATGTAACAGACTGACCCTAGCCCCCCGACACATAAACTACTGCAGCATAAATACTGGAGGCTGAGACAGGAGGGATCAGAAGACACTGTGGCCCCATCCGATGATACCCCCGGATTGGGCCAAACAGGCAGGATATAACCCCACCCACTTTGCCAAAGCACAGCCCCGACACCACTAGAGGGATGTCTCCAACCACCAACTTACCGTCCTAAGACAAGGCCGAGTATAGCCCACAACGATCTCCGCCATGGCACAACCCAAGGGGGGGCGCCAACCCAGACAGGAAGACCACGTCAGTGACTCAACCCACTGAAGTGACGCACCCCTCCCATGGACGGCATGGAAGAACACCAGTAAGCCAGTGACTCAGCCCCTGTAAAAGGGTTAGAGGCAGAGAATCCCAGTGGAAAGAGGGGAACCAGCAAGGCAGAGACAGCAAGGGCGGTTCGTTGCTCCAACCTTTCCGTTCACCTTCACACTCCTGGGCCAGACTATACTTAATCATAGGACCTACTGAAGAGATAAGTCTTCAGTAAAGACTTAAAGGTTGAGACTGAGTCTGCGTCTCTCACATTGGTAGGCAGACCATTCCATAAAAATGGAGCTCTATGGGAGAAAGCCCTACCTCCAGCCGTTTGCTTAGAAATTCTAGGGACAATTAGGAGGCCTGCGTCTTGTGACCGTAGCGTACGTGTAGGTATGTACAGCAGGACCAAATCGGAAAGATAGGTAGGAGCAAGCCCATGTAATGCTTTGTAGGTTAGCAGTAAAACCTTGAAATCAGCCCTTGCCTTAACAGGAAGCCAGTGTAGGGAGGCTAGCACTGGAGTAATATGATCAAATTTTTTGGTTCTAGTCAGGATTCTAGCAGCCGTATTTAGCACTAACTGAAGTTTGTTTAGTGCTTTATCCGGGTAGCCAGAAAGTAGAGCATTGCAGTAGTCCAGCCTAGAAGTAACAAAAGCATGGATACATTTTTCTGCATCATTTTTGGACAGAAAGTTTCTGATTTTTGCAATGTTACGTAGATGGAAAAAAGCTGTCCTTGAAACAGTCTTGATATGTTCTTCAAAAGAGAGATCAGGGTCCAGAGTAACACCGAGGTCCTTCACAGTTTTATTTGAGATGACTGTACAACCATCCAGATTAATTGTCAGATTCAACAGAAGATCTCTTTGTTTCTTGGGACCTAGAACAAGCATCTCTGTTTTGTCCGAGTTTAAAAGTCGAAAGTTTGCCATCCACTTCTTTATGTCTGAAACACAGGTTTCTAGCGAGGGCAATTTTGGGGCTTCACCATGTTTCATTGAAATGTACAGCTGTGTGTCGTCCGCATAGCAGTGAAATTTAACATTATGTTTTCGAATGACATCCCCAAGAGGTAAAATATATAGTGAAAACAATAGTGGTCCTAAAACGGAACCTTGAGGAACACCGAAATTTACAATTGATTTGTCAGAGGACAAACCATTCACAGAGACAAACTGATATCTTTCCGACAGATAAGATCTAAACCAGGCCAGAACTTGTCCATGTAGACCAATTTGGGTTTCCAATCTCTCCAAAAGAATGTGGTGATCGATGGTATCAAAAGCGGCACTAAGATCTAGGAGCACGAGGACAGATGCAGAGCCTCGGTCTGACGTCATTAAAAGGTAATTTACCACCTTCACAAGTGCAGTCTCATTGCTATGATGTGGTCTAAAACCTGACTGAAGCGTTTCGTATACATTGTTTGTCTTCAGGAAGGCAGTGAGTTGCTGTGCAACAGCTTTTAAAAAATTTTTTGAGAGGAATGGAAGATTCGATATAGGCCGATAGTTTTTTATAATTTCTGGATCAAGATTCGGCTTTTTCAAGAGAGGCTTTATTAATGCCACTTTTAGTGAGCTTGGTACACATCCGGTGGATAGAGAGCCGTTTATTATGTTCAACATAGGAGGGCCAAGCACAGGAAGCAGCTCTTTCAGTAGTTTAGTTGGAATAGGGTCCAGTATGCAGCTTGAGGGTTTGGAGGCCATGATTATTTTCATCATTGTGTCAAGAGATATAGTACTAAAACACTTTAGTATCTCCCTTGATCCTAGGTCCTGGCAGAGTTGTGTAGACTCAGGACAATGGAGCTTTGGAGGAATACCCAGATTTAAAGAGGAGTCTGTAATTTGCTTTCTAATGATCATGATCTTTTCCTCAAAGAAGTTCATAAATTTATTACTGCTGAAGTGAAAGCCATCCTCCATTTGCGAAGGCTGCTTTTTAGTTAGCTTTGCGACAGTATCAAAAATAAATTTCAGATTGTTCTTATTTTCCTCAATTAAGTTGGAAAAATAGGATGATCGAGCAGCAGTGAGGGCTCTTCGATACTGCACGGTACTGTCTTTCCAAGCTAGTCGGAAGACTTCCAGTTTGGTGTGGCGCCATTTCCGTTCCAATTTTCTGGAAGCTTGCTTCAGAGCTTGTGTATTTTCTGTATACCAGGGAGCTAGTTTCTTATGACAGATGTTTTTAGTTTTTAGGGGTGCAGCTGCATCTAGGGTATTGCGCAAGGTTAAATTGAGTTCCTCGGTTAGGTGGTTAACTGATTTTTGTCCTCTGACGTCCTTGGGTAGGCAGAGGCAGTCTGGAAGGGCATCAAGGAATCTTTGGGTTGTCTGAGAATTTATAGCACGACTTTTAATGCTCCTTGGTTGGGGTCTGAGCAGATTATTTGTTGCGATTGCAAACGTAATAAAATGGTGGTCCGATAGTCCAGGATTATGAGGAAAAACATTAAGATCCACAACATTTATTCCATGGGACAAAACTAGGTCCAGAGTATGACTGTGGCAGTGAGTAGGTCCAGAGTCGATGATGGCTCCGAAAGCCTTTTGGAGTGGGTCTGTGAATGTTAAAGTCACCAAAAATGTGAATATTATCTGCTATGACTACAAGATCCGATAGGAATTCAGGGAACTCAGTGAGGAACACTGCATATGGCCCAGGAGGCCTGTAAACAGTAGCTACAAAAAGTGAGTGAGTAGGCTGCATAGATTTCATGACTAGAAGCTCAAAAGACGAAAACGTCATAGTTTTTTTTTTTGTAAATTGAAATTTGCTATCATAAATGTTAGCAACACCTCCGCCTTTGCCGGATGCACGGGGGGTATGGTCACTAGTGTAACCAGGGGGTGAGGCCTCATTTAACACAGTAAATTCATCAGGCTTAAGCCATGTTTCAGTCAGGCCAATCACATCAAGATTATGATCAGTGATTAGTTCATTGACTATAACTGCCTTGGAAGTGAGGGATCTAACATTAAGTAACCCAATTTTGAGATGTGAGGTATCACAATCTCTTTCAATAATGGCAGGAATGGATGAGGTCTTTATACTAGTGAGATTGCTAAAGGGAACACCGCCATTTTTTATTTTGCCCAACCTAGATCGAGGCACAGACACGGTCTCAATGGGGAAAGCTGAGCTGACTACGCTGACTGTGCTAGTGGCAGACTCCACTAAGCTGGCAGGCTGGCTAACAGCCTGCTGCCTGGCCTGGACCCTATTTCATTGTGGAGCTAGAGGAGTTAGAGCCCTGTCTATGTTCGTAGATAAGATGAGAGCACCCCTCCAGCTAGGATGGAGTCCGTCACTCCTCAACAGGCCAGGCTTGGTCCTGTTTGTGGGTGAGTCCCAGAAAGAGGGCCAATTATCTACAAATTCTATCTTTTGGGAGGGGCAGAAAACAGTTTTCAACCAGCGATTGAGTTGTGAGACTCTGCTGTAGAGCTCATCACTCCCCCTAACTGGGAGGGGGCCAGAGACAATTAATCGATGCCGACACATCTTTCTAGCTGATTTACACACTGAAGCTATGTTGCGCTTGGTGACCTCTGACTGTTTCATCCTAACATCGTTGGTGCCGCCGTGGATAACAATATCTCTATACTCTCTACACTCGCCAGTTTTAGCTTTAGCCAGCACCGTCTTTAGATTAGCCTTAACGTCGGTAGCCCTGCCCCCTGGTAAACAGTGTATGATCGCTGGATGATTAGTTTTAAGTCTAATACTGCGGGTAATGGAGTCGCCAATGACTAGGGTTTTCAATTTGTCAGAGCTAATGGTGGGAGCCGTCGGCGTCTCAGACCCCACAACGGGAGGAGTAGAGACCAGAGAAGTCTCGGCCTCCGACTCCGACTCGCTTAATGGGGAGAACCGGTTGAAAGTTTCTGTCGGCTGAATAAGCGACACCGGTTGAGCATTCCTACAGCATTTCCCTCCAGAAGCCATGAGAAAGATGTCCGGCTGCGGGGACCGTGCGAGGGGGTTTATACGAACGTTACTATCTGTACTTACTGGTGGCACAGACGCTGTTTCATCCTTTCCTACACTGAAATTACCCTTGCCTAACGATTGCGTCTGAAGCTGGGCTTGCAGCACAGCTATCCTTGCCGTAAGGCGATCGTTCTCCTGTATATTATAAGTACAACGACTGCAATTAGAAGGCATCATGTTAATGTTACTTAGCTTCGGCTGTTTGAAGTCCTGACGAACCATGTCCAGATAAAACCTCCGGGGTGAAAAAGTTTAATGAAAAAAAGTTGAGTGAGGGAAAAAGTAAAAATATACGGTAATGAAAAAGTAAAAAACCGTCAGGTAGCAAAGTAAGATCGGCAACAAAACGCACAGCAGCGTAAACAAGTCTGCAAGTTGTTTACTATAAACTATAAAAAGAGAGTGGCACACTCCATATATAAATTCCCAGTAATTTATTGGGTATTTACCAACATCTCAGCATCACTGTCACTTCTTCGGGATAATTTCATGAAAACTTGAACCAGGTTATGTAGACACACAGTGCAATTAGTGCAACCAATGACAATAGTGAGGGGTGTGTCATAATGATTAAGTTAATTAGGATGAATTAGTGAAACTGTAAAAAAAAACAATAGTTTATGGCATATTAAATATATTAGGCTATTGTTATCATATGCAAACATAATTAAATATTGTACATAATATTAGCATCAATATACATTATTGTTTAATTCAATTTCGCATATTTACTTGTTTCCTATTTCATTCCATATTTGTTACATGTAATCTATTGGTTCAACCTTAATGTATAATGAGCATCATCAACAGGGGGAACATATTAGTTGTACGCTAATAAGCTGTAGAAAGAATATATCAATTTATAAGACTTGTTCATAAAATAGAGAATTTTTCATAAGGGCTTGAGATCAATGTCAATATTTCAGACCACTAGGGGTCAATGTTTTTAGATAGGATATCCAGTAAGCCTCCCTTTGTAGTAGTAGGATCTCAATGTTTCCTCCTCTCCTTGGTAAAGCAACATGCTCAATGCCTGTGTATTTGAGGGAGGAGATTGGATGGTTAGCTTCAACAAAGTGAGCTGCTACTGGATAGTCAATGTTCTTACACCTGATTGAGCTGCGGTGTTCAGCTATGCGTTGTTATAATTGTATTTTTGTTTGTCCTACATAGGCTTTTCCACATGATCAGGTGATGAGAGAGATTACTCCATTGGTCTTGCATGAGATAATAGCCCTAGGATGTTTTTATAGTGTTATTACACTGTGCGCATGAGCCACATTTGTAGTTCCCATTTGGAATGGGTGTCAAGAGTGTCTGAGTGGGCTCAGGGAGATCTCACCAAGCTATCTCCAATATTGCAACCACAAAAGTTGTTTAAACATTGCAATTTTCACAGAAATCAGCCTTGTTTGCATAGCGATGATGAAAAGAACATAATTTAGGCAGTAATGATCTCCAAAATTAGAATCATAAGGTCATCACACCGTTGATATAGCAATGGACGCTAATAGTTTATTGAATCCCATTGTGACGTGGGGGGGGGGGGGGGGGGGGGGGCTGGGGGACATTATTTGGCAAGACACGCTAAATAATGTCACCCAGCCAAAAAGTGTCACCCCCCTGCGTCACAATGGAATTTGATGAGTTCTAGCTTCCGTTGCTAGAGCTGTTGCTAGAACTTGCAAAATTCTGACCGGGTTACGTAATGAACCAAAGCGTCCGTTGCTATGCTGGTTGCTTGGCTCTATTTTACTTGGATAGACCCATATCGATAGTATCTTTTAGGTCTTTTGCCGTAGGTATAGCCTGCCACTAATATTCTAAATTGCGGAGCATTTAATAAAACAACCACCTTTTCCTGTGAGCAAGACCTTCAATAAGCTAGTAGACTATGCAGAAAAAATTGTAGAGTTAATCATTGTTATAGCCTAGATCGCTTTATATAATCTTGGAAGGTATTTTTTCTAAGGCCAAGCAAACAAGGGGTAGCATATGCTTTTTGCCCGTCTCTATAACAAGGGTTAGGCCTATATCCTCACATACCCCCTCAATTCGAGCCCTGCTTTTAACCATAAGACATCTCCACAGAAATGTATAGCCTAAGGATTGCATGGTGACAGTGATTGTGTCTGTTAAACCGGTGAACATGTGGTACACTGGGAACTCTGAGGAAAACATTTGGTCAAATCATTACATCAGTGATTTTCAGGTCAGAGAAAGATGCCCAAATGTCTTCATTGGAATTCTGAGTTGGATGACATTTTTCAGAATTCCCAGTTGTCTTGAACGCACTGAAGTCGGAAGTCAGAGATTGGCGAGCTCTGACTTGTTTTGAATGCGGCACTGGAGACCTGAATAGGGCTTCTTCCAACAAAGCAGCCCTTGTGTCCATATTGATTTCAGAAATAGGCATATCTACACAGTAATGGTGGCTGGCTGACAATCAACTAGGCTAATAATTTTTGTATTGAGGTGAAATGCCTATTTTAGCTAAATCGACAAATGATACTGAATAGATTACTCTGGCAATTACATTTTTTTTTACAAAACCATGTTCATGTAGACGTTTGTAAGGCGTTCATGGTGAGATCTTTAATAATAAACTAAACGGACACTTAAACTAACACGTAAGTCTTGCCGTGTACACAACAGCAGTTTGGCGCTGTAGAAAAAAACTTGTCTCAATTTGACAGTCCATGTTAATTCATGCCAGTAATTTATTGCGCTAGGAAGATGTTAGGTGACTCTGTAAGAGGTACCAGTAGCTTCATGAGGCTTAATTCTGGCATGAATCACCCCCCATAGGTCTGAGAAGAACAAGATTGGCAGGGCAATTCAAGAATAGCCAATATGCACTAACATGGACTTGCTACTCTTATTTTACACTGTTTTTATTTCTTTACTTATCTATTGTTCACCTATTTTTTACTTAAAAATTGCACTGTTGGTTAAGGGCTTGTAAGTAACCATTTCACTGTAAGGTCTACACCTGTTGTATTCGGCGCACATGACAAATACACTTTGATTTGCATTGATAATATATTGGGCCTATAGCCACTGCACAAACCTCATTGGTATAGAACTGTTTTCAATTGGTTAATGTTGCATAGGATTAAGATTTTTAAAGTCATTTTTTTTTTAAATCTGAGCGGTAGATCTCTGATTTCATTTTGACTCAGAAAGTGATCTTGACTCAGAAAAGGTTGGTGACCTCCTCTACAACATTTGTAGAGTATGACCTTTCCACACACAGGAAGTGGCACAGGTCCTAATCCAGGCGCTTGCCATCTCCCGTCTAGACTACTGCAACTCTCTGATGGCTGGGCTACCCGCTTGTGCCATCAAACCCCTGCAACTTATCCAGAATGCCACAGCCCGCCTGGTGTTCAAACTTTCTGCAGTGCCTTCAGAAACTATTCATACCCCTTGACTTATTCCACATTTAGTTGTTACAGCCTGAATTCAAAATGGTTTAAATAGATGTATTTTCTCACTGATCTACACACAATACCCCATAATTTTCAAATTGATTGAAAATTAAATACAAAAATATCTAATTTACATAAGTATTCACACCCCTGAACCAATACTTTGTAGAAGCACCTTTGGCAGCGATTACAGCTGTGAGTCTTTCTGGGTAAGTCTCTAAGAGCTTTCCACACCTTGATGGTGCATTATTTGCCCATTATTCTTTTCAAAATTCTTCAAGCTCTGTCAAATTGGTTGTTGATCATTATTGCTAGACAACTATTTGTCTAGCAGGAACATTCTGTCTTCTTGCTCAGCAACTCCAGTGTAGATTTGTCCTTGTGTTTTAGGTTATTGTCCTGCTGAAAGGTGAATTCCTCACCCTGTGTCTGGTGGAAAGGAGAATCAGGTTTTCCTCTAGGATTTCATTCCATAGCACTAATTCTTCTATGAAAAAGCCAACTGACACTTACTCTTGTTACTGACTTGTTGCACCCTCAACAACTACTATGATTATTATTATTTGACAATGCTGGTCATTTATTAACATTTGAACATCTAGGCCATGTGCTGTTATAATCTCCACCCGGCACAGCCAGAAGAGGACTGGCCACCCCTCATAGCCTGGTTCCTCTCTAGGTTTCTTCCTAGGTTTTGGCCTTTCTAGGGAGTTTTTCCTAGCCACCGTGCTTCTACACCTGCATTGCTTGCTGTTTGGGGTTTTAGGCTGGGTTTCTGTACAGCACTTTGTAATATCAGCTGATGTTAGAAGGGCTATATAAATACATTTGATTTGAAGTTTGATTTAATTGAGAGCTATGGAACTAAAAGCTAAGCAGATTGACTAAGGAACATTCCATGTGGGTTATTTATTTACGGACACTGACAGTGCCATGTAGCATGGATAAGTAAACATTGATGTATACCAACAACAACAAAAAACTATTAAAGCAGGAATATTATTAACACCGGAGAAGTGTTAACAAGTCAGGTGAAGGGGGTCACATGTTTTACAAGAAAGAGGAATGTAACCTTTATTTAACTAGGCAAGTCAGTTAAGAACACATTCTTATTTACAATGACGGCCTACCCCGGACAGTTGTGTGTCGCCCTATGGGACTCCCAATCACGGCCGGATGTGGTTCAGCCTGGAATCAAACCAGGGACTGTAGTGAGGCCTCTAGACCACTGCGCCTCTCAGGAGCCCTGAGGAAGTGAATAAGAAATAACATACACCCATCCAGTACCGGCTGGGTCTAGCAGAACTCTACATACTAGGTTGGGTTTGCTCCTAGCAGAACTCTACATACTAGGTTGGGTTTGCTCCTAGCAGAACTCTACATACTAGGTTGGGTTTGCTCCTAGCAGAACTCTACATACTAGGTTGGGTTTGCTCCTAGCAGAACTCTATATACTAGGTTGGGTTTGCTCCTAGCAGAACTCTACATACTAGGTTGGGTTTGCTCCTAGCAGAACTCTACATACTAGGTTGGATTTGCTCCTAGCAGAACATTACATACTAGGTTGGGTTTGCTCCTAGCAGAAGTGAACGTCTGTGCCTCGCATACTCCCTCAAAAGACCTTTGTTTGAAAAACTAGTAAAAAGCGGCAGTAGTACTGTTTGTCCATCTTGTGACGCCGTAGCCAGCCTTCCTCAAAATAGTCAGAATTAACCTGAGAGAACTCAATAAATCTGTCATTAATTTTGGCGTTTTTTCCGAAGAGATCTTAGTCGCACAATTTGACATCTATCTAAGATGTTTGGTGGACTGCGGGGGTGGGGGGTCTCGGATGGTTAAGTGGCAGCTCTTGGAGAACTGTGGGGGGGGATCTTGGAGGGCTGGCGGTTGGGAGGTTGGGCTGGTGGCTGATGGATCGCTGGTTCGGGTCCCCGTTTTAGACCTTGTAGGAGATCTGTCGACGTGCCCTTGAGCAAGGTGTTGACCCTGGTTGCTTCTGTGTGTCACTCTGGATGGGAGTCTGTTAGATGACTAATGTGATGTAGTTGTTGAGCGGCTTCACCGCAAATATATTGTATCTTTGAAATATTCTATTATTTTTTAATTTTTTAATGTTTGGTGCAGTATTTTTCAATGAAAAAATGTGCGGGAAAACGAGTCTTCTCTCGTTGAATGACAAAACTTTAAGAAATGTATGCATTCACAAATTCATAGACAGATAGTTTGCAATTTGTTTGCAATTATACTGTTTAGAAACAATGGTGTAAAGCCTTATATTTTAGGTTGTGATGGGGACAGACCGTTGAACTAAGCTCATGAGATATTTATACGTTGTCTACTTCAAAAATCAATGGATATATATTATAGATGTACATATCCCAGATTGGCCCTTTAATAACAACCACTACTTTTAATTTAGTGGACACTGTAATCTGACCAATTACAGAAGATTTTTGTTCTGGGTTAACCAAGATTTAGAACACAGTAAAAATGTTAGCTGCAGTTTGAGGATATTTTTTTAACTAAAGTAAGGACAGTGATATTACAAGTGAAGTAGGAAGCCCAGGCTTCGATAGGCAACAAGATATTGTGTCATGAAATGAGTGTGAATATTTGGCCTGGCAAAGCGGTTTTATGGGCTGACTGAATGGGAGCTGATAATTATGAGTCAAGACAGAGTAAAAATGTATCTGACACCGAGACAAGACTGAGACACTCAATATGTGGTATCGAGACCAGACTTGAGTGCTACAACACAAGACTAAAAGTGGTAAAAGTAGTAGCCTACAATAAGGAAAACATCCAGGTAAACAGAAAGTGTCCAGATAACAATATTTTATAAATATTACGTGACGCTTACCTAGACACAATTGATGGGTCATATGAAATAAATGCCATAACCCACATCCACTTGTCAATATATGGATGGGTGTTATGACATTTCTTTCACATGACCCATCAATTGTGTCTGGGTAAGCGTCATCTAATATGTTTAAAATATTTTTATCTGAACACTCTGTTTACCTGGATTTTTTCCTTATTGTAGGATACTACTTTTACAACGGTACAGCCAAATGGTTACTTGCATAGTAGAAATATCAGAAACAGTGTCAATATAAATAAAATAATATACAGTATGTACAAGAACAATATCAATAACGATATCAGTGTCAGACGAGGTAGTAATATTTATTTATTTCACCTTTATTTAACCAGGTAGGCAAGTTGAGAACAAGTTCTCATTTACAACTGCGACCTGGCCAAGATAAAGCAAAGCAGTACGACACAGACAACAACACAGAGTTACACATGGAGTAAAACAAACCTACAGTCAATAATACAGTAGAAAAATAAGTCTATATACAATGTGAGCAAATGAGGAGAGATAAGGGAGGTAAAGGCCATAAATCGGCCATGGTGGCGAAGTAAATACAATATAGCAAGTAAAACACTGGAATGGTAGATTTACAGTGGATGAATGTGCAAAGTAGAAATACTGGAGTGCAAAATAAATAACTACAGTAGGGGAAGAGGTAGTTGTTTGGGCTAATTATAGATGAGCTATGTACAGGTGCAGTAATCTGTGAGCTGCTCTGACAGATGGTGCTTAAAGCTAGAAAGGGAGATAAGTGTTTCATATACATACAATCAGGGTAAAGTTGCTGAGCAGGAGGATAAAAAAAAAATTGTAGCAGCCTTCTTTTGTCCTGCTCCTGACTTTGGTGCAGGGCATGTGATGTCCATAGCCTCTTTGTCGCAAAACTCGCGGATCTTCTCAAAAACATAACTTTGTCTAGCTGTGTCCAGTCCAGGTGGTGCTTGTACAGGCAGATCATCCATTGGAGGAAGGATGTCAGCGTTGCGCAGCAGCTGAAACCTGGTCCCGACTGATTCCGAACGCTCCGTGGTGACAACAACACAAGGCTCCAGAGCATCGAAGCTGTAAAACAGGAAATAACTCTAACAAATTAGGACATTACAACCTTGCACAACATCAATTCTCCTCCCAAGCTTAAATAAGAAGAATAACCTCATACAATGCAATGAAAATGATATTCACCTGAAGTGCTGGTACTGCTTGAACTGTGGCAGCGGACTGAAGTACGGAGTCAGATGTTGTTGCCAGCCATAGCTTTCCACCAGCACCGTAACATCCTCCAGTCTAACCAGCTGTGGGATGTGATAACTCACAGCCAGACTACACGTACCTCTGGTTGGGGGCAGAGCTCAATAAAATAATATCCAGTGAGTAGAATAATAACCACATATGCAAAGGAAGAGATTATATATTTATACCTTTGTGTACCTTTTTTATTCATTTTTTATTTCACCATTATTTAACCAGGTAGGCCAGTTGAGAACAAGTTCTCATTTACAATTGCGACCTGGCCAAGATAAAGTAAAGCCAAGAGGTCGAAGGAATTGTCCGTAGAGCTCAGAGACAGGACCTTGTGGAGGCACAGATCTGGGGAAGAGTACCACAACATTTCTAGAGCATTGAAGGTCCCCAAGAGCACAGTGGCCTCTATCATTCTTAAATGGAAGAAGTTTGGAACCACTAAGACTCTTCCTAGAGCTGGCCACACGGCCAAACTGAGCAATCAGGGGAGAAAGCCCTTGATCAGGGAGGTGACCAAGATCCCGATGGTCACTCTGGCAGAGCTCTAGAGTTCTCTGTGGAGATGGGTGAACCTTCCAGAAGGACAACCATCTCTGCAGGACTCCACCAATCAGTCCTTTATGGTAGTGGCCAGACGGAAGCCACTCCTCAGTAAAAGGTACATGACAGCCCATTTGGAGTTTGACAAAAGGCACCTAAAGACTTTCAGACCATGAGAAACAAGATACTTTGATCTGATGAAACCAAGATTGAACTCTTTAGCCTGAACGCCTATGGTGAAGCATGGTGGTGGCAACATCATGCTGTGGGGATGTATTTCACTGGCAGAGACTGGGAGACTAGTCAGGATCGAGGCAAAGATGAACGGAGAAAAGTACAGAGAGATCCTTGATGAAAGCCTGCTCCAGAGCGCTCAGGACCGCAGAGTGGGGCGAAGGTTCACCTTCCAACAGGACAATGACCATAAGCACACAACCAAGACAACGCAGGAGTGGCTTTGGGACAAGTCTCTGAATGTCCTTGAGTGGCCCTGGCAGAGCCTGGACTAGAACCCGATCAAACATCTCTGGAGAGACCAAAAAATAACTATGCAGCAACACTCCCAATCCAACCTGACAGAGCTTGAGAGGATCTGCAGAGAGGAATGAGAGAAACAGCACAGGAAAATAATTCTATGAAATGTATGCATTCACTACTGTAAGTCGCTCTGGATAAGAGCGTCTGCTAAATGACTAAAATGGGAAATGAGAAACTCCCCAAATACAGTTATGCCAAGCTTGTAGCATCATACCCAAGGAGACTCAAGGCTGTAATCGCTGCCAAAGGTGCTTCAACAAAGTACTGAGTAAAGACTCTGAATACTTATGTAAATGTGATATTTCTGTTTTTAATTATTTATACATTTTCAAAAATTCCTAAGAACATGTTTTTATGGGGTATTGTGTGTAGATTGAAGGGGGAAAAAACAATTTAATAAATGTTTGAATAAGTCTGCACTGTAGATCTCCCCTGCAGCTGTGTCACGTCCTGACCAGCAGATAGAGCTGTTGTTGTAGTTTTGGGGTCAGGACGTGGCAGTCTTGTGTTCTGTGTTGGTCTTGTGGCTCCTAATCAGGAACAGCTGGGGATCGTTGTTCCTGATTGGGAGTCATATATGTAGGAGTATGTTTGTCACTTGGGTTTGTGGGTAGTTGTTTTTACACTGCGTGTATAGCCTGTAAAACTGCTACTGTTGTCACCGTCATTGTTTTTTCAAGTGGATGCTTTACTCTTTTTTTGGTAATAAAATAACCATGAGTATTCACATACCTGCTGCGCCTTGGTCCATTCATGAAGACAACCGTTACAAGCTGCTTGATTAAATATGTTTCTATTATACAATTAAATAGTCTCTGCCCTAATATTTGGATCTAATTTTCCACAACATTTATGCCGTGAACCAGATGATAACGTCCTGACTTTTTGATCCGTTTTCTCTAGGCTTGGACTCAGACATCCCTCTGGCCACAACTTAAAAAGGTAAGAGACTTTAATAAAAAAATATCTGTGAGGGACTGTCTGCTTTCCAGCAGAGCCTTAATAGTGAAAGATCTCTTGTCTTAATCATCCACAATATTTTGGGGTTCAATTTGGCAGAACTATTTTCCTATAATAATGATTCTGTCTGGTTAACATTGATCAATGGGAGCAAGCTGTTGTTTCCAGTAGTGGGAATCGGTTTGCCCACACGTAGGAATCGGTTTACCTACAATCATGTGATAGCAGTAATCAGGTAGCCTGCCAGTAGAAGTTGGATAGCCTACAAATAGATAAATAAATAAATAATCGGTTTGCACACATGAGAGGGTTAAGGAAGAGATTTGTTTAATGAAGTTGGTAAAAGTAAGTGAGAAGGTTGAAGATAATTACAGGAAGTTGACTGTAATTGTTAGGTTGGTAATAGGGTAAAGGTTGACTGTAATTGTTAGGTTGGTAATAGGGGAAAGGTTGACTGTAATTGTTAGGTTGGTAATAGGGGAAAGGTTGACTGTAATTGTTAGGTTGGTAATAGGGGAAAGGTTGACTGTAATTGTTAGGTTGGTAACAGGGGAAAGGTTGACTAATTGTTAGGTTGGTAACAGGGGAAAGGTTGACTGTAATTGTGATACTGTATTTATTAGTAGGAATCAGATAGTTTAGACTACTTTACAGCAGGAATCGGTAGGCCTGCATTGAAGGTACGGTTAATGAAGTTGATATAATTGTGTGGGCTGAGAGACGTAGTTGGATAAAGAGAGATGATAAGTGGTGTGAAAAGTATTCTGAGAAATGTTCAGTGGTCCCCTCACGGATCATGTGATTATGATACGGTTAAATGACTGTCTAAAGGGTCTGTGAACTAGAGTGTCAGACAAAGATTGGCACATTTTCTATGGTTTTAAAACAGATCCCAACGAAAAATAGAAATGCCATGTTAAATCAGCGCCTTCCTCAAGAATTAAATGAATACCCTACCCAGTAATACATTTTGAAGCAAAACCAATGCCCTGTTCAATAGGACCAATGAATGTTGAACATGGTTTTCTGTATTCACCCACTCAACCATTTAACTTGCTAGGTTGAGAATTGTACACTAAACTTAAGGCTACAATTTATTGTAGTCCTGATGGAGTTTTTCTTTATCCCCAACAATGAAATTCTGAACCAATTCGTGAGTAGTAGGCAAAATTTAACCACTCCCCGAGACGGAGTAGAAACTGTCTCTGTCTCTCAGTCTATTCTGTCTCAGGTGCCAGACTCATTATGGACAGAGCACTCCAATGACAGCAGGCTGATAGACAGTGCAAGCCAAGATATAATGAATGTCGATCCTAGAAAGAAACTGTCTAGTCTCTAGAGCTACAGTACCTTAAAGGGAAGTTCCCTCCAAAGTGAATCTCTCCCATTCTGAATTGGCCAATGTATTTTATAGTTTTGGCGCATTACATGTTAATCTCAAAATATACATTTAATGAGTGTGAAGCAGAAAGTGAACATCCAATGGAAATTGGTCATATATATTTAGAGTAACATCATTAGGGTAGACTAAAATGCAAACAATGCTTTCAAATAAGGTGAAAGTTAAAGTGGACAATGGTATCCCGGTGAACAGATGTTATCATGTTTGTTTTGTTTGTTTTTAAATCTTACAGTAGTGGTAAAAGCAGAACATTTCTTTTAGAGTGATACGTGTGTATTAGCAGTAGTGGTTAAAGCAGAGCATTGTTTGAGAGTGACCCATGTGAATTAGCAGTAGTGGTTAAAGCAGAACATTGTTTTAGAGTGATACGTGTGTATTAGCAGTAGTGGTTGAGAGGGTTTTCTTATTGGGAAGAAAGTAAAAGGTCCTAGTTGAAGGAAACAGATATGGAGACCAGTGAAAGTAACAAAGACAGTGATAACAAAAGTAAAATGGAGAGATTCATGGTACTCATGTGTTATCAGTTGATGTCAAATTGAATAAGTGTTGACAGTATGTGAATGGTAATATGTTATTAGTGGCATTCAGATAGCAGTCTAGTAATGCAATATCCAAGTAATTTGAAGAAACTAAGGTTTCAATACAAGGTCATGTGACGAACAGAGGGATTGAGCCATGGGACTGATTAGAGGCTGCCATCTGGTGTTTAGGTTAAAGATAAGCTTCCTGTGGACCCACAGATAAGAGTGGTACTCACTGATCAGGCTGTAAGGGATGCCGTGGGAAACTTTGGAACAGAGGTCTGAATAATTGAATAAAAAACATTTTTGACTATTTCCAATTATTATTTCTCAATTCGATAGTGTGAATAACACCAGTGATTTAAGTAAGAAGGTAACGTCATCTAAACCAATAATCTCTTTCCATTACGTGGAACACTGTCCACTATTGAAGTAGATCCAAATAAATGTTTTTTTACCAGGGCTGTGAAAAAAAAGAAAGCGCTGATAAGCCAGCGCCAACTGTTTGAAGGTGCTAGCAGATTTGTTGAACAACAGCTTTCCTATTTTGACGAGTTCATGTCCCAGGGACAGAAAGTACAGAACACAAGCCATACGTAAATGCAACAGGTCTAGATGATATGATTACAAGAAAGGGGCTTTGGGATTGTTTACTTTAGAAGGTGCCTATTTTGCTTAAAGGGACCCAGTATCACCTGATGTGTCTCCAGTATGATTAGATACACGTGGTTTTATCAAGGCTTTCTGCCCAAAATGCAGTAAACTTGTTTCAATAAGGGAGGATGGTATATATAGGCATAGTAATACTGAATGTTGCATTTTTAGGACTGATTAAGATTGAGAATGGCGAGGACTGATTAAGATGTAGCATAGTGATAACTAAGTACATGTTTATTTTCTCTTCCAGGACTGATGGAATGTCCACTACCAAGTTTTCTGATGAGTTTAACAATGATTCTGTATCTCTCCCTTTGAAAATCTTCCTGAGGCAGGTGCCTTGGGAGAGCAGTTAGTGAGACTCTGCAGTACTATAAAGTATAAAGGTACCTGGATCCAGCTGTTATGGGAGCGTCCAAATTATGTAAGGCCTGGCCATTTGTTGTTATTGTACTACGTTTTACCACACAGTCACCTGCATACACACACACCCACCCATCAATACGTATGAATATTTGTTAATGGTGTTAATACCATGCCTGATTTATTGTGTGGGGTATTGCTATTTGGGTTTAGTAGGTTCTTCATGGTTAGAAAGGATGCACTTTAAAAGGGCACAAACATTTAATTTACCGAAGTGTCTATTGTCTTAATTTCGGTTGAACACTAAGTTCTCCTGATGAGAAATATACTGAAAAACCCTATGTGAACCTGGTATATAGAATGTTTGACAAGTTTTACAACAATGAGCCTGAAATACAGGAAAAGAGAAGTGGAAGAACAGACTCAATTACACCCAGCCTCTTCCTAAACTCTCTGAACCAGGCCACCGCCCAGTGTTTTATCATCTGCTATCTAAGCACACCTTATCAGGAGACAAGATAACTGCAGAAAATGTACACATGGCCCTTCTCTAAACCTGCAAAGTTGCACTTTGGCAGAGCCTAAATTCATTCAGGTTCAGGAGTAAATGGATAAGACAGCAGCCAGTCCACAGCCCTGACTGACTCATAAGCAGCAACATGTTATGTATGTTAAGTATTTGTATGTTTATTTTCAGTTAAGTATGTTGTGTTGTATTATTAACTGACCACATATACACTTCCACCCTCAGTTTACTTCTCCTGTTCTCACCCATGGCCATGACCCAAAAGACAGAAATGAGGAGGCCCCATCTCTGCGCTGAAAGAAAGCTATTGATAAACCTTGCTGTCTCCCTGTATTGCCTCCCACAATTCATCCAGGGATTTGACAGGGCTGTAGAACTGCGTAGTGGGATTTTATCTGTGTATATTATATATACACCTCACATGCTACCTAAAATAAGACTATGCAATTAATATTACAAAGTATATCTGACTCTATTGAACATTATAGTAAAACGATGTGCAATCAAATATTATGCGTTTAGCTGACTGAAATCAAGAACGGGTCATGAGAAGCGAAAATCAAAGCAAGTGTTATTTAATAACTTTGTAAAATGAATGTATTCCCATACAAGGTATAAAGCTTAAGTTACAAGGCAATATATTAATAAAACTTAATTTGAGGGGATAAATCCCAAGGTTAACTTACAAGATGAAGCATGAACAAAGAGATGCCTACTATGTCAGATGCCTAGAAAATGTCATACAGGATAAGAGAGAGAACAACAGACCTTCATTCCATTTATAACATCTGAAGGTGTAACATTTTCAAACCAAAACCAACCACCATTGACCAATAAAACAATACCAATTTTACAGTAACCTGATCACCCAGGCCCCATCTCCACAGGGTGTTACAGCGTCTAACAGCTTGTGTGGGGGATGAAACCAATGTAAATAGACAATAAAACCCTTTTGCATCGAGTAATTTAGGAGAGAGCGTTCATGCTGTACAGATACAAGTTACTACAGAGATCATACATCCATATAGATGGCATGAAAGTTCTCCTCAGAGGACAAGTTTCAGATAGATACCAGACATGGCTGCTGTATGATTATTATATTACACATTCCAGTAGTCAGACCTCTGGATACTGTTGAGAGATGCATTTTGGCCCCTCAGAGGGGGGAAGGGCCTACTGGTCCTTGGGCATTGTCTTGAGCCATTTCCCATGCGGCCGGTGGTGACAAAGTGCACATAAATTAGGGCCGAATCTATAACAGTACAGCTAAGCAGATGGAATACTCATGCTAGGATATTAATTTATCTATGGTAGCAACGCATGGACATG
This sequence comes from Salmo salar, assembly GCF_965601325.2. Classification (NCBI taxonomy): domain Eukaryota; kingdom Metazoa; phylum Chordata; class Actinopteri; order Salmoniformes; family Salmonidae; genus Salmo; species Salmo salar. The sequence goes on along the minus strand of NC_138301.1, from coordinate 113,901,304 downwards.
TAATCATAAAATGTACCATTATTTATTGGTCTGGAATAGGTTGCTTGTATACAACTTTTTTGATAACATTTGTACTTTTTAAACTATAAAACTCATCCACTTGTATGGGATTTCTTAAAAATTCTAACACTCCCACTGTTATTTGATTTCTTTCCTTTATTTAACTGGGCAAGTCAGTTAAGAACAACTCCTTATTGATAATGACAGCCTAGGAACAGTGTGTTAACTGCCTTGTTCAGGGGCAGAAAGACAGATTTTTACCTTGTCAGCTCGGGGATTCGAACTAACAACCTTTCAGTTACTGTCCCAACACTCTAACCACTAGGCTACCTGCTGCACCGTTATAAACTCCCATGACTTCCAACATTCTATTCACTGTAAACAATGTAACTTTTGACACAAAAAAGCTCCTTTGAGCACCTTTCGAACAACTTGGACAAACATTTCAGTCTACTTCTCTGCTATTCAAATCTGAAATCAGAACAATAAATATATTCTACCAATCAAACGATAGTTGTTTTATTAACTGCATCAACAACAGTTTATCTAAACTTTTAAAAACAACTGACATTTTGACCACTTTCCCAAAAACGTGGACAAAAACTTAGAGTGAATGAAATGTTGGTCTACATCTCTGCTTTTCAAATCTCAAATCAAATATCTTCTACCAATCAAATTATAGCACTGGGGGAGCACATTAGACTGAGCTCACACCAACCCACTAAACGAACCCACTATAACAGTGGTCACCAAGCCACTAAACTAACCCACTATAACAGTGGTCACCAACCCACTAAACTAACCCACTATAACAGTGGTAACTAACCCACTATAACAGTGGTCACCAACCCACTAAACTAACCCACTATAACAGTGGTCACCAACCCACTAAACTAACCCACTATAACAGTGGTCACCAAGCCACTAAACTAACCCACTATAACAGTGGTCACCAACCCACTAAACTAACCCACTATAACAGTGGTCACCAACCCACTAAACTAACCCACTATAACAGTGGTCACCAAGCCACTAAACTAACCCACTATAACAGTGGTCACCAACCCACTAAACTAACCCACTATAACAGTGGTGTCGTGTCTTTGGGGTACCATTAAACTGAAGACATGTTTATCAATGAACTCCCTTTAATTATTATCACACGATTAAACTGATTCATCGTTTAATTGTAATTAACTAGGAGATCGGGGCACCAAGGAAAATATTCAGATTACAAAGTTATAATTTTCCTAATATAACTTTCCTATATTATAACATTATATATTATATTCTATTATAGTATAGGTCGATTATCTTCTGGTTTAAATGGTGTATTTTACCTCGCGTCCAGTCTCATTCCAAACGTCGTAAATTGTTGTATCTGCACGAACCCAGTCTTTACTAAGAGTCATCCATACATCAATTGTCTTAAAATCATTTATTTACTAAACTAAGTAATTCACAAAGTATACAAACAGTAATTATCATCACAAAGAATTGGTAGAGTAATGTGCCCTAGTGGTCTAAACAGGCATGGCTGGTCTGTCAGACAATGGGTCATAAACGGTCAGCTGAGGAGGTACACAGAGTTCATTAATACAATTGACAATTGAACGCTCACTCATTCGGGAACAATTGCAATCAATATATATTTACGCTCAGTGTGTCGTCGGGATCCTTGTTGGAGCGTCGTTCTGATGGAGAGTTCTCTCTCTCTCTCTCTCTCCTCTCTCTCTCTCTCTCTCTCGGTTAGAATGGATCTTTCAAAGCGACATTCATTAATGTCGTCATAGAATGGATGTTTCGTTGGTCTTCGCGTTCAATGATATAATTTACTTAGCTGCAGACTAATAATTAATATCAAAGACTTGTTCTTATTCTGTCGGTATCAATAGTCTAAAAGTTAACCACGTGGTATGGTTCACTTTCAGTAGATGGATTGGATGGTCAAACCTATTGGCCAACTTCTCGCAATGGAGTGGAGGCCTGGTCTCCTAGAAATGTAAATCAGGGTGTGTTTTATAGTGACCATAGAACAGGCTTGTCAAATGACGCCTGGTCCTGTCTGTGTCCCTGGGGGCGTGCCGATGACTGAGTTAAGCTTGGTACAGAAATCCAATTCTATCACATTAACATCAGTACATAGCATCTCAATGTATTACAAATAGCTTTATCCTTATTAATACATTCTATACAAACATGTGGATGCAATTCTCATCACTGAGGCTATTATATAAACCGTTTTATGGTAATATGGCTATATTATCTCTTCTGAGTATCACAAAATTGTACCAAGCGGACCAGTTCGTAGCTGGATTCTTCACCAATCTTCCATACCTTCTCCAGAAAACAAATGTCGCTTGGCTCCCCAATTCTGTGAGTTGGAAGAATTTCCTGTGTCTCTCTATGGGCCATGTGGCAAGAGATTCTCCTCTTAGAGTTTTTACAACCCTTTCACACAGGGCCTGGGTGGGGGAAGGTAGGTTGGGGGATGGTGCAAAGGGGGGAGGGGGTCAACTGTCCTCCCTGTACTCAAAGAGGCCAACGTCATGACATACCCCCCCTGGTGGTTTGGATCTTGTTTATCCTGCAAGTTACAAATCAACATAAAATCATGACCACGTGATGTCCCGTTGGTAGATCATTGTTGCAGTCCCCTCTGGTGGTTGAACTGTTATAGGCTCTCTGGAAGCGGAGCAGTCCACCACAAGGATGGGCAGTTGATGTCCGGTTGGTGGTCGCCGTTGCGATCTCCTCTTGTGGTGTACCTTGGTAGGTTCCCTGGAAGCTGCAAAGTACCCCAGGAAGGGCCAGGGGATGTCCCGGTTGTTGAACGCCGTTGCGCCCCCCCTGGTGGTTTACCTTGGTAGTCTCTCTGACAGCGGGCATGCCGCCACAAGGATAGGCCGTGGGTGTCCGGATTTGGGGTCGCCGTTCCGGGCCCGTCGTCCAGACTGGAAGATCTGGGCAGTAACTTAGGCAGATGTTAACAACGCACACACACTCATGAAATATATATAATTACATTCATTCCCCAATGAGCGGCGTTGTGGCACTAAGTGATGGTTGTATGGGGACTTTGTTTATGGCTCTATCACTTCCTAAGTGTCAAAGGAACTGAACCGAAAAGGAATGAAAGCATAAACAAAAAAATATACAAAATATAGTTCTCACACAAAAATCATCTAATTGGACTGTATTCTATATACGTCCAATGTTCTGGCAAAATGATTATCATGGCACTGTCTCTAATGCCATATCTAGGGTTTTTCCTACTTGGTGTGTTGCTTAGGCGCTATCCTAAGTTGATAACTATATGATAAGTCTACAGCTGTAATGCATTAGTTTTGGGTAGTCTACAGGGATGACCTATGGACTTCTAGGAAGAAAACTGGTGAGTGCTGTAGAGTCAAAGGCCTAGAAGTAAATGTTCAACTTTACTAAGGCTGGTATTTTGCTTGGGCCCTTAAGTGGTCCTAGCATAAATCCTAATTGGATGTTCCGTTGTGCATGTGCGTTTATGCTTACACAATCGCATATGTCAAGGGAAGAAAACCAAGTATCCGGGCAGATTACAACTTGTTCAGAATGAGTCTGACGTAGTCAGGTAATTTTCAGGTCAATGCCTGGAGGTCAGTCAGAATTGGTGTCAAGGGAGTCTGTAGTAGTTTTTAGTTGTAGTAGTCACTGTTTCTTCCACTTTTGTAGTGGCGATAGGTATGAAGTCTATTTCATAGCTATGTTATCCACGGAGGAGCTAACCTCACGACGGAAGTACTCTTTAAGTATTGGACCAGTCATACGTGGTGTGATCATGGTTCATGACTTCTAATAATTTTACTCCTGAATGGAGGGTCCTATTTATTAGTGACATGTGTGTTAACCATTGGAAGAGTGCACTGGAGATTCCCCTCCACGTGTTGCACTCTGAGTGACTCCTATGTCGCTGTTGTCAATGGTAATTTGATTGGTTAGGTCTCTAACCTTCTTACTGATTGTAGCGGGACTGACTGTTGCTAGTATTGGTACTGGTACTCAAGGGGACCAGTTATCCTACCGATTTATTCTGAAATATTATCTACCGGAACACATGATTGGAGCATTTTACTAGTTGTATTGTAGTTGAACCTACACATGGCAAAGAATGGTTTATTGATGCCATTTGTTTTGGAGGTGGACAAGTCCACTGGACTTCCTTTACGACCAGTGTGGTACACCTCAGTACTATCTTAGATGTCTTCTAAGATAATCCCCGTCTAGGGGCCTGTCTGCTCCTCACTGTTCTCATAGGGGAGTTTACAACTAGATTTGATTTATGCTCTGGCGGCCTCGTACGGTGTTGTCCGTAGTCTTGACCCCCCCACCGGCCTCGATGAGGCTCATCATGGGTCTGGGCTACTATCCCACCCCCTTTGTGCCTCGGGACCCCCCCACCAGCGGGTGGTGTTGGTGTACGATGCGCAAATGAAAAGGTAGGACCCTATGTACGAGTTGTCAGCGGCCGCGTCGCTCTACTTCCGGTTTGGAGCGAGCAGTCGCACTACGCTTCGCTCCACAGGTAATATTACACTTCACTACATTACAACGGCTTGATTTGTTTGATCTGAGCAATTCTTCTTAGCTAGCTACATAGCCGTCTTTGTATCAAAGATAATTGTGTAGTTTAGAGTAATTAGAGTAATTATCGAGGCTAGCTATCTTCGTCCTCCTAACGTAGTCAACACTGCTAGCTGCTAGCTATCTAGTCATCACTGCTAGCTAGCCAACTTCTACCGACTAGCAGCACTGTAGAAACTATTACATTACAACGTAACGACTTGATTAGTGTGGTGTTAGTGTTAGTGTTAGTTAGCCAGCTACATAGTTGTCTTTGCTGTCTCTGTATCTAAGATAATTGTGTAGTTTGAGTAATTATGGAGGTGAGCTAGCCAGCCGCGACGCGGCGCCAGACTTAGTCAACACACCTAGTCATCATTAACCCACTGCTAGCTAGCCAACCGTTACCGACTAGCAGCGCTGTAGATACTAATACTTTACAACCGAACGATTTGACTAGTGCAGTGTTAGCTAGCTAGCTACTTAGTTGTCTTTGTCATAGCTTGATAATTGTGTAGTTTAGTAATCACCGAGGTTAGCTAGCCAGCCATCGAGGTTAGCTAGCCAGCTATTTCCGTCCCCCGCGACGCCATTTTTCCTAACCCAGCCAACTATTACCGACGAGCAGCATTGTAGAAACTAAATACATTACAAGGAACGTCTTGATTAGTGTTATGTTAGCTAGCTAGCTACAAAGTTGCTTTGTATCATGACAAGGTGTAGTACTGAAACTATCGAGGTTACCTAGCCAGCTACACGTTCAAAGTCAACAACGCAGCCACTGCTAGCTAGCCTACTCCACCAGCCAGCAGTACTGTATCATTTTCGTCATTTTAGTCAATAAGATTTTTGCAACGTAAGCTTAACTTTCTGAACATTCGAAACGTGTAGTCCACTTGTCATTCCAATCTCCTTTGCATTAGCGTAGCCTCTTCTGTAGCTTGTCTACTATGTGTCTGTCTATCCCTGTTCTCTCCCCTCTGCACAGGCCATACAAACGCTCCACACCGCGTGGCCGCTGCCACTCTAACCTGGTGGTCCCAGCGCGCATGACCCACGTGGAGTTCCAGGTCTCCGGCAGCCTCTGGAACTGCCGGTCTGCGGCCAACAAGGCTGAGTTCATCTCAGCCTATGCTACCCTCCAGTCCCTAGACTTCCTGGCGCTGACGGAAACATGGATTACCACAGATAACACTGCTACTCCTACTGCTCTCTCCTCGTCTGCCTACGTGTTCTCGCATACCCCTAGAGCATCGAGCCAGCGGGGTGGTGGCACTGGAATCCTCATCTCTCCCAAGTGGACATTCTCTCTTTCTCCCCTGACCCATCTGTCTATCTCCTCATTTGAATTCCATGCTGTCACAGTTACCAGCCCTTTCAAGCTTAACATCCTTATCATTTATCGCCCTCCAGGTTCCCTTGGAGAGTTCATCAATGAGCTTGATGCCTTGATAAGTTCCTTTCCTGAGGATGGCTCACCTCTCACAGTTCTGGGTGACTTTAAACTCCCCACGTCTACCTTTGACTCATTCCTCTCTGCCTCCTTCTTTCCACTCCTCTCCTCTTTTGACCTCACCCTCTCACCTTCCCCCCCTACTCACAAGGCAGGCAATACGCTTGACCTCATCTTTACTAGATGCTGTTCTTCCACTAATCTCATTGCAACTCCCCTCCAAGTCTCCGACCACTACCTTGTATCCTTTTCCCTCTCGCTCTCATCCAACACTTCTCACTCTGCCCCTACTCGGATGGTATTGCGCCGTCCCAACCTTCGCTCTCTCTCTCCCGCTACTCTCTCCTCTTCCATCCTATCATCTCTTCCCTCTGCTCAAACCTTCTCCAACCTATCTCCTGATTCTGCCTCCTCAACCCTCCTCTCCTCCCTCTCTGCATCCTTTGATTTCCTCTGTCCCCTATCCTCCAGGCCGGCTCGGTCCTCCCCTCCTGCTCCGTGGCTCGACGACTCACTGCGAGCTCACAGAACAGGGCTCCGGGCAGCCGAGCGGAAATGGAGGAAAACTCGCCTCCCTGCGGACCTGGCATCCTTTCACTCCCTCCTCTCTACATTTTCCTCTTCTGTCTCTGCTGCTAAAGCCACTTTCTACCACTCTAAACTCCAAGCATCTGCCTCTAACCCTAGGAAGCTCTTTGCTACCTTCTCCTCCCTCCTGAATCCTTCTCCCCCTCCCCCCCCTCCCTCTCTGCGGATGACTTCGTCAACCATTTTGAAAAGAAGGTTGACGACATCCGATCCTCGGTTGCTAAGTCAAACGACACCGCTGGTCCTGCTCACACTGCCCTACCCTGTGCTTTGACCTCTTTCTCCCCTCTCTCTCCAGATGAAATCTCGCGTCTTGTGACGGCCGGCCGCCCAACAACCTGCCCACTTGACCCTATCCCCTCCTCTCTTCTCCAGACCATTTCCGGAGACCTTCTCCCCTACCTCACCTCGCTCATCAACTCATCCTTGACCGCTGGCTACGTCCATTCCGTCTTCAAGAGAGCGAGAGTTGCACCCCTTCTGAAAAAACCTACACTCGATCCCTCCGATGTCAACAACTACAGACCAGTATCCCTTCTTTCCTTTCTCTCCAAAACTCTTGAACGTGCCGTCCTTGGCCAGCTCTCTTGCTATCTCTCTCAGAATGACCTTCTTGATCCTAATCAGTCAGGTTTCAAGACTGGGCATTCAACTGAGACTGCTCTTCTCTGTGTCACGGAGGCTCTCCGCACTGCTAAAGCTAACTCTCTCTCCTCTGCTCTCATCCTTCTAGACCTGTCTGCTGCCTTTGATACTGTGAACCATCAGATCCTCCTCTCCACCCTCTCCGAGCTGGGCATCTCCGGCGCGGCCCACGCTTGGATTGCGTCCTACCTGACAGGTCGCTCCTACCAGGTGGCGTGGCGAGAATCTGTCTCCGCACCACGTGCTCTCAGCACTGGTGTCCCCCAGGGCTCTGTTCTAGGCCCTCTCCTATTCTCGCTATACACCAAGTCACTTGGCTCTGTCATATCCTCACATGGTCTCTCATATCATTGCTATGCAGATGACACACAATTAATCTTCTCCTTTCCCCCTTCTGACAACCAGGTGGCGAATCGCATCTCTGCATGTCTGGCAGACATATCAGTGTGGATGACGGATCACCACCTCAAGCTGAACCTCGGCAAGACGGAGCTGCTCTTCCTCCCGGGGAAGGACTGCCCGTTCCATGATCTCGCCATCACGGTTGACAACTCCCTTGTGTCCTCCTCCCAGAGTGCTAAGAGCCTCGGCGTGACCCTGGACAACACCCTGTCGTTCTCCACTAACATCAAGGCGGTGACCCGATCTTGTAGGTTCATGCTCTACAACATTCGCAGAGTACGACCCTGCCTCACACAGGAAGCGGCGCAGGTCCTAATCCCGGCACTTGTCATCTCCCGTCTGGATTACTGCAACTCGTTGTTGGCTGGGCTCCCTGCCTGTGCCATTAAACCCCTACAACTCATCCAGAACGCCGCAGCCCATCTGGTGTTCAACCTTCCCAAGTTCTCTCACGTCACCCCGCTCCTCCGCTCTCTCCACTGGCTTCCAGTCGAAGCTCGCATCCGCTACAAGACCATGGTGCTTGCCTACGGAGCTGTGAGGGGAACGGCACCTCCGTACCTTCAGGCTCTGATCAGGCCCTACACCCAAACAAGGGCACTGCGTTCATCCACCTCTGGCCTGCTCGCCTCCCTACCTCGGAGGAAGCACAGTTCCCGCTCAGCCCAGTCAAAACTGTTCGCTGCTCTGGCACCCCAATGGTGGAACAAGCTCCCTCACGACGCCAGGACAGCGGAGTCAATCACCACCTTCCGGAGACACCTGAAACCCCACCTCTTTAAGGAATACCTGGGATAGGATAAAGTAATCCTTCTAACCCCCCCTTAAAAGATTTAGATGCACTATTGTAAGTGGTTGTTCCACTGGATATTATAAGGTGAATGCACCAATTTGTAAGTCGCTCTGGATAAGAGCGTCTGCTAAATGACTTAAATGTAAATGTAATGAGAATGGCTGTAACCTTTCAACCAAATCTCCTGGTGTTTGTGCTTCAAAACGCTCAGTGGCTGTCGAGGCATGTCAGTCACCACCGCGTCCGCGTGTGGCAACCTCTTCATTACCTGCGAACTGAGATGAGGATATCGGTCTGTGATATCGCAAAGTGTTTCACCAGTGGGAGTCATCGGGTCAGTTGCTGGACTGACGCCATTAGTGTCATTGTAAGGGGTGACAGTCCCCAACAAAGCGGAAGGTGTATCATCGGAAGCAGAGTATACTCTGCACATCAATGTTTTTCTTGCTGAGACGGCCGCAGTGCTTGCGGAAGTGTCCAAAGGGCAAGAGTTCATCTCAACTATCGTATTGCACGACTGCAAGGAGGAGGGAAGTTGCTTATTCACAGAGACAGCTGGCTCGAAATCATGAAAAGAATGGTCAATCAGGTTGGCTGATGGAATGTGTCGAGATATCGTACTATCTCCGTGGATCGGATTTTGTACCAAGAGGTTTCTAAACATCTTTTTCCCAAGGAGTGCTTTCGACAGATACCCCTCGTGAAGGACTGCGTTGCAGCTAGCGTTAGGGGGAGACAGTGTGGTCAGTGGAGAAGACACTGTGGCCTGTGACCATACCTGGTTGGTTTTCCAATCCATCAATGGGAGTAACCGATCCATCAAGTCTGCTCCAAGTAGCAGGGTTACAGTTTCGAGGCTGGTAACATACACAGGGTGAATGAGCGATACGTCCTGGAAGTGTAGTTTCAGCATGACTCTCAATGTGAGAGGCGAGGTAGTCTGAGTGACCCCTCGAAGTTTAGTGTCGCATCGTTCCACTTTTAACCAACGTTTAGTTGGCTTCAAAGCCCTTTTGAGATCATCAAACAATGTTTGAGAGATGAGTGATATTGTCGCACCCGAATCAATTAGCGCATGACAAGCTAAGCAGTCCTCCAGGACTGTTTCCAGGTATGGCCGTTTAGATTCATGGTTAGTGGACATATTCCCCACAAAGTGGAGTGGTCGTTCGCAACGACGTGATGTGCCATTTCTGTTCAAGGTGGAAGAAGATTGACTTTTCCGATTTTGAGTAGGCTTGGCTATAACGAAGCGTTTGACCTTTTTCTTCGCAACTTTTGTATCAGAGTCTACAGACAAAGCCCGGGGGCTTGTTTCTTGATCAAGCGGGCTCTGGATAGGGTCTTGAATGAGAGCAGGAGAAATTTGAACTTTAACGTCCTTGCTATGGGTGTTAATTTCTGCGGACCTGGTGTCCGGTAATTCCCCGTCTAGTCCTTGTGACTTATCTTTTACCCTTTTCTCAAATTGTTCTCGCTTAAGTTCTTCCCGTAGTGGGACTTCTGGAGAACATTGGTCTACGTTTTGATCGTCCTTCAACCCTTTGTTACCCTTGTGCTCTGACACTTTTTGTGGGTTGGGTGCAGGAACGTAGCGAACAGGTCGATTGTAGCGGTACTCATGTTGATGGCTACGTACTTTACAGTTATTTCGACCGAGGAGGTTATTGGAACCATGGTTTCGTGGTAGAAACTGTTGTTGTGCGTCATCTCGCGACGCTCCAATACCTGATAATGCACCCTCTAACTGGAGTGAGTGCTCCTGGTCAAACTTCAAAACCGAGTGGTCAGGGATCTTAGCATTGTGAACTTTTGATGCCTCAAAAGCTGTGCTTGCAAGCTCTCTGAGTTGTAAGATAGGCAAGCCAACGTGGGCGGCAGGGCCCAAGTAGGTAATGAAGGTGGGATACATGTCCGACAAACATTTGTTTGAATGGTAACAGCTCTTCCATTCCTGTTTCAGTGAATAGGCCAAAGTAAGCTGAACGAAGCCTATGATAGTAAGCTTGTGGGTGTTCGTTCCGAGCTTGTTTGACGGTGTTAGCCAGTGAGCTATCGTGTTTGTGAGTCGCAGAACCACTGAATTCTAATTTCAAAGCTGTGGCAAGTTTAGCGTAGTCATTTAGCACGTGTTGCTGTTGTAGACGAATGAACCTCGTCACATGTCTATTCGACGTTCACTTCAACAGGTAAACCCTGTCAGAACCCATAGCGTTCGGGTAGCCACCCAACGCGTCCTCTATGTCAGCTAGGAACGTCTCAGTATCGTTTGGCTGACCTGGAACGGGGTCAAAGGTGGGGAAATTCTTGACGAGTTTGTCAAGGTATTCCGCGCCAAGCGGGCGGAGAGGGTTGGCTTCATCCTGTGGAGAGATTGGGGCCGAAAGGCCAAGAGAGGAAGCCAAGCCTTGTTGTTGTTGGCCAAGAGGCGCCATATTACTCAGTGCCGAAGGGCCAAGAGGAGAAGACTGAGGGACACATGAGGGAGGCAAGGTCTGAAACCTATTGTCTTCACTGTGAGTACAGGGCTCCGGTTGCTTGGATGGGTAGTCGCGCTGTGGAGCGTGACCATTCTGGATTTCCTCCAGATGGTACCTAAGGGTGGAATTCTGCTGCATTGCAGAGTCCACTTGAGCGCTTAGAGTACTGATTTTGGACACATGAGTGTCACACCTGCTCCTTTCGGTCTCAAACTTATCTGTCATGGTTTGCAGATACAGGTCTTGAGTATGGAGCGAGAGATTCAGTGATGAGATTTCCTCTGCTTGCTTAGAAATCAATATTTCCAACCTCATCACCTGAGTTCTCTCATCATTCATTTGGTCAGCGACTTCAATAAGTTCTGCTGATTTATCATCCAACTTTGTCACTGTGTTCATTAACTGATCGTCTTTGGTCTGCAGCGCTTTGAGGAGAACCGTGTTATTTTGAGTAACATTCAACAAAACAGCATGCATGTTGTCAAGTTGAGCGCTCCTGTTTGTAGATAACTCTTCAGATTTATCTAGTTTGGCGTGGACATCATCGTATTTAGTTTTGGCTAAATCGAGTTGTTCCTGTAGCATATGATTTTGTTCCTGTAGAAAACGATTTTGTTGAAGAGCTTGTGCTTGTTCATCGTCATACGTTTTTGCAATTACATTTAATTGTTCAGTTTTCGAACACAGTTCCATAGCTAGCAGAATTTTTCCCTTGTCTGCATTGGTCATTGGTTTCCCGGTTCTCTCCACCTGTCCCTTTATGTCTACCGTTACCTGCTCGTGCTTCAGCTGTGCACTGCGGTATTGGACAGATGGCAATCTCGGATGGCAAGACATCAGAGCTAGACTGGAGAGAACCTTTACGAGGCCTGCGCCCGATGGTTGATTTTGGAAAACATTGTTGTCTGCTTTTCCACTAATGGCATAATTAGGGTTGTTATCGCTGCTGAAGTCAGAGATCAATCCATTTACGGGTGGAGGTTCACTAATTAGCGGGCGAGTGGGGACCACCCCCTCTGATAGCTTGCACATTATTAGAACATTTGAAAAGAAAAATGTTTTTCCTAATTTTCCAAAATTTGGTTTTGGAATGTGGGGAGCTGCAAAGACGATTTTAATCTATTTCTAGACGTTAATGAACCATCAGTACTGTACAGTACTGTGGAAGTTGGACGTGAATGAATTTGCAAAAGCAAATTGAATTAATCAATGCCAATGATTAGTCCTACCTGGGTAGGCTATCTGGGTATTAAACTTGAAATGACCTGAGAGGTTGCTTCATCCAGGTTAATATGCAAAGTTTAAGTTGTCTCATTTAATTGGAAGAACCTAGAAAGGTATGTTCGACAATTTAACTTATTAAATTGAATGAGACGATAATCCATACAATCTCCATTGATTGGATATCATAAGTGTAAACCGTAGGTCAAATGTTGGGACCCTTCACCACTAGGGTACGCTCCTCCCTGGGGCTGACGCCACATGGGATTCACTCCCGTGAGTAATGGGTTTGGTGACTGTGCTTTGCTAAAGCAGATTTTACTGATTAATCTATTTATGATATATCAAACCTGTATAGGCTATCTGGGAATTAACTTTGAATTACCTGAGAGGTTGCTTCATCAAGGTTAATATGCCAAGTTTAAGTTGTCTCATTTAGTTGGAAGAACCTAGAAAGGTATGTTCGTCAATTTAACTAAATACATTGAATGAGGCAATGATACCCAAGCAATTCAGATTGCGGGGTTATCATAACAGTAATGTAGTTTAAATGTTTAGGGTACATTCACCACTATACTTTCCCTTAAGGCTGAGGCCACATGGGGTTCACTCCAGTCAGTAATGGGTTTTACTGAATGTGCTTTGCTAAAGCAGATTTTACTGATTAATCTATTTATGATATATCAAACCTGTATAGGCTATCTGGGAATTAACTTTCAATTAACCTGAGAGCATTGCTTCATCTAAGTTAAGTTTGGAAAAAGTTAATCATGTCTCATTGTAGACGCCCAATCAATTTTGGATATTATTTAAAAGATCCACTTGAAAAGGTAAATCTGGCAATTTCACTTGTTAGTTAAATTGAATGAGACTTCATATCAAGTCAATTGCGATTGTCTGGATATCTTAACGTGCTCCACGTTTGGATTTCCCCTAGAGATGTACTGGCAATTCTTTGCCACCAGGTGAGGTACAAAGGTCGGGACTTCCGTCGCGCCAGGCGGAGAGATTAAAACGTGGCACAGGGAGAGGAAATGTTCCCTCTCTGTTAGCTTGCCCGTAATGCTAAGCTATTGCTACTTGGTTCAGGAGTATCCTTCCAAGCACCAAAATAGGATCCTTTCACTATGGAAAGGGTGGGTTTTCTAGTGACGTCTCACCTTAACCCCATTCAGCATATTCTGCTAGCGTTTATGTTGACCGGAGCGACACGGTACTTAAATACAGATACGCATACGGTCTGCCCACACTGTCTTAGTGCGGTAGGCAAATTATTCGGCTCGGTTACCGGACAGTTAACTTCTCATTTCTAACCTTACTCTAGAAGTTAATATTGACCGACAGAAATAGTACCGTTTGGCCTAACGGACTACATCTGGAATTTATCCCTCACTGCTATCGAGATAAGACCGGAGCCACTCTAAATAGCTTCTCCCAATGGAAAATACACAATCACTTTGTTTAGATAGCAGGCTGTTTGTACAATTCTGTTTGCACAATTGATATATAGAATTTCACAGCAAAGTCCAATTCTATCTTAGATGCCTCACACGGGGCACCATATATGTCGTGTCTTTGGCGTACCATTAAACTGAAGACATGTTTATCAATTAACTCCCTGTAATTATTATCACGCGATTAAACTGATTAATCGTTTAATTGTAATTAACTAGGAGATCGGGGCACCAAGGAAAATATTCAGATTACAAAGTTATAATTTTCCTAATATAACTTTCCTATATTATAACATTATATATTATATTCTATTATAGTATAGGTCGATTATCTTCTGGTTTAAATGGTGTATTTTACCTCGCGTCCAGTCTCATTCCAAACGTCGTAAATTGTTGTATCTGCACGAACCCAGTCTTTACTAAGAGTCATCCATACATCAATTGTCTTAAAATCATTTATTTACTAAACTAAGTAATTCACAAAGTATACAAACAGTAATTATCATCACAAAGAATTGGTAGAGTAATGTGCCCTAGTGGTCTAAACAGGCATGGCTGGTCTGTTAGACAATGGGTCATAAACGGTCAGCTGAGGAGGTACACAGAGTTCATTAATACAATTGACAATTGAACGCTCACTCATTCGGGAACAATTGCAATCAATATATATTTACGCTCAGTGTGTCGTCGGGATCCTTGTTGGAGCGTCGTTCTGATGGAGAGTTCTCTCTCTCTCTCTCTCTCTCTCTCTCTCTCTCGGTTAGAATGGATCTTTCAAAGCGACATTCATTAATGTCGTCATAGAATGGATGTTTCGTTGGTCTTCGCGTTCAATGATATAATTTACTTAGCTGCAGACTAATAATTAATATCAAAGACTTGTTCTTATTCTGTCGGTATCAATAGTCTAAAAGTTAACCACGTGGTATGGTTCACTTTCGGTAGATGGATTGGATGGTCAAACCTATTGGCCAACTTCTCGCAATGGAGTGGAGGCCTGGTCTCCTAGAAATGTAAATCAGGGTGTGTTTTATAGTGACCATAGAACAGGCTTGTCAAATGACGCCTGGTCCTGTCTGTGTCCCTGGGGGCGTGCCGATGACTGAGTTAAGCTTGGTACAGAAATCCAATTCTATCACATTAACATCAGTACATAGCATCTCAATGTATTACAAATAGCTTTATCCTTATTAATACATTCTATACAACCATGTGGATGCAATTCTCATCACTGAGGCTATTATATAAACCGTTTTATGGTAATATGGCTATATTGCCTCTTCTGAGTATCACAAAATTGTACGAAGCGGACCAGTTCGTAGCTGGATTCTTCACCAATCTTCCATACCTTCTCCAGAACACAAATGTCGCTTGGCTCCCCAATTCTGTGAGTTGGAATAATTTCCTGTGTCACTCTATGGGCCATGTGGCAAGAGATTCTCCTTTTAGAGTTTTTACAACCCTTTCACACAGGGCATGGGTGGGGGAAGGTAGGTTGGGGGATGGTGCAAAGGGGGGAGGAGGTCAACTGTCCTCCCTGTACTCAAAGAGGCCAACGTCATGACAGTGGTCACCAACCCACTAAACTAACCCACTATAACAGTGGTCACCAACCCACTAAACTAACCCACTATAACAGTGGTCACCAACTCACTAAACTAACCCACTATAACAGTGGTCACCAACCCACTAAACTAACCCACTATAACAGTGGTCACCAACTCACTAAACTAACCCACTATAACAGTGGTCACCAACCCACTAAACTAACCCACTATAACAGTGGTCACCAACCCACTAAACTAATCCACTATAACAGTGGTCACAAACCCACTAAACTAACCCACTATAACAGTGGTCACCAAGCCACTAAACTAACCCACTATAACAGTGGTCACCAAGCCACTAAACTAACCCACTATAACAGTGGTCACCAACCCACTAAACTAACCCACTATAACAGTGGTCACCAAGCCACTAAACTAACCCACTATAACAGTGGTCACCAACCCACTAAACTAACCCACTATAACAGTGGTCACCAAGCCACTAAACTAACCCACTATAACAGTGGTCACACCGGAAAGGGATTCTCAGTATTTACCCCGAAAGGAACTCAGGATATACCGGAAAGGAACTTTCAGGATATACCGGAGAGGGTCTCAAAGATTTTACAATCACACAGTCCTTTTATATACTTCATCTACACAAAGAGCTGCTTACCCCTCCAAGGGGGAGGCAACCTTACAAAAGATATTGAGGGATAATTGTCTTCATTTCCTTAGAAAAATAATACAAATGAGAACAGGTTCTAACCAATTCTCACAGACTATACAGTGCATTCTGAAAGTATTCAGACCTTATTTCTTCCCTAATCAATCCACACTCAATACCCCATAATGACAAAGTGAAAACAGGTTTTTAGACATTTTGGCAAATTGAAAACAGAACTACCTTATTTACATAAGTATTCAGACCCTTTGCTATGAGACTTGAAATTGAACTCCGGTGCATCATGTTTCCATTGATCATCCTTGAGATGTTTCTACAACTTGATTGGAGTCCACCTGTGGTAAATTCAATTGATTGGGCATGATTTTGGAAAGGCACACACCTGTCTATATAAGGTCCCACAGTTGACAGTGCATGTCAAAGCAAAAAAACAAACCATGAGGTCGAAGGAATTGTCCGTAGAGCTCCAAGACAGATCTGGGGAAGGGTACAAAAAATGTCTGCATCATTGAAGGTCTCCAAGAACACAGTGGCGTCCATCATTCTTAAATGGAAGAAGATTGGAACCACAAAGCCTTTACCTAGTGCTGGCCGCCAGGCCAAACTGAGAAATCGGGGGAGAATGGCCTTGGTCAGGGAGGTGACCAAGAACCCGATGGTCACTCTGAGTTCCTCTGTGGAGATGGGAGAACCTTCTAGAAGGACAACCATCTCTGCAGCACTCCACCTATCAGGCCTTTATGGTAGAGAGGCCAGATGGAAGCTACTCCTCAGTAAAAGGCACAAGACAGCCCACTTGGAGTTTGCCAAAAGGCACCTAAAGGACTCTCAGACCATGAGAAACAAGATTCTCTGGTCTGATGAGACCAAGATTGAACTCTTTAGCCTGAATGCCAAGCGTCACGTCTGGAGGAAACCTGGAACCATCCCTACGGTGAAGCATGGTGGTGGTAGCATCAAGATGTGGGGATGTTTTTCCGCGACTGGGACTTGGAGACGAGTTAGGATTGAGGGAAAGATGAACAGAGCAAAGTACAGAGAGATCCTTGATGATAACCTGCTCCTCAGACTGGGGTGAAGGTTCACCTTCCAACAGGACAATGACCATAAGCACACAGCCAAGACAACACAGGAGTGATTTTGGGACAAGTCTCTGAATGTCCTTGAGTGGCCCAACCAGAGCCCGGACTTGAAGCCGATCTAACATCTCTGGAGAGACCTGAAAATAGCTGTGCAGCGATGCTCCCGTCCAACCTGGCAGAGCTTGAGAGGATATGCAGAGAAGAATGGGAGAAACTCCCCAAATACAGGTGTGCCAAGCTTGTAGAGTCATACCCAAGAAGACACGAAGCTGTAATCACCGTCAAAGGTGCTTCAACAAAGTACTGAATAAAGGGTCTGAATACTTCTGTACATGTGATATTTCAGTTTTTACATTTCTAAAAACCTGTTTTTGCTTTGTCATTAGATTGGTGAGGGGGAAAAAACAATTTAATCCATTTTAGAATAAGACTAACATAACAAAATGTGGAAAAAGTCAAGGGGTCTGAATAATTTCTGAATGCACTGTATATCTAAAATAGAGGAGACATGGGATATTTAAAGCCTAACCAGAGGAAACTATGTTTCCACCTGGCTAGGCTTTAGTGCCCGAAAGATAATGAGCAATTAAGAAATCACTCCTCTGTGTGGTATGTAAAGAGGTTACTGAACAGGTGTGGAAAATGACCAGTGACTAGTACTATTCAACTCAAGCATTTACATAGCATTAAGTCTGTAACAAAACCATTTTGTACCCACAACACAAAATTCTACAACTGGCTCGTTTCGTCTCTTGTCGTCTTTCCTTGTGTTGGCTGTTGTATCTGAACCGGGCTTAAAATAGCTGTATAGTATGATTGGTGTAAGATATTTCGAATAGCAGAGAAGCAGCCTAAGTTTTTATTTAACTTGTTGGTAAAGCTCTCAACTTAGCTGATTTGTGTTACATTATTGTGATTAGAATGTTAGAAGTCATGACAGTTTTTAACAATGGTAGCTTTGGAATTTTGAAGAAATCCCATAAAAGTAGATTTGTTTTTTTAGAAGGTCAAAAAGTTTAAAAAGTATAAATGTTATCAAAAGCAAGTTTATCCAGACCGATCTACACGTTTTAAAAGTGTGAATGGTGTTTCTAAGATGTAATGTAGTGGTCGACAGACTAAAAAGTCAGAAATAAATTGTTCAATAATAAAAGAAAAAGGGACTTCTTGAGCAAATCCCATTAATAATCTGGATTAATGATTATCACCATCCCTTATATATCTCAAGTTTGTGTATTTCCGAGAGCTTTCTAGTGACATTGTACTCATAGTCTCCAGGGTGTGGTCCAGTCTTGAGCTTTTTATTGGTTAGTGTTTCCCAGTAGTGGTGCCAGTTCCCATTTCTGTCTTTCCCAAATCCATACACATTCACCTGCATTGGAATTAAGTGTTTAGAGAATTAGTTTAATAACAGTGTTTACAGAAGTTTTATGTATGGCAATGTGATATATTGTGTATGCAGCCTATAGGCCTACATGATTTGGGTGTTAGTGTTATATATGCATTGCGTGGTGTAGCATACAGTCTGTCTTGTAGTGAGCTGAGAAAGTACCATTCCTAGCAGAGCATGTTTTGGTATTGCTAAACACTGCACAATTTAAACACTTTGCTCTCCAAATACTCTTTCCCCGACACTCGTGTAAATATTGTACTGTAAATTATTGAGTCTTCCTGTATTTATACTTATGAAAATGTTTATTCTGTTCCATTGAGCTTAATTTTTACTTATTTCTTATTGTTGTTGCATTATCGAGAGGGAACCTGCTAGTAAGCATTTCATTGGACTGTGTACACCATGTGTATCCTGCGCATATGACACAACTTGAACTTGATGTGTGTTGATATGTATAACGTCTTACCTCGTCACAAATGTGTAGGGCTAATATCAAAGCCATGAATCCGGTGGAGGGGTATTTGCCGTAATAGTCAAGCCAGACTTCATGAACATATTTCATGAACACAGGATTCAGAACCAAAACCTGCATGGAATATATTATACATAAACAGCATGATTTAATTAGAAAATGCAATGCAAATAGTCTGGGTAGCCATTTGACTAGATGTTCAGGAGTCTTATGTCTTGGGGGGTAGAAGCTGTTTAGAAGCCTCTTGGACCTAGACTTGGCGTTTCGGTACCGCTTGCCGTGTGGTAACAGAGAGAATAGTCTATGACTAGGGTGGCTGAAGTCTTTGACAATTTTTAGGGCCTTCCTCTGACACCGCCTGGTATAGAGATCCTGGATGGCAGGAAGCTTGGCCCCAGTGATGTACTGGGCCAATCGCACTACCCTCTGTAGTGCCTTGCATTCGGAGGCCGAGCAGTTGCCATACCAGGCAGTGATGCAACCAGTCAGGATACTCTCAATGGTGCAGGTGTAGAACCTTTTGAGGATCTGAGGACCCATGCCAAATCTGTTCAGTCTCCTGAGGGGGAATAGGTTTGTCGTGCCCACTTCACGACTGTCTTGGTGTGTGTCACGCTTGTCGTATGATGAAGGAGACCAAGGCGCAGCGTGTGTATCGTTCCACATTTTATTTTAACTGTGAAACTATGCAAGACATACTAATAAACAAAACAACAAACCGTGACGAAGAGGTGCAACATACACCAACTCAAAATAATCTCCCACAAACCCTAGTGGGAAAAACAACAACTTAAATATGATCCCCAATTAGAGACAACGATGACCAGCTGCCTCTAATTGGAGATCATCCCAACAACAACAAAAAAACATAGAAATACAGAGACTAGACCCAAACAACACAGAAAATGTAAACTAGACAAAAACCCCTGTCACGCCCTGACCTACCATAGAAAATAAAAGCTTTCTATGGTCAGGACGTGACAGTGTGCTTGGACCATGTTAGTTTGTTGGTGATGTAGACACCAAGGAACTTGAAGGTCTCAACCTGCTCCACTGCAGCCACGTTGATCAGAATGGGGGCGTGCTCGGTCCTCTTTTTCCTGTAGTCCACAATCATCTCCTTTGTCTTGATTACGTTGAGCGAGATGTTGTTGTCCTGGCACCACACGGCCAAGTCTCTGACCTCCTCCCTATAGGTTGTCTCGTTGTTGTCGGTGATCAGGCCTACCGCTGTTGTGTCATCAGCAAATTTAATGATGGTGTTGGAGTCGTGCCTGGCCGTGCAGTCATGAGTGAACAGGGAGTACAGGAGGGGGCTGAGCATGCACCCCTGAGGGGCCCCTGTGTTGAGGATCAGCGTGGTGGATGTGTTGTTGTTGGTGGCCCGTCAGGAAGTCCAGGATCCAGTTGCAGAGGGAGGTGTTTAGTTCCAGGGTCCTTAGCTTATTGATGCGATTTGAGGGCACTATTGTGTTGAACGCTGAGCTGTAATCAATGAATAGCATTCTCACATAGGTGTTCCATTTGTCCAGGTGGGAAAGGGCAGTGTGGAGTGCAATAGAGACTGCATCATCTGTGGATCTGTTGGGGCAGTATGCAAATTGGAGTGGGTCTTGGGTTTCTGGGATAATGGTGTTGATGAGAGCCATGACCAGCCTTTCAAAGCACTTCATGGCTACAGACTTGAGTGCTATGGGTCGGTAGTCATTTAGGCAGATAACCTTAGTGTTCTTGGGCACAGGCACTATGGTGGTCTGCTTAAAACATGTTGGTATGACAGACTCGGACAGGGAGAGGTTGAAAATGTTAGTGAAGACACTTGCTAGTTGGTCAGCGCATGCCCGCAGTACATGTCCTGGTAATCCGTCTGGCCCTGCGGCCTTGTGAATGTTGACCTGTCTAAAGGTCTTACTCACATCGGCTGCGGACAGCGTGATCACACTGTCTTCCGGAACAGCTGGTGCTCTCATGCATGTTTCAATGTTATTTGCCTTGAAGTGTGCATAGAAGTAGTTTTGCTCGTCCGGTAGGCTCTTGTCACTGGGCAGCTCTTGGCTGTGCTTCCCTTTGTATTCTGTAATGGTTTGCAGGCCCTGCCACATCCAACGAGTGTCAGAGCCGGTGTTAGTCCTGTATTGATGCTTTGCCTGTTTGATGGTTCGTCGGAGGGCATTTCTTATAAGCTTCCGGGTTAGAGTCCCATACATTGAAAGTAGAAGCTCTAGCCTTTAGCTCAGTGCGGATGCTGCCTGTAATCCATGGCTTCTGGTTGGGGTATGTACGTATGGTCAATGTGGGGACAACATCATCGATTCACTTATTGATGAAGCCAATGACAGATGTGCTGTACTCCTCAATGCCATTGGAGGAATCCTGGAACATGTTCCAGTCTGTGCTAGCCAAACAGTCCTGTAGCTTAGCAACTGCTTCAACTGACCACTTTTTTATTTATCTAGTCACTGGTGCTTCCTGATTTAATTTTTGCTTGTAAGCAGGAATCAGGAGGATGGAATTATGGTCAGATTTGCCAAATGGAGGGTGAGGGAGAGCTTTGTATGCATCTCTGTGTGTGGAGTATAGGTTGTCCAGAGGTCTTTTCCCACTGAATGCACATTTAACATGCTGATAGAAATTTGGTAAAACTGATTTAAGTTTCCCTGCATTAAAGTCCCCGGCTACTAGGAGCGCCAAAGTTTTCTTGTTTGATTATGATGGAATACAGCTCATTCAATGCTATCTTAGTGCCAGCCTCTGACTGTGAGGGTATGTAAACAGCTACAAAGAAAATAGATGAAAACTCATGTGGTAGGTAGTGTGGCCTGCAGCTTATCATGAGAAACTCTACCTCAGGCGAGCAATAGCTCGAGACTTCCTTAGATATCGTGTACCGGCTGTTGTTTCCAAAAATACATAGATCGAAGCCCCTTGTCTTACCAGATGCCGCTGTTCTATCCTGCCGGTACATCGCAACAGGAAATGTGAATTATCATGTGGATAATAATGAATTAACTTTTTTGGAGGAGTTGATACGTTTTACATGTTTTTTAGCCTGTAATACAGCGGTTCACAAAGTTTTTATAGTCCCATAGTCCCATACCCCTTCAAACATTCAACCTCCAGCTGCATACCCCCTCCAGCACCAGGGTCAGCACACTCTCAAATATAGTTTTTTGCCATCATTGTAAGCCTGCCACACACACACTATACGACACATTTATTAAACATAAGAATGAATGTGAGTTTGTCACAACGTGGGAAGTGACAAAGAGCTCCTATAGGACCAGGGCTCAAGTAATAATATAGTAATAATCAATCATTTTGCTCTTTATTTAACCACCTTACATATAAAACCGTATTTGTTCATTGGAAATTGTGAATAACTCACCACAGGTTAAGAAGGGTGTGTTTGAAAGGATGCATATTACTCTGCAATGTTGGGTTGTATTGGAGAAAGTCTCAGTCTTAAATCATTTTCCACACACAGTCTGTGCCTGTATTTAGTTTTCATGCTAGTGAGGGCCGAGAATCCACTCTCACATAGGCACGTGGTTGCAAAGGGCAACAGTGTCTTAACAGCGCGATTTGCCAAGGCAGGAGCCTCATCAAAATCTGGCAAGGGCTTCTGATTAAATTTTCACAGAACCGCTTGTTGCAATTTCGATGAGGCTATCTTCTTCAGATATCGGTAAGTGGACTGGAGGCAGGGCATGAAAGGGCTAACGAATCCAGTTGTTTGAGTCACCCGTTTCGGGAAAGTATCTGCGTAATTACGCACCCAACTCACTCAGGTGCTTCGCTATATCACGTTTGACATTGTCCGTAAACGTGAGTTCATTTGCACACAAAAAAATCATACAATGATGGAAAGACCTGTGTGTTGTCCTTGTTAATGGAGACAGAGAAGAGCTCCAACTTCTTAATCATAGCCTCAAATTTGTCCCGCACATTGAATATAGTTGCGGAAAGTCTGTGTAATCCTAGATTCAGATCATTCAGGCGAGAAAAAACATCACCCAGATAGGCCAGTCATGTGAGAAACTCGTCATCATGCAAGCGGTCAGACAAGTGAAAATGATTGTCAGTAAGAACTTAAGCTCGTCTCTCGATTTTAAAAAAACGCGTCAATACTTTGCCCCTTGATAACCTGTGCACTTCTGTATGTTGTAAAAGCGTTACATGGTTGCTGCCCATATCATTGCATAGTGCAGAAAATACACGATTTCAGGGGACTTGCTTTAACAAAGTTAACTATTTTCACTGTAGTGTCCAAAACGTCTTTCAAGCTGTCAGGCATTCCCTTGGCAGCAAGAGCCTCTAAGTGGAGGCTGCAGTGTACCCAGGTGGCGTGGGGAACAACTGCTTGCACACACATTACCACTCCACTATGTCTCCCTGTCATAGCTTTTGCGCCATCAGTACAGATACCAACATGAGCAGTAGCTACGTTTGGCTACATACGGACCGTTAGTGGAATTTCTGCAAGAGAGTAATGGTTTATGTGATTGGATGTTAGTTTTTGACTAGGCTACCTGTATTTGACATTGTGTTGTCATTTCGCTGAACACTAGATGGTTTAATTTTATTTTTGGCAGTGAAACGAGGCTACTCAGGCGAAAAAAAACCTTGCCCAAATGTATAAATGGACTATTTGAAAATGTGAAGAATATTTTATTTTATTAAAAAAATAAATGTGAATCACATTTTTATTTGTGTATACCGCGACGGCATTGCGCGTACCCCTACAGGAGGTCTTTTGTCTCTTGCTAGGCCGTCATTGTAAATAATAATTTGTTCTTAATTGACTTGCCTGATTAAATAAAGGTTAAATCAAAATAAATAAAATCAAAGTCAAATGAAATCAAATGAAGATCCTACATCGGTACTGATGGGCCTCTTCACCTGTAGCATTTTCATAAAATGAACATGGCGCAAGGGTCCCCCCCAAAACAAAAGGAGTGTCAATGACATCATCCCAGGTGCTTGAATTGTGTTGAGTTTGTGCAATAAAACTGGACTACGTTCAAAAATCCTCACTCCATTTTAGTCATAGGCATACCACCAACACCATAGAGCCCCACAGTGGAGGTGTCATAATACCCATAAAACCTAGTGGTCAAGCAAGGAAATGGTTCCAATCGTTTTTCCACCATTCATTTTTCCCATTGGGAATTTTAGAAACACTTAAAATAAGGGCTGTGTTTCGTGTAGGCTTACCCTGGCGTGACAGTTTGAAAACCATGTAAATCTCTCTCAGACAAGGTGACTTTTATCAATATATTCGGCTCTATTTACTCTCAGATTCAAAAATGCTAATTAGCATTAAAGTAGACATCACGCAAGACTACACATTCCTGCAAGCTCCTGCACAAGAGAGTAAAGTGAGTTTGGAAAATCTGAAACTATGCATCTTTAAAATAGTTTCAAGATGTCCATACTCAGAATGAAAATGAATAGGCCCCGAGCGCTGGCATGAAAAGCAAACCACCCTAGACATAAAACCCTTAGGCATCGCCCCAATAGGGTTAACCCACTTGGTGGGAATTGTAGCATGGATCATATAGTATTGCTACACTGCCCTCTCCGAACAGGAAGGAATGTCCCTGTGCTTCAATGACTCAGCCACTTCATTCAGACCATGTGTTCCCAATGGCCTCACTCTTCCCCTTCTGACACCAATGAAGCAAACAGTGAGGCAGGGAAGCAAACCCAGGTTGCTTCCATGAAAGGCAAACACCTTACGCATTGCGCCAATAACCCACTTGGTGGGAATTGTAAAATGGCCCATATAGCGAGGATCGCTACAATTTATCTAAGTCTCATCAAGTAGGCCTAGCCTAATTATCAGACATCTCCATGTCAACTGGATCGTAAGAGACAATGTTCTTCTGGTAAAGCAAGTCAACTTTTTAATTGTACTATTATATTAAAGAGATTGAAAGGGATCTTAAGTACTTACAAATTTGTAACATATTGTACATATTGTAAAAAAATTAACATACAGTGTATCATAGGAAGTTGTGTACAATTTTCAGGGAGCCGTTTTAGCTTGTGAGCGCTACTTTCAAAACTACTGGATGAAATTATACAAAACCTTTATAACGCATATTTCATCGCAGTATTCACAATAATGGTAGTATTGTGTGCATGTAAACATACTCTGCACAATTCCATGGTGACACTCTTTCACTGCTTTGCGTGTGCCAACACGGATGATAAACACAAGTGAAATTATCAGAAAGGGCTGAGAGTTTCCGTTTACGAGACTTCGTAAATGTGTTATCGAGCATCTGACCAAATTACGCACGATTTTAGGGTTAACCGAGATTAGCCCATACCTAACTAACAAACATCCTCAATTACCTACTATTCAAGATATAAAAATATCATGCATTTATCATTGACTGTAGATGTATTACAACCATAATAAATTATAATGATCAACAATGTGACTCACCAAATCTTTGTTGGCCTTTATCTTCGGTCTAAGACGTAAATATGAGCTGTTGAGTAAAATAAGACCTACATTTCATCCAGTGTTGCTATGTAATCTTTGAAAAATGCATGGTGTAACAGACTGATGGACTAATCAAAGGAGAATGGTTACTCACAAAGTGATGTGAGATCCAGTGGTAATGGCACCGGGTAGCCACTGAAGGTCCAGTGTCTTGAAAGGGAAAAACACCAGACTAGTGGTGTTGTCCAGGTCTATGGCACTCTCTGGGTATATGATGTGATGTGTGGTCCGGCTGCCAACATCCCGCTCATAGCCAGAGGTACGAGCCTTGTTCATTCTGGATAACACAGTAAATAGCTGGGATCCATATCATGACTGCCATATTCCAAAACACTTTCATTCAAAACACATAGTCATTCATACCGCCAAGATAAAAAATGAACACACCAAACCAGGCATACATATAGAACATTAAATCATTAAGTTGGATAAAGGCACATCTTTGCCATACTGTCTTCTGTGACACCATGGGCAGGGCCATTGAGGGCTATATATATATATATATATGTTCAAATCGTTGATTTCTTCTTATTCTACTTGGTAAACAAACTGAAAGGGTGCATATAATACCACCTGGAGTGTTGTCTGAACAGGTATAAAGCCAAGGTTAGTGATTAACTGCCACATGCAGCTATGCCACATTTTTGCTACTTTCTTCCTGGAGTGTGCACTCGTTCACTACTTCCCACAAATCTAAAAGCATTGAACAACCATGTGCAAGTGAACAAGTGCACACTTTGAGGTAGGAGGGACAAATGGGACATAGCCCTTAATTCCTTGGAATTCTTTGATCCTTCCTTAACCTATAGGAAGTCCCACCCAGTTGACTACTTCAAAATGGTGAAAGTCCTCAATTGCGCTGCCCATGCAAAAACAGGCTGTGTTGCGCTGCCCATGCTAAAACAGGCTGTGTTGCGCTGCCCATGCAAAAACAGGCTGTGTTGCGCTGCCCATGCAAAAACAGGCTGTGTTGCGCTGCCCATGCTAAAACAGGCTGTGTTGCGCTGCCCATGCTAAAACAGGCTGTGTTGCGCTGCCCATGCTAAAACAGGCTGTGTTGCGCTGCCCATGCTAAAACAGGCTGTGTCGCGCTGCCCATGCTAAAACAGGCTGTGTTGCGCTGCCCATGCTAAATCAGGCTGTGTTGCACTGCCCATGCTGAAACAGGCTGTGTTGCGCTGCCCATGCTGAAACAGGCTATGTTGCACTGCCCATGCTGAAACAGGCTGTGTTGCGCTGCCCATGCTAAAACAGGCTTTGTGACAAGTGTGCCCTCAATCATCCACACCCTCTCAGTTGGCTTACCTTATGATGACATCACTGGAGTCGATGAGGGCTCCGTAGTGGGAGCCCTTGAGGTTCCCAGAGTTCCCCACCACAGCACAGGTCCTACAGCGCTCAGGGCCCGCGTCCATGTAAAGGTCAGCATCAGGGATGACCTGGAACAACTTCTCCACCACCTCGCTAAAGTTGGCTTTGTTACGGTCTTTCTGCAATTTCTGGTTATTTAATTGCACCAGCCAATACATAAAACAACAATGAATACACAATAAATACACAACAATGGACAGGCTGACACTAAAAGCAGCCTACTGCAAATGACACACCATAACATCTGAGGAAACCCCACACACTAAAGGTAAGACTCCAGAGCCATCTGCTCTTTACACTGAGGTTATTGACGACTACTATAGCAAACTGTTAATCAGTTGTCAGTGACCATGCTTATATTGCAGCCTAAACATCAAATAAAAGAGTTCCTTCTGAATAAAACTCCCTCATATACAAAAATGTAACTACAGTAAACTATTGGAGATTCTTAAAGGGGATAGTGTGAGATTGTGGCAAAATTCCCCAGAGTCAGATGAACAAGTCGTTTTATGTCTCTGTGTGCAGTTTGATGGAAGTTTATGACTGTTTCTCGATTGCCAGAGGTGGGACCAAGTCAATATTATTCAAGTCACGAGTAAGTCTCAAGTAACAAGGTCCAAATCTCAAGTTGAGTCCCAAGTAGAACGGGTCGAGTCTCGAGTCATGTCCAAGATGTGCATTCTAAGGACAAGTTGAGTCAAAGGTCTCAAGACAAGTAAAAAAAATCTACATAGGCAATGACTCATTCAACCACAAATCTTTGTCTATTAATTGAGGCTACCAGACAGGCCTTTTCATTATTTTGTCTACAACACATTTTGATTATGTAATAATCAATTTTAACAACAAATTCCAAACACAAGTTTCATAAGTAATACATTGTATACATTTCAAGCCATTTTGCATACCAAATGACCAGTAGAGCCTATGCTAGTCATTGTTGCTTAATGCCCCATTGCTAATAAACTTGCAAAGTAAACATTTCATATTCTTGATCACCAAAAATGTTTTGGAACTGCATTTTTATTGATGTCAATCCTCTCTCCATACAATTTGACATTTGCGCTGCACCCGATTGTATAGCTGAACATCAAATCAGAAATCTGTTCGCTAACCCAGTGGTTTTCAAACATTTGACCCGCAATCCTTACAAAAGTGTGTGACCCCCGCGCATGCACACGTGCCCAATCGCTACGCAAATATAGCCTCCCACGGCACAAATGTAAATTCAACGTCTATTCCACATTGGTTCAACAACGTTGATTCAACCAGTGTCATTACAGCCATAAACGGTGATGCATTTTCAAAGCGCAAGAAACAAAAATAAATGCAATTTACACCTACATTTTGAACTGAACGTAATTTATGTTAACAGTCAATATCAACTTCAGATATAATGTCACATTGAGCCCATGGAGCAGTTGTTTTGGAGGATTTACTGAGTTGCTCAAGGGCAGAACAGCAGATTTTTCTACTTTGCTAAAATATTGAATTTGGCCTTTACAATAGAAGCACATTGAATAACGCATTCATAAATGGCAAAAAAGACAGTCAAAAAATAAATCAGACAGAATTAAATGTTGACATGTCTGTCCTATATCTAGCAGATATAAGAAAGCTCAGGAAATGTTTTAGTTTTTTTGGACACATATTTAACCCCTTATTTTTGTTGGCACATCACTACCTTCATACTAAGATGTGTAAGGTGGTGCCGGAGAAGAAGGCTGATGTTTTACATGTCCCTAACCGATTGTGTTTTTGTTCTTTTCTTTGCCTTGTTTGTAACTTAGTTTTTTACTTATTTTGTACATAATGTTGCTGCTACCATCTCTTATGACCGAAAAGAGCTTCTGGACATCAGAACTGTAATTACTCAGAATCCTTTTTTCCTTTAATGAGTCCGACGAGCCCGACGTGAATGACATACTGCTTTCTCGGGAACAGACCCAGATCCCCGTCATTTGTGTAAAGAGAAGGCGGAGAAAAATGGGCCAGAGGAAGGGCTGCCTTCTGAGAATTCGTAGGCAATCGAATAAACCCCCACTGCCTTCCATTCTGCTAGCAACTGTGCAATCTTTGGAAAATAAAATCGATGACCTACGCTGAAGATTAAACTATCAACGGGTCATTCAAAACTGTAATATCTTATGCTTCACGGAGTCGTGGCAGAACGACGACATTATCAACATACAGCTGGCTGGTTATACGCTGTATCGGCAGGACAGAACAGAGGCTTCTGCTAAGACAAGGGGCGGCGGACTATGTATTTTTGTAAATAACAGCTGGTGCACGATATCTAAGGAAGTCTCAAGGTTTTGCTCGCCTGAGGTAGAGTATTTCATGATAAGCTGTAGACCACACTATCTACCTAGAGAGTTTTCATCTGTATTTTTCGTAGCTGTCTACATTCCACCACAGACTGAAGCTGGCACTAAGACCACACTGTATTCCGCCATAAGCAAACAGGAAAATGCTCACCCAGAGGCGGTGCTCCTAGCGGCAAGGGACTTTAATGCAGGGAAACTTAAATTTGTCTAACCAAATTTCTATCAGCATGTTAAAATTAAAGCAGGAAGCAACAGTGACTAATCCAAGTTTATCATTTTAAAAGGCTAATGTTTCCTGACCCCTCCTGTCTCAGCCTCCAGTATTTATGCTGCAGTAGTTTATGTGTCGTGGGGCTAGGGTCAGTCTGTCACATCTGGAGTATTTCTCTTGTCTTTTCCGGTGTCCTGTGTGAATTTAAATATGCTCTCTCTAATTCTCTCTTTCTTTCTTTCTCTCTCTCTCGGAGGACCTGAGCCCTAGGACCATGCCTCAGGACTACCTGGCTGTCCCCAGTTCACCTGGCCGTGCTGCTGCTCCAGTTCATACTGTTCTGCCTGCAGCTATGGAACCCTGACCTGTTCACCGGACGTGCTACCTGTCCCAGACCTGTTGTCCCAGACCTGCTGGAACCCTGACCTATTCACCGGACGTGCTACCTGTCCCAGACCTGCTGTTTTCAACTCTCTAGAGACAGCAGGAGCGGTAGAGATACTCTCAAAGATGGGCTAAGAAAAAGCCAACTGACACTTACTCTTGTGTTACTGACTTGTTGCACCCTCGACAACTACTATGATTATTATTATTTGACAATGCTGGTCATTTATGATCATTTGAACATCTAGGCCATGTGCTGTTATAATCTCCACCCGGCACAGCCAGAAGAGGACTGGCCACCCCTCATAGCCTGGTTCCTCTCTAGGTTTCTTCCTAGGTTTTGCCCTTTCTAGGGAGTTTTTCCTAGCCACCGTGCTTCTACACCTGCATTGCTTGCTGTTTGGGGGTTTAGGCTGGGTTTCTGTACAGCACTTTGAGATATCAGCTGATGTAAGAAGGGCTATATAAATAACTTTGATTTGATTTGAATTGATCATTGGAAAAATGACAGGCTCAAAATGGCCAGAAACAAAGTTCTTTCTTCTGAAATTCGTCAGTCTATTCTTGTTCTGAGAAATGAAGGCTATTGCATGCGAGAAATTGTCAAGAAACTGAAGATCTCGTTCAACATTGTGTACTACTCCCTTCACAGAACATCGCATACTGGCTCTAACCAGAATAGAAAGAGGATTGGGAGGCCCCGGTGCACAACTGAGCAAGAGGACAAGTGCATTAGAGTGTCTAGTTTTAGAAACAGACCCCTTACAAGTCCTCAACTGGCAGCTTCATTAAATAGTACCCACAAAACACCAGTCTCAACGTCAACAGTGATGAGGTGACTCCGGGATGCTGGCCTTCTAGGCAGAGTTGCAAAGAAAAAGCCAAGACCGAATTTTCAGCGGTTAAAAAATATGTTTATTTATTGTGAAATTATGAAAATTATTAATAACATTCCACCCATGCAGCCACTAGAGAGACGATTTGGTAATTGAACTGCAGGAAGGGGGGGTATGAGTCTATTGACGCACCCGTGTATCAATCTAAGTAACATAA
Source organism: Salmo salar (assembly GCF_965601325.2). Classification (NCBI taxonomy): domain Eukaryota; kingdom Metazoa; phylum Chordata; class Actinopteri; order Salmoniformes; family Salmonidae; genus Salmo; species Salmo salar. The sequence goes on along the minus strand of NC_138301.1, from coordinate 113,870,633 downwards.
TAAAAAATCCCCATCAGAATCCTTCAGTTTAAACTAGAGATATGGGCTGTGTCTCAATCCACCACTTGAGACACAGCCCATATGTCAGCCTTCCGCATTTCCAGTGGAAAGTTTTTTAGTTTTTTAAGTAAAATTGTTTAAGACTACTGTCACAAAAGGTGCCGTGTTGAATAGACCAAACTGCAGCGGGAATATGGATGCTCATGTTTTAATTAAAAAAAAGAGTAAAGCATCCACTGGAAAAACAATACACACGGCAGGAACAGTCTTACAGGCATACAAAAACGCAGTGCAAGAACAACTACCCACAACCCCAAAGAAAAACACACACCACTATATAGAACTCCCAATCAAAGGCAACTCAACACACCTGCCTTCAATTGGGAGTCTAATCACCAACACAAACCCCTTAACATACAAAAAACCTGCCACATCCTGACCCAAAACTGATACCATACCTCCCTCTGCTGGTCAGGACGTGACAGAACCCCCCCCCCCCCCCCCCCCCCCTCAAGGTGCAGACCCCGGAATGCACCTAACAACAGAAAATACAAAAAAACAAATGTAACCCCAACAAAACCAATAAACAATAACCCCTACACAATAAGGGAGGGAGGGAGGGTGGCTGCCGTCAACGACGGCACTGTGCTACACCCTCCCTCCCTAACCCACCTATCCTGGAGGTGGCTCAGGTGCAGGACGTGGACCTCGCTCCACCTTCGGCGTCGCCCACTTCGGTGGCGCCGCTAGCTGCGCCGGGCTGACGGGCCACTCGGGCTGACCCTGGCAGACGGACCACTCGGGCTGGGCCGGAGGACAGGAGGGCCCCTCGGGCTGGGCCGGAGGACAGGAGGGCCCCTCGGGCTGGGCCGGAGGACAGGAGGGCCCCTCGGGCTGGGCCGGAGGACAGGAGGGCCCCCCGGGCTGGGCCGGAGGGCCCCTCGGGCTGGGCCGGAGGACAGGAGGGCCCCTCGGGCTGGGCCGGAGGACAGGAGGGCCCCTCGGGCTGGGCCGGAGGACAGGAGGGCCACTCGGGCAGCGCCGGAGGACAGGAGGGCCACTCGGGCAGCTCCGGGCAGTCTGGCCACTCTGGCAGCTCTGGGCAGTCTGGCCACTCTGGCAGCTCCGGGCAGTCTGGCCGCTCCGGGCAGCTCCGGGCAGACGGGCCACTCTGGCAGCTCCGGGCAGACGGGCCACTCTGGCAGCTCCGGGCAGACGGGCCACTCTGGCAGCTCCGGGCAGACGGGCCACTCTGGCAGCTCCGGGCAGACGGGCCACTCTGGCAGCTCCGGGCAGACGGGCAACTCTGGCAGCTCCGGGCAGACGGGCCACTCTGGCAGCTCCGGGCAGACGGGCCACTCGGGCAGCTCCGGGCAGTCTGGCCACTCGGGCAGCTCCGGGCAGTCTGGCCACTCTGGCAGCTCCGGGCAGTCTGGCCACTCTGGCAGCTCCGGGCAGTCTGGCCACTCTGGCAGCTCCGGGCAGACGGGCCACTCTGGCAGCTCCGGGCAGTCCGGGCAGCTCCGGGCAGTCCGGGCAGTCCGGGCAGCTCCGGGCAGTCCGGGCAGCTCCGGGCAGTCCGGGCAGCTCCGGGCAGTCCGGGCAGACGGGCCACTCTGGCAGCTCCGGGAAGTCCGGGCAGCTCCGGGCAGACGGGCCACTCTGGCAGCTCCAGGCAGACGGGCCACTCTGGCAGCTCCGGGCAGACGGGCAACTCGGGCAGCTCCGGGCAGTCTGGCCGCTCCGGGCAGTCCGGGCAGTCTGGCAGCTCCGGGCAGTCCGGGCAGTCTGGCAGCTCCGGGCAGTCCGGGCAGTCTGGCAGCTCCGGGCAGTCCGGGCAGTCTGGCAGCTCCGGGAAGCTCCGGGCAGTCTGGCAGCTCCGGGCAGCTCCGGGCAGTCCGGGCAGTCCGGGCAGCTCCGGGCAGTCCGGGCAGCTCCGGGCAGTCCGGGCAGTCCGGGCAGTCCGGGCAGCTCCGGGCAGTCCGGGCAGTCCGGGCAGCTCCGGGCAGTCCGGGCAGCTCCGGGCAGTCTGGCAGTCCGGGCAGCTCCGGGCAGCTCCGGGCAGCTCCGGGCAGCTCCGGGCAGCTCCGGGCAGCTCCGGGCAGTCCGGGCAGTCCGGGCAGTCTGGCAGTCCGGGCAGCTCCGGGCAGCTCCGGGCAGCTCCGGGCAGCTCCGGGCAGTCCGGGCAGTCCGGGCAGTCTGGCAGCTCCGGGCAGTCCGGGCAGTCTGGCAGCTCCGGGCAGTCCGGGCAGTCTGGCAGCTCCGGGCAGCTCCGGGCAGGCTGGCAGCTCCGGGCAGTCCGGGCAGCTCCGGGCAGTCTGGGCAGTTCCGGGCAGCTCCGGGCAGCTCCGGGCAGCTCCGGGCAGACGGGCAGCTCCGGGCAGACGGGCCACTCTGGCAGCTCCGGGCAGACGGGCCACTCTGGCAGCTCCGGGCAGATGGGCCACTCTGGCAGCTCCGGGCAGACGGGCCACTCTGGCAGCTCCGGGCAGACGGGCAACTCTGGCAGCTCCGGGCAGACGGGCCACTCTGGCAGCTCCGGGCAGACGGGCCACTCGGGCAGCTCCGGGCAGTCTGGCCACTCTGGCAGCTCCGGGCAGTCTGGCCACTCTGGCAGCTCCGGGCAGACGGGCCACTCTGGCAGCTCCGGGCAGTCCGGGCAGTCCGGGCAGCTCCGGGCAGTCCGGGCAGACGGGCCACTCTGGCAGCTCCGGGCAGTCCGGGCAGCTCCGGGCAGACGGGCCACTCTGGCAGCTCCAGGCAGACGGGCCACTCTGGCAGCTCCGGGCAGACGGGCAACTCGGGCAGCTCCGGGCAGACGGGCAACTCGGGCAGCTCCGGGCAGTCTGGCCACTCCGGGCAGTCTGGCAGCTCCGGGCAGTCCGGGCAGTCTGGCAGCTCCGGGCAGCTCCGGGCAGTCTGGCAGCTCCGGGCAGCTCCGGGCAGTCCGGGCAGTCCGGGCAGCTCTGGGCAGTCCGGGCAGTCCGGGCAGCTCTGGGCAGCTCTGGGCAGTCCGGGCAGTCCGGGCAGCTCCGGGCAGTCCGGGCAGTCCGGGCAGCTCTGGGCAGCTCTGGGCAGTCCGGGCAGCTCCGGGCAGACGGGCCACTCTGGCAGCTCCAGGCAGACGGGCCACTCTGGCAGCTCCGGGCAGACGGGCAACTCGGGCAGCTCCGGGCAGTCTGGCCACTCCGGGCAGTCTGGCAGCTCCGGGCAGTCCGGGCAGTCTGGCAGCTCCGGGCAGCTCCGGGCAGTCTGGCAGCTCCGGGAAGCTCCGGGCAGTCCGGGCAGTCCGGGCAGCTCTGGGCAGTCCGGGCAGTCCGGGCAGCTCTGGGCAGCTCTGGGCAGTCCGGGCAGTCCGGGCAGCTCCGGGCAGTCCGGGCAGTCCGGGCAGCTCTGGGCAGCTCTGGGCAGTCCGGGCAGCCCGGGCAGCTCCGGGCAGCCCGGGCCACTCTGGCAGCTCCGGGCAGACGGGCCACTCTGGCAGCTCCGGGCAGACGGGCCACTCTGGCAGCTCCGGGCAGACGGGCCACTCTGGCAGCTCCGGGCAGACGGGCCACTCTGGCAGCTCCGGGCAGACGGGCCACTCTGGCAGCTCCGGGCAGACGGGCCACTCTGGCAGCTCCTGACTAGCGGGCGGCTCTGGCGACTTTTGACTGGCGGGCGGCTCTGGCGACTTTCGACTGGCGGGCAGCTCTGGTGACTTTCGACTGGCGGGCAGCTCTGGTGACTGTTGACTGGCGGGCAGCTCTGGTGACTGTTGACTGGCGGGCAGCTCTGGTGACTGTTGACTGGCGGGCAGCTCTGGTGACTGTTGACTGGCGAGGCTGGGCTGACGCACTAGTCTCCTGATGCGTGGGGCTGGTACTGGACGTGCCAGCCTGGAGACACGCACCTCCATGCTAGTGCATTTAGCGGGAAACACCGGACCGTAGAGGCGCACTGGCGGTCTTGAGCGCAGGGTTGGCATCACCCCTTCCGGCTCGATGCCTACTTCGTCCTGCACATGCAGGACGCTGGTACTGTGCCTACCGGCCTGAAAATCCCAGGCCTCACCACAGCCCCAACCCCAAAGCACGGGACCTGTCCAGTCTGCCCTACAAGGGTACGGGGAAATGGCCTGGGGCTCCAATCTCGCCCGCCAAATAGCCCTTGTGCCCCCCCTAAAATATTATTGGGGCTGCCTCTCGGGTTCTACCTGTCTCCCAGGCAGGTTGTCACAGTGGACCCGCAACTGCTGCCATGTCCAGTCAATCCTTTCCGTCAATACTTCCAGCGACCAGGAATCCATCACCTCCCGAGCGCGCTGCTTCCAACATTCCTCCCTCACTTGCCTCTGTCCTCTTCTCCGCTGCTTGGTCCTTTGGTGGTGGGTAGTTCTGTCACAAAAGGTGCCGTGTTGAATAGACCAAACTGCAGCGGGAATATGGATGCTCATGTTTTAATTCAAAAAAAGAGTAAAGCATCCACTGGAAAAACAATACACACGACAGGAACAGTCTTACAGGCATACAAAAACGCAGTGCAAGAACAACTACCCACAACCCCAAAGAAAAACACACACCACTATATAGAACTCCCAATCAAAGGCAACTCAACACACCTGCCTTCAATTGGGAGTCTAATCACCAACACAAACCCTTTAACATACAAAAAACCTGCCACATCCTGACCCAAAACTGATACCATACCTCCCTCTGCTGGTCAGGACATGACAACTAACAAGAAATACTCTGTGTGACCCTGATTTCACTGTAGTCAAAGGTTTTAAGGATGTAGGTAGTCTACTCTGTTTTTGCCAAGAAATCCGGAGAAAAATAAACATGCTCTTTCTGGTCACTATTCTGGATATGTGCGCCCACTTTTGCATGCCAATGCTGATGACTGGTCATTGGTCAACAGTCAAGACACACAACTTTTTGGTTCTGAAGCAAAGATTAGATGTTTTTGAAACAAGAATTTGGTGCAATGCTGTAGGCCTATGTTAATGACCAGATCAAATAAGCAAAGGTATAAATACAAATGGTAAATGATTTGTAGCTTATTAAATATGTAGTGTATTAAAATATATAAATGGTAACCACTCCAGTTCTCTGCTGCTTTCATGAGGTCATCATTTAAAAAGCCTTACGACCTCTCATTCGTTCAGCTTCACACTCAGGGCGGCAGGTAGGTTAGTGGTTAAAGCGCTGGGCCAGTAACCGAGAGGTTGCTAGATCAAATCCCAGAGCTGATGGGGTAAAAAATATGTTGTTCTGCCCCTGAACAAGGCAGTTAACCCACTGTTCCATGGTAGGCTGTCATTGTAATTAAGAATTTGTTCTTAACTGACTTGTCTAGTTAAAAAAAGGTGAAATAAAACACTTGCAACCCCCCCAAAATCTTCTCACTGTTCTAGCTAACCTGACCTGTGTTGATTGTGGGCTGATCAGAAGGTGTTTCACTAGCCAATCTGCTTTTTTACAAGTGCATGGAAAATAATCCACAGAGAATCTGTGCCACAAAATGAGTGACAAAATGTTACAATACCTGGCCAGATAATTTCAAGTCATCAGTCTCAAGTCAAAATAGAGTCCCGCGTCTTGAGGCTCCAAGTCGAGTCTCAAGTTTTATTTTATTTTATATCAAGTCTAGTCTCAAGTAATCAAATTTGTGACTAGAGTCAGACTTGAGTTCAAGTCATGTGACTCAAGTTCACACTAAGTCAGCTAGCATTAGCGCAATGACTGGAAGTCTACTGGATCAGCTAGCATTAGTGCAATCAGCTAGCTGATCCCATAGACTTCGTCAGTGCGCTAATGCTAGCTGACTTTAGTAAATTAAAAAAAGGGCTTGATTGTCAAAATGTCACACTATTCCATTAACTTTAGAAAACAATAAACAGGTTTTGATATTTCAATGTGTAGTGACACTGAGTGTTTGGGACTCTCCTTGACCAATGGGAACGTTAATAGGCTAATCTACATAGGAATATACTGTTTCTGTGACAGTCGATCAGTTGTTCTTTACAGATAATAATCAATTACTGTTATAAAGTTTAGAATAATCAATGCAAAGGTCACTCGAATGGGATGGTGGATAGTGTATTTTTCTGATTTGTTTTATTTTATTTTAATGGTTAATTTAATTAGCATTCTATCTATTTTTTCTTGTTAGGTGTGGATATATAAAATGTATAATGTATGACTAAATATGTGAATATGTGTTGGGTGTGTGAAGACATCGCTTTTATTGCTTTAAGATAAGATGTAATAAAAAACAGTTGATAAAAATGTTTTTATTACCTGCCACCACATTCTTGTATCGTTGGAGAGTGTCTTGTACTTTCTGGTAAGAAATGGTTTAAGAGATGTGTTGAAGCGCTTCTGAAACCAGAGGTCATCGTCTGGCTGTGTCATACATTTGAGACATGCGCAATATCTTGGAGAGAGGATCCTGTCCAGAGGCCGAAGGGCATTTTTAACAAAATCCACAAGCGAATTGGAGGATAGCTGTCCAGTATAAAACACAATGATAGTTGTGATGCAGAGTAGAACGATGGCACGACAGACTTTTCTAATCCTGAAGATAATCATTTTGCCAATAGCCGGGAATCTGTTGGGTGTCACAGAATCCTCACCACCTGTAAAGAGATCAATAATAAACCGATAATAACATTTTATATAGAATGCATGTAGCCTATAGGTCTTAATCAAACAGCTGAAGGATGATAGGCAAATTAACATCATAGTCAGTCTACATTATGTTTTGTTTTTCCAAATGTTTTACCTGAAAATGTATATAATGTACATAATAGCCTAATGAATGCTTTAGTTCACATGTTCACACATTAAGGGGTAAGCTAGCCTTTGTTCTGGTTTAGTCAACAAAAAAGGTGATTTCATGACCATCAAATACCCTCTGGTCTGTCATTGAAATATATATAAAATGAAATAGAGTGCCTTCAGAAAGTATTCGCACCCTTTGACTTTTTCCATGTTTTGTTGTGTTAAAGCCTAAAATTAAAAATGTATTATGTTTTTTGTCACTGGCCTACACAATATAGCCCATAATGTCAAAGTGGAATATTTTTTTTTTAAATGTTTACTAATTAATTAAAAATGAAAAGCTCAAATGTCTTGAGTCAATAAGTATTCAACCCCTTTGTTATGGCAAGCCTAAATATGTTCAGGAGTACAAATTTGCTTAACAAGTTACATAAGTTGCATGGACTCAATCTGTGTGAAATAATAGTGTTTAACATGATTTTTGAAGGATTACCTCATCTCTGTACACCACATAAACAATTATCTGTAAGGTCCCTCAGTCGAGCAGTAAATTTCAAACACAGATCCAAGCTCAAAGACCAGGGAGGTCTTCCAACGCCTCCAAAAAATGTGGCAAAGCAATACAATTTGTGTCAAAGAGATGGTTGTCCTTCTGGAAAGTTCTCCCATCTCCACAGAGGAACTCTGGAGCTCTGTCAGAGTGACCATCGGGTTCTTGGTCACCTCCCTGACCAAGGCCCATCTCACCAAGGCCCTTCGGAGAAGGCCCAAGGCCCTTCTCACCAAGGCCCTTTGGGGCGGCAGGTAGCCTAGTGGTTAGAGCGTTGGACTTAACCGAAAAGTTGCAAGATCGAATCTCCGAGCTGACAAGGTAAAAATCTGTCGTTCTGCCCCTGAACAAGGCAGTTAACCCACTGTTCCTAGGCTGTCATTGAAAATAAGAATTTGTTCTTAACTGACTTGTCTAGTTAAATAAAGGTAAAATAAAAAAATTGAAACAGGATGCACCTGACCTCAATTTCGAGTCTCATAGCAAAGGGTCTGAATACTTCTGTAAATAAGGTATTTCTGTTTTTTATTTGTAATAGATTTGCTAATAGATTTGTAATAGATTGTGCTTACTGAATGAGGTTAAAAGTGAGCTAACCATTCAGACCAGCCTTACTGAATGAAGTTAAAAGTGAGCCACCCATTCAGACCAGCCTTACTTATTGAACCTTCCTTATAAACTACATTAGCATTCCAAAAATTAACTATAAAAAGTGAGAAATAAGTTGTACAAAACTGCTGAAGGAAGTCCCATTAACTGGGAAAGTACATTTCCTAAAGATGTGTGTGGTTACTAGCTTGTCTTAAAGTTGTTAAGGTTGTAAAATAAGAAGCAGTGAAAAGTAAAGCGGTAACGTTCAGTATAGCTTCCCTGTGGCTCAGTTGGTAGAGCATGGTGTTTGCAGCGCCAGTATGGTTTGTGCAACGCCAGGGTTGTGGGTTCAATTCCCATGGGGGGCCAGTACGAAATATATTTTTTTAAATAATGTGTGAAATGAAATGTATGCATTCACTACTGTAAGTCGCTCTGGATAAGAGCGTCTGCTAAATGACTAAAATGTAAAAAAATGTATGTCAGAGGCATGAAAAATTAGCAATGGACTTGAATGCAGGTGTTAGGCGGGTAGCCAGTAAAGGAGCCCTTTCAAGTGATTGTTGGACAATCAGATTAAAACAACATGACTGTTGTGTTCATGCCACAATAAAGAGGCAGCCGCATAGAGCTAAACTCACAAACACGCACCTCCAACAACACATAATAACTCATTATTCTGCCTAAAAACAATGAAAACTTCTCTCACCCAGTGGCATGAGTGCTATTTAGGTGAGAGCTGATGCCACCCCATGAAAACCAGGGCCCACTTTGCCAAAGGCAGGGGCGCAAAATATTTAGCTTGTCCATGCCCAGCGCGCCTCTCCAGGGTGCTGTTGGAAAGACGCAGCGCTGTGGCGATCCACTAACGCTCCATCAAATTAATTTAACATAAATGATATAGCCTAACGTAGAAAGAGTAGTAGCCTTTGTGTTTTTCTGTAGCCCATAGACTGGAGACCAAATGTATTACAATGTTATGAGACAGACACATTTTCAATCATTAACGTAATAATGAGGAGAGAGAGAGAGAGTGCGGGAGAAAGTCAACTAAAAAGGCAAGCGGGCAGACACCAGTTTTGGAGCGGCTGCGGCATAATCCAACAGAGGTGGACAGCAAATGGTTCTGAAATGAATTAATTTCAACAATTGTCTTCATTTTAATTCGACTTAACTAACAACAAGAGGGCTTTGTTGAAGCCTATTTCTTCCTATAAAAAAAAAATAAAAGGTAGGTCTACCTGTTTGACAGACGCAATTATGCTATCCATAGATTTTGTCGGTATAGCCAAATACTCCAATACTGTCACTCCTTAAATACCTCCATGCCTGGGAAGGGCTTGGTGTGTTCGGTTAAAAACAGGGCTCAAATTGAGTGGAGGTATGCCATACCCTTTGATAAAGAAAATGGCAAAAATTATACCTATTGTTAACTTTATATTTTGAAATAAATAAATAAAAATATCCAGATAATATAACGCATTCTATAACAATGTTAAATCCGTGATGCCTTTTGCTAGAAACAACCTTTAAAATGCCCACAAAAGACGTGACTCTGATGCATATGGAGATATATTGATTCCTGCATATCATGGATGAAGCTTGAGCTGGAATGTGAAGCCAAAGCTAGCCAAACTAAAACTAGCCAATTCAATAAAAACCTGAGAACTCTAACTAGATTCTTAGTATACCCCTCAGAGTTAACAATAACATTTATTGAAGTTTGAAAAGACAACACACCATTACAGATGTCAGCAAGAAAGTAAACAAAACACAGAACATACATGAAAATCAAAAAGTACAAGACAAAAAATTACAATCCTCCACGAGTAGTTATTTGAACTATATACACACTTACCTGCAGACAATGTAGATGTTGCACATCTCTAACTCTGCCTTGTCTGGCAAGTAGTAAATGTTGTCAGAAGGACAGCAACAGTTACCACTGGCAGAGCGAAAGTTCATTCAAGTTCAGGAGTAAATGGATGAGAAATGTGACAGCAGCCACCTATCTCCAGTCCACTTCCCTGAATGAGTCATAAGCAGCAACAAGTTGTGTATATTAAGTATTATTGGGTATTAAGTTAAGTGTATTTTCAGTTAAGTATGTTATGTTATGTACTATTAACTGACCAAATGTACACTTAGTATACCAAACACTTGCAGAACAGCCTCAATTCGTTGGGGCATGGACTCTACAAGTTGTCGTAAGCTCAAACCGGTGAGCCTCGCACCTACTACCATACCCCCGGTGCCCATTCAATTGTCTAAAGGCTTAAAAATCTGTCTGTAACCTGTCTCCTCCCTTTCATCGACACTGACTGAAGTGGATTTAACAAGTGACATCCATAAGGGGTCATAGTTTTCACCAGGATTCACCTGGTCATTCTATGTTATGGAAAGTGCAGTGTTCTTAATATTTAGTATACTCAGCGACTGTAGAGTTTACTTCTCATATTCTCACCCATGGCCATGACCCAAAATACAGAAATGAGGAGGCGCTGATAGAATGCAATTTATTTCATTATACTTTGGAATAGTAAACCTTGCTGTATCATTGTATTCCATCTCACTATTCCTCCAGGGATTAAACAAGGCAGAATTGACAAGACTAAGCAGGAATACTGATGATATTTGGAGGCTCCTCAGAGGACTCTGTAGGGTAGCACCATGGTGTAGCCGGAGGACGGCTAGTTTCTATCCTCTTCTGGGTACATTGACTTCAATACAAAACCTAGGAGGCTCGTGGTTCTCACCCCCTTCTATAGACTTACACAGTAATTATGACAACTTCTGGAGGGCGTCCTCCAACCTATCTGAGCTCTTAGAACATGAACTGACATGTTGCCCAGCCAATCAAAGGATCAGAGAATGAATCTAGTGCTGAAAGCACAAGCCACAGCTAGCTAGCACCGCAGTGCATAAAATGTGGTGAGTAGTTGACTCAAAGAAAGAGAAAGACAATAGTTGAACAGTTTTGAACAAATTAATTTCTTAAAAAATGAAGGAGAATCGAGAGGAGAGAGAGCTACAGTTGAAGTCGGAGGTTTACATACACTTAGGTTGGAGTCATTAAAACTTGTTTTTCAACCACTCCACAAATGTCTTGTTAACAAACTATAGTTTTGGCAAGTCGGTTAGGACATCTACTTTCTCCATGACACAAGTAATTTTTCCAATAATTGTTTACGACAGATTATTTCACTTATAATTCACTGTATCACAATTCCAGTTGGTCAGAAGATTACATACACTAAGTTGACTGTGCCTTTAAACAGCTTGGAAAATTTCAGAAAATTATGTCATGGCTTTAGAAGCTTCTGATAGGCTAATTGACATCATTTGAGTCAATTGGAGATTTACCTGTGGATGTATTTCAAGGTCTACTTTAAAACTCAGTTTCTCTTTGCTTGACATCATGGGAAAATCAAAAGAAATCAGCCAAGACCTCAGAAAAAAAAGTGTTGACCTCCACAAGTCTGGTTCATCCTTGGAGCAATATCCAAACAGCTCAAGGTACCATGTTCATCTGTACAAACAATAATACGCAAGTATAAACACCATGCGACCACGCAGCTGTCATACCGCTCAGGAAGGAGACACGTTCTGTCTCCTAGAGATTAACGTATTTTGGTGGAAAAAGTGCAAATCAATCCCAGAACAACAGCAAAGGACCTTGTGAAGATGTTGGAGGAAACAGGTACAAAAGTATCTATATCCACAGTAAAACGAGTCCTATATCAACATAACCTGAAAGGTCGCTCAGCAAGGAAGAAGCCACTGCTCCAAAACCACCATAAAAAAGTTAGACTACGGTTTGCAACTGCACATGGGGACAAATATCGTACTTTTTGGAGAAATGTCCTCTGGTCTGATGAAACAAAAATAGAAATGTTTGGCCATAATGACCATCATTATGTTTGGAGGAAAAAGGGGGAGGCTTGCAAGCCGAAGAACACCATCCCAACCGTGAAGCACGGGGGTGGCAGCATCATGTTGTGAGGGTGCTTTGCTGCAGGAGGAACTGGTGCACTTCACAAAATAGATGGCATCATGAGGGAGGAACATTATGTGGACATATTGAAGCAACATCTGAAGACATCAGTCAGGAAGTTAAAGCTTGGTTGCAAATGGGTCTTCCAAACGGACAATGACCCCAAGCATACTTCCAAAGTTGTGGCAAAATGGCTTAAGGACAACAAAGTCAAGGTATTGGAGTGGCCATTACAAAGCCCTGACCTCAATCCCATAGAACATTTGTGGGCAGAACTGAAAAAGTGTGTGTGAGCAAGGAGGCCTACAAACCTGACTCAGTTACACCGACTCTGTCAGGAGGAATGGGCCAAAATTCACCCAACTTATTGTGGGAAGCTTGTGGAAGGCTACCCAAAACGTTTGACCCAAGATAAACAATTTAAAGGCAATGCTACAAAATATGAATTGAGTGTATGTAAACTTCTGACCCACTGGGAATGTGATGAAAGTAATAAAAGCTGAAATAAATCATTCTCTCTACTCTTATTCTGACAATTCACATACTTAAAATAAAGTGGTGATCCTAACTGACCTAAGAGAGGGAGTTTTTACTAGGATTAAATGTCAGGAATTGTGAAAAACTGAGTTTAAATGTATTTGGCTAAGGTGTATGTAAACTTACGACTTCAACTGTAGCTATGTTTCCTATTTATTTTTCACTTTCAATTAGATAGCGAATGCAGTTAACTAGTTTAGCCTAGTCAAATAACAGGCTCAAACAGTGAGGGATGCTATGTTAGCTAGCTGGCTAGGGCTATCAAACACTGGAACTCTTCCAAGTCAATGTAAGCTTTTGGTTTTATTAATTCATTGCCACGGTGGACCGCCGGTGTAACTGCTATACTGCTTGTTGGCTGTACACTGTACTGCATTATTGTAGCAGGTTTATTTTTTACATTTATTTTACCTTTATTTAAACAGGGTGTCACATTGAGATTAAAAATACATTTTACAAGAGAGCCCTGTACACATTACAATAAAAACAGAATTTTAAAACAACAGTATGGGGGATACAATCTTCCCAGCTCTGCAGATTCTGCTGTGAGGAGGCAGAGTCAATAGTTCATTTATTTTGGTATTGTCCATACGTAGCTCGTTTTTGGTCACAGGTCCAGGAATGGCTGAAGAATTGCAACATTTGCCTAGAACTAACGCAGCAGATAGCAATACTGGGTGATTTGAAAAGCCATAGTCAATCAATCAATAATATAATTATTTTAGCAAAAATGTTTATTTTTAATTTACAATCTGTAGAAGCTATGAGAATAGAAAGGTTCAATACTTCTGTGAAGCATTACTGCACAGTTGAAAAATATATGGCAAATAGAAATACAAAATGGATGGTGCTGAGAGATAGATGGGAGGGGTTGAATGGAGCTCAAGGGTGGGACTAATAACAAGATAAACAATGTAAAACATACGGGGTCTGTAAAATGTATATAGGTTCAGAACTTTTGTGAAATAGCACAGTTACAAATAGAAATCAAACTGGATGGACATCAGAAATAGAGGAAGGGCTAAAAACAAAGAAAATATAACTATTGTAAAATAGATTGTGTCTGTAAAATGTGTATAAGATATATAAACTGAAGGTAGAAGCCTAAGTGTTTATTGGTTTACTCCAATTGGGAGAAGGGTGGTAGGGTTTGCGGGGAATAATAAAGGTACATTTTTTAAAAAAGTATGTCTAGGTATGTGTATGTATATATGTGTATATGTATGCATGTGTGTATGTATATGGATATATATATATTTACCCCAAAAATATGGGGGATTGGAAATGATGCAGACAATTACATTGATGGAAGCAACATTCTTTCCGCAATATTAAGCTGATCCACCAAATTATTTTTTTTTTTTAATAATTAAAAACGTGTATAAAACAATATAATTCAACACAATAAAAAATGAACATTTAATAAAAGCAACACATTCAACTACATAGAGGTCCTCATTCAATAATTTAAATTGCCTGAGTGGCACCAGCACATCTAACTGCAGCGAACTCTGCAGATTGTTCCACAAATTAGGATTTTAAAAAACCTAACGCAGATTTTCCTAAATCTGTGGAGACTGGAGGGATCTGTAGTGTTATCCATTCCTGTGAACGGGTTTGGTAACTTAGGATTGTTATCTTAGTTAATGATGTTACATAACACGTTAGTTCTAGCAGCTATGTTGACTAGCTATGATGCTAGCTAATATGGTAACATTAACAATGTAGGCTGTGTGTAGCAGTTAGCGGTTATGATATGAGGCACTGGATCTCAGTCCTAGAGGCATCATTACAGACCCTGGTTCGATTCCAGGCTGTATCACAACCGGCTGTGATTGGGAGTCCCATAGGGCGGCACACAATTGGCCCAGCATCGTCCGGGTTAGGGTTTGGCCAGGGTAGGCCGTCATTGTAAAAGATTATTTGTTCTTAACTGACTTGCCTAATTAAATAAAGAATAAATAAAATCCAGTATGCTGTAACAGAAATAAGGCATTGATCATTAAAAAAATGTGCTCCCTTATCTTAAACGTCACTGACCTCTACTGTTACATGCTAGATACAGGCAAGAGTGTACAAGGCAGTTTGAATGTGTCTCTGTCTATCACCTTGATTACTTACAATGTTTCTCTTGACCTATGCACCTAAATTGTAAACTTTCATTCATAGGCTAGGTTGTAGCAACCTCATGATGGGAACAGGGAAAAGTAGAGTATCATGTAGTAGCCTAAACCTATCAATGTTACATTGAACTGGGTGAATGGAATATGAATGACAGCCATCCAATATGCTGTAATAGAAATAAGGCCATGCTCACACAAAAAAATAAACATCCCCCCTCATCTTAAATGTCACCGATTGCCACTGATTTACACTAGGATATTTATTTAACTGCCACCAGTACATGGACATTGTAATCATAAAACCAAGTTTGATGGTTTATATTATACAGTATTGCATAATGTAATAAAGTTTAATTGACGTCTTAATTATGTACTGCAATAAAAAGAGCAATAAGATGTAATTGTGTGTGTGTGTGTGTGTGTGTGTGTGTGTGTGTGTGTGTGTGTGTGTGTGTGTGTGTGTGTGTGTGTGTGTGTGTGTGTGTGTGTGTGCAGCCTGTGTAAACCTCAGAATATGCATTAAAACATACACCACTAGGAGGCTCCTCTAGCTTTTTGGGGTGTTTTTAAACCACTTACAGTATCTACAATGCTGATTAACACACCAGGGGTCTAAAAGAGGACATAAAGGTAGGCTACACAGTTCTTTATGGCCAACAGAATACTGTATATCACTGTTTAGCGGATTTGATCCTATAGTTTATAATTCAAACCATTCTATCATTTTAAAATAAATCATTCCTTGTCTATTTTTTTTATTGAATTTTAAAGAATCAATTGCAGTTAAGGCAGAATTATAAAATCAGCAAGAAAAGAAAACATGGATCAACAAGAAACACACTGCGAACAACAAAATGTGGAATAAGTCAAGGGGAATTAATACTTTCCAAAGGAACTGTACACTTCGGCTGTCCCCATAGGAGAACCCTTTTTGGTTCCAGGTAGAACCATTTTTGGTTTCATGTTCCACAGGGATGCTGGCCCATTTTGACTCCAATGCTTCCCACAGTTGTGTCAAGTTTGCTGGTTGTGAATCTCTACTCCGAATATCTCGTTCCATCTCCTCCAACAGATGCTCAATATTTGGTGACTGGGCAGGCCACTGCAGTAAGCTAAATTCACTGTCATGATTGTGGAACCATTCCTGGACAATCCTAGCCTTGTGGCATCGGGCATCATCCTGCTGAAAAAATAAATTTGCATATGGTTTCACTGCTGCCATGAAGGGATGCACCTGATTGGCAATGATGTTCAGATATCTTGTGGCATTCAAACATTGCTCCACTTTTATCAAGGGGCCCAATGTGTGCCATGAAAACACACCCCACACCATCACATCACTACCACCAGCCTGCAATGTTGACATGTGGCATGATGGATACATGTACTCATGTGGTTTCAATGTTTTTCCAATTCTCCAGTGTCCAGTGTTTTAGTTCCAAGGCCAATGTAACCACAGTGTCTTGTTTTTTGCTGAAAGATGTGATACCCTGTAAGGTCATCGGCTGTCATACCCCATTTGTGTCAAGATACGATGAGTTGTGCATTCTTTTATGGGACTTTGGACACCAATGTTGTACTGGACTGTCAGTTGACTAACTGTAGCCCGTCTGTTGCTCTGCACAATGTGTCAGCTTTCTTTGTCCTCTTTCATCAATTACCCATTTTTGGCTGGATGTTGTTTGGGTGATGGACCATTCTTGATACCCACGGGAAACTCTTGAGGGTGAAAATCCCGCATGCTGGCCCATGTTGACACCAATGCTTCCCACAGTTGTCTCAAGTTGGCTGGATGTCCTTTTGGTGGGGAACATTCTCGATACAAACGGGAAACTGTTGAGAGTGAAAAACCCAGCAGCTTGATACTTTTTATTTAACACTTATTTGACTAAGACATTCTTATTAACACTATGACCAGGGGAATAGTTACAAGGGAAAGGAGGGGGGATGAATGAGCCAATTGGGCAAGACAAAAGATTGAAGTGCCTTTGAAAGGCATACTGTATGGTAGTAGCTGCCAGGCGCACCGGTTTGTGTCAAGAAAGAACTGCAACGCTTTGGGGAAACTGTTGAGCGTGAAAAACCCAGCAGTGTTGCAGTTCTGACACAAACCGGTGCGCCTGGCACCTACTACCATATCCCTTTCAAAGACACTTAAATATTTTGTCTTGCCCGATTGCCTCATTCATCCCCCCTCCTTTACCCATCTGAATGGCACACATACACAATCCATGTCTCAATTGTCTCAAGGCGTATAAATCCTTCTTTAACCCGTCTTCTCCCCTTCATCTACACTGATTGAAGTGGATTTAACAAGTGACATCAATAAGGGACCATAGCTTTCACCTGGATTCACCTGGTCAGTGTAGTATGATCTAAAATAAGGAGCGGCGACAACGAGGTTCTAGCTCCAGCCTGTTTATTAACCCAACCCTCGCATGTCATACATAGGTACGGATACCTCTAAGGGACATCCTACTACATCTTCCCCTCTCCCATGAACAACAACTCAACATGCATAACCACTGAAGCATAACTGAAATGCAATTTCGAAACCAGTATTATTCTCTAACATGCTACTTCACATCCTGAAACAGTATGAAAGCATTAAATTACACAGTATGAACATTAACTTAGGTACAGTCTCTTTTTGCTGGGTATGGTCCCCAACAGTATGTTTTCTCTTCACGTAACAGTCTTTCAGCCACTCTGGTGGCTTCACATCCCTTTTTGGGCGCGCTTGTGGCTCTGTGAGCATTCTCTCTCCTTCACCCTCTTTTTGTGCATTTTCTGTGGCCTCAGTCTGTGTGGCTGGTAGATCTGGAAGAGCTCTGAGGTGTGTTTTGTTCCTTCGTACCTCTTCTGAGCCTGTGTCCACCACATAGGAGCGTGGGGCATCCGCTTTCCTCAGCACTATTGCTGGTGTCTTTGAGTTTGTAATCCACACACGTTGACCTTCGGTCAGCTCTGGCCTCTCCTTAGCACGGTGTCTCCAATTAAAGTCTCCAGTTTGCGTTTGTTTCAGCCGTTTGTCCCTCTCAGCGAAGGCCTTCCTGTTAGGCCATCGGGGTTTAAGCTGAGCCGGCGAGACAGGCAATGGGGAACGCAGCCTCCTGCCCATCAGGAGCTCGGCAGGCGACAGCCCATGATGCAGTGGTGTAACGCTGTAAGCTAACAGAGCCCTGTATGGATCCTTGTTCTTTTTCAGCAGTCCCTTGACTGTTTTCACAGCTCTCTCTGCCTCACCATTACTCTGTGCATGGTAGGGGCTACTGGTCACATGTGTGAAGTCATATTCTGCGGCAAAAGCAGAAAAGGAGCTTGCAGAGAACTGGGGAGCGTTATCTGTAACCAGGACCTCAGCGACCCCTTGCCTGGAAAAAAATTGACTTTAATCCATTGATAACACCAGCTGATGTGGTTATGGGTGTCTTTGCTATTTCAATGTATCTTGAGTAGTAATCTACCACTAGCAGATAAGTGTCATTTTTCCAATAGAACATATCTGACCCTACCTTTTGCCCTGGCCGTTTTGGCAGCTCTGTTGCCATCATTGGCTCTGGACGACAAGGTTGACATTTTGTACAGACCTCACACTGGGCCACCAGCTTGGCAATCTGAGTACTCAGACCAAGCCACCACACTGACTGTTGAGCCCTCAGTCTGCATTTGGTTATCCCCATGTGTCCATCATGCACTCTGTCTAGCATTTCTGGTTGTAGAGTCTCTGGGATAGCTATCCGTTGTCCTTTCATGAGAAGGTCTCCATTACAGTGGAAGTCACTTTGGTGCACCCAATAGGGATTCAGCAGCTGAGGCAGTTCCTCCTGCCTG
This sequence comes from Salmo salar, assembly GCF_965601325.2. Classification (NCBI taxonomy): domain Eukaryota; kingdom Metazoa; phylum Chordata; class Actinopteri; order Salmoniformes; family Salmonidae; genus Salmo; species Salmo salar. The sequence goes on along the minus strand of NC_138301.1, from coordinate 113,852,240 downwards.
GGCCACCCCCTTTTGCACTGCTGCACTATCTGTCGGCAGATGTGGTCTTGTTGTTGCTCTTCTGCAATCTGCTGCAGTTTGGTCTGAGATGCAGGTAGGCTGTCCCTTACTGCATTAATGGACACCTGTACCTCACCCTCTAGACATTGCTCCTGGAGAGTGCATCTGCTGTGATCAGTGCCTTCCCTGGCACATACACCATCTTGTAGGTGAACCTCAGTAATCTGAGGCGGAAGCGCAGAACTCTGGGAGGCAAGTTGTCCAGTGCTTTTGTCCCTAACAGAGCCAACAGTGGTTTGTGGTCAGTCTCTGCTGTAAACTGTAGGCCAATAAGGTATTGGCTGAGCCTTTCACATGCCCATGTGATAGCCAACGCCTCCTTCTCCACTTGAGCATACCTTTGCTCTGTGTCGGATAAGCTTCGGGAGATGTATGCTATCGGACACCACTCCGTGTTGTCCTGCATCTGTGTGAGGACCGCCCCTAGCCCAAAGGATGATCTGCTGATACTTTTGTCTTAGCGTGGGGACAGTACTGGGCCAGCACTCTCTGTGAGGCCAGGTCTCCTTTGATTTTGTCAAACGCTACCTGTTGCATGTGACCCCATGACCAGTCATTCTCTTTGGCTAGTAAGTCTCTCAGAGGTTTGGTTGGATCTGAGAACTGTGGGAGGAACTTACCCACATATGTGGCCATGCCTAAGGTCCTGACTTCAGCCACATTCTGGGGTCTGGGCATATCTGTGATGGCGCTGATCTTCTCCGGGTCCGGCTCTATTCCAGCTGCACTGATTTTGTGTCCCAAGAACAAGACCTCTGACTGTGCAGAAGTGCATTTTTCATTGAGTGTCAGGCCAGTCTCCTGGAGTCTGGTCAGAACTGCTGTGAGCCTTACATCATGTTCTGCTCTGTCCCTTCCGCACACGAGCACATCGTCCGCGTGGACTATGACGCCACTCAGCCCATCCAACAGCTGGGACATGCGTCTTTGGAAATGCTCAGGACCGGAAGCGATTCCAAATGGCAAAACATTAAAACAGTAATGGCCAAACGGTGTTCTAAACGTTGTGAGCGCCCTACTCTCTGATGACAGCGGTATCTGCCAGAAACCTGAGCGGGCATCCAGCTTTGTGAAGACTTGTGAGCCATCCAACTGAGCCAGTGACTGCTCCACTGATAGTAAGATGTGTCTCTCTCTGCAGAGTGCCTCATTCAAGTTAGTCATGTCCACACAGATCCTTATGTCCCCATTGGCTTTTGGGACCACTACCATCCCTGCACACCAGTCTGTGGGACTCTCTATTTTAGACACCGCGCCTATTTCTTCCATCCTCCCCAACTCTTCCTTTACTCTGGCCAATAAAGGGATAGGCACACGGCGGGGGGTGGTAAGGGCATAGGGGACAGCATCCTCTTTCAGGCGGATTTTGTAGTCACCTTCTATCCTTCCTAGACCAGAAAACACTTTTGGGATTTTCTTTTTGAAAACCTCACCTGGGTCCTCCAGTTCGCTCACTCTCTCAATGAGTTGCAATGCTTCAATTGCTGGCAGCCCCAGCAACGGTCTGGCTAGAGAGTCAATGATGAAGACAGGCTGGATGGCACTTTTGTCTTTACTCTCCAGTTTAATCACCAACTGCCCTACCACTGGTAATATCTTATTACTGGGCCCGTAGAGTTTTTTGTTTGTAGAGAGCAAAGGGCCATCTCTACTATAGCTATACAGCCTAGTTGGGATAGCTGTCACTGCTGCCCCAGTGTCTAGTTTAAATGACACAACCTCCCCATTGAGTTTAATGTCTGAATGCCAGCCAGCATTGCTTTCCTTTACCTCTCCCAGAAACATGCTGTCCTGCTGTACCTCCTCTGAGACCTCATGCATTTGCTTTAATCGACAGCTGAAAAGTGTCCTCTCCTGTGACATCTCCTGCATTCCGCATCCTTTGCTGAGCAATCAATCCATCTGTGAAAAGGGGATTTCCCACATTTACGACAAACACTTGAACTAGCTACTGGTGCTGTCTGTGATTCAAAATGTTTTTATTTAAATGATTATACAAATATCTTGCAACCAGTATAATGTTATATATATGGGGGATACAACCATCCCAGCTCTGCAGATTTTGCTGCGAAGAACCAGAATCATTCGATAATTTGTTTTGGTACTGTCCATATACAGTATAGCTTGTTTTTGGTCGCAGGTTCAGGAATTGCTGAAGAATTGCAACATTTACCTGGCGCTAACTCTGCAAATAGCACTGCTGGGTGATTTGAAAAGTCATAGTTAATCGATCGCTAATATAATAATACTTTTAGCAAAAAAATGTATCTTGAGAATAGAAAGGTTCAGAACTTTTGTGAAACAGCACAGTTGATAAATATATGGCAAATAGAAATCACAACTGGATGGTGTTCAGAGATAGATGGGAGGGGTTGAGTGGAGCTGAAGGGTGTGACTAAAAACAACATGATAACTAATATAAAATATACTCTCCGTAAAATTATATAGGCTCAGAACCTTTGTGAAACAGCACAGTTAAAAATAGATGGCAAAAATACAAATATTGGCACTCTTGCACTTTTTTCAAGTCACTCACAATTTTCCCTAAAAATAAGATTAAATTCACCAAATTCTTTATTTCAATGTTAATATTACAGAACCTTTGTTTTTGATTCAGAACTTAATATATCCATTTAAAACAGAAAATCAACAGAAATGACACCCCAGACTTAATATTTGGTAGCACAATCTTTTTTAGTCAAAGTAATTTGAATCAAGTGCTTCCAATAGCCATCGATGTACTGGCAGTTTGGCCCATTTCTCATGTGCAAACTGCTCCAGTTTTCCCAGATTTTAAGGGTGTCTTTTCCCAACTGCTGTTTTCAGATCTCTCCACAAGTTTTCGATGGGATTTAGATCTGGACTCAATGCTGGCCACTTCAGAACAGTCCAGCGTTTTGTCTTTAACCATTCCTTGGGTACTTTTTGAAGTGTGTTTGAGGTTATCGTCCTGCTGGAAGACCCATGACCTTCAACGGAGACCCAGCTTTCTGACACAGGGTCCGACATTACACTCCAAAATGCCTTGGTATTCTCCTGATTTCATGATGCCATGTACACGTTCAAGCCACCCATTGCCAAAGGCCGGAAAGCAACTCCAAAACTTAAACCTCCTCCATGTTTGACTGTGGGGAAGGTGTTCTTTTCTTTGAAGGCTTCATTTTGTTTTCTGTATACACAGATCACCGCTAAACATAGAATTACATGTTCAATCAATTGAGTTCTACTTTGCTACTTGTAGGCTACTGTCTGTAATTTGCTTATGTGTCATTTTTATTTATACTGTGAAATAATTGCATTGTGTACACACATCCAGATACTCAGCTCGTTCGTGTGGTTACTTTTTTAGGAACGGGAGAGATTTTCTGAACATGTATTTGTATGACTGTGGACACTCAAGTTGAGGTTATGAGGACAGGAGCCTGTTACGCCCAGTCTTAAATCGTTGGTCCAAGGCAGGGTTGGATTAATTTGCATACAGGAAGGGATGAAGTGGGCAGATAAGTGACACACTTGATTACCATGTGTATATGCAACAAATCTCAATCAGATAGTGATCGGATCATTTTGATCGGATGACGACGACCACATGTTAATGTAAGGTGTAACCACAGTTAAAGACTTAGCCAAATGGCTCGATCCCGGATAAGGACATTGACATTGCTGATTACAACATCTTCAGGTGTGACAGCCATATGAGGAGGAGGGAGAGAGGAAGAGCTAAAAAAAATGCTTAACAGCATGGAACGCTCTCCATGCCAGAATGACCTTATGATCACATTACCTGGATGACAGAGAGAGAGAGAGATGAATGTTGTCAGCTCTTACCTTGACATAATGAATGAGTTTCAAGTTGTGTCATCCAAGAGTGACTTTGATAAAAGAGTGCTTGATCAAGCTAATGACTATGTAGTGTGTTTGGCATTGTCATCTTTGAAGGAGGAATAGAAGCATCTGGGAGACTTGGAGAACTACTTAAATCAAAGAGTGCTGGTTCTCAATTGCATTACAACCCCCAAATCTGGTGCAGAAAAGTGGTTTCACTCCGGTGAGGTAACCACCCTAACCAGACAAACCATATGTCTGTTCCTGGACTTCAACGAATCATACAGTCTTGCATTCTGCATTGCACCAATTCCAGACAAACTCATCACTGCGTCCTGCATCCAAGTTTGAACTGCCATCAAAGCCAGGTGTCCCCACCATCAAGAGCATGACTGTGTCCACGTGCAAATCAACCCTCCCAACCTTGGTGTCAAGTCTGTGGAGTTGTACCAGGTTTTGTACCAGGCTGTGCAGGCTGAATCTGAGTGGACAGGGGTCAAAGCCGATACTACTACTAACCAGGTCACCATCAGACGTTTGAACCCCTATAAAGATTACCGGTTCAGCTGCAGGGAGGTGTGTTGACCTTGTATGACACTCTATGATGACTGGACAGAATACTCCAGGACCCGCCCATGTAGCCACAGAGACAATAATAGAATCTGAAAGTATCAGACTGAACTGGGACATTCCTACCATCTTGGGAGACAATGTTGAGGTCATAGGCTATGAGGTTGACTACAGTGTGCGAAGGCTGTTGACAATAAGATGTGGCACGCCATCAAAACTACCACCAGAGAGTGCACACTGGAAGGTCTAAAGCCTGAAGCTGCATACAGTGTCAGAGTCTCTGCTAAATGTGGTGAGGTAGTGAAGTTTGCTCAGTCCTGAGACTGAATTGAACACTGTCAGGATGTCTGACTCACCAAAAGTAAAACATTTCACAGATGCAAAAAGTGATAAATTCCTCGACCAATCAGAGACGTTGCAGAAAGGCAACCTCTCAATCCATAAGCTTGCATTGAGGAAGATAAATGTGTTGATAAGAGTTTTCGCCAGTACATGTTTAGGAGACAAGTGGAGAAAGTAAATAACAAGGTAATCCTGCTTCTGGGGTCCACAGGTTCAGGAAAAACCACTCTGGTCAATGTCATGATGAACTACATTCTCGGGGTAAAGTGGGAAGATCCCTACCGCTTTAAGCTCATCCATGAGGTGACCAACAGGTCACAGGCTGAGAGCCAGACTTCAATCGTAACATCATACGAGCTCTACAACCAGCCAGGCTTTCAGATTCCTTATTCTCTGACCATTATTGACACAACAGGGTTTGGAGACACCAGAGGGGTGGTGGAAAAAGTACTCAATTGTCATACTTGAGTAAAAGTCAAAAGTCAAATTAAATGCTATACATCAAATTCCTTATATTAAGCAAACAAGACTGCACGATTATTATTATTATTTTAAATAACGGACAGCTAGGGGCACACTCCAACACTCAGACATAATTTAAAAACACAGTATTTGTGTTAGGTGAGTCTGCCAGATCAGAGGCAGTAGGAATGACAACGCATTATGCCTGAGCATTCTAAATGTAATGAGTACTTTTTAGTGTCAGGGAAAATGTATGGGTGTAAAAAAAGTACATATTTTCTTTAGGAATGTAGTGGAGTAAAAGTAAAAGTTGTCAAAAATACTAATAATAAAGTGAAGTACAGATACCCCACAAAAATACTTAAGTAGTAGTAGTATTTTTACTTAAAGGACAACTTCACCCAAAAACTATCTTTTTGTATTTGTTTCATTAGTCCATTATTGACGTAGTCCCAAAATGTTTTCAAGATATGTAACTTTCAAAATACATAAATCATCCCCGTATGATGCATTTTGTGTCATTTGATGCTGCCTTTGAATCTCATGCTTGAAAAGGCTTTGACCCAAATACAATGCTTTCGGTTTTAGATGTGTTCAAGACCAGTTTATTGTTAATTACCCATTCTGACACTGACTGTAAGTCCTTGCTAATAGTCTCAGTGAGCTCACTGGCTGTAGGTGCTGATGTGTAGTGTGCAGTCATCAGCACACTCTATAGTAATTTTTTCTTCTTCTATATAATATATAGTAATTTTAGCTTCTTGTAAGACAAATAGCAAATCATTTGTAAAAATAGAGAAGAGTAACACCCAAGGCAACTGCCCTGAGGGATACCGCACTGTACATATATGATGTTAGAGAAGCTTCCATTGAACAATACTCTCTGAGTTCTATTGGATAAGTAACTCTCCAATCATGTGATGTCAGGTGATGTAAAGCCATAACAAGTGAGTTTTTTTCAATAACAAATTATGAACAATAACGTCAAAGGCTGCACTGAAATATAACAATACAGCTCCAACTATCATCTTGTTATTCATTTATTTTAGCCAATCATCAGTCCGTGCATCAGTCAAGGCAGTACAAGTTGAGCACCCTTCCCTATATGCATGCTGAGAATGAGTAATTAACTTGTTCTTTAAAAAATATCATTGTATTTGTTCAAAGACAATTCTCTCCATCAGTTTACTAAGAACAGGCAGAAAAATAATTTGGCAGATTTTAGAGCCAGCAAAGGGTGCTTTACTATTTTTGGGTAGTGGAATAATTTTAGCTTTCTTCCACACGCCTGTGGACATATGCTCCTTTAGGTTTTGGTTAAAGACATGGCAAATAGGAGTGGCAATACAGTCTGCTACCATTCTCATAGTTTCCCATCTAGGTTGTCTATACCTGGTGGCTTACAGTGCATTTGGAAAGTATTCAGACCCATTTGACTTTTCCAAATTTTGTTACGTTACAGCCTTATTCTATCTATACACAATACCCCATAATAACAAAGCGAAAACTGTTTTTTAGTTTGAAGTTTTAGGGGGTATTGTGTGTAGATTGATGAGGTAAAAAAACGATTCAATCTATTTTAGAATAAGGCTGTAACGTAACAAAATGTGGAAAAAGTCAAGGGGTCTGAATACTTTACGAATGCACTGTATCATTATTGATGGATAACGACCGTTTTTCCACCTAATCCACACAAACTTGTCCAAATTCAAAACGGTAATCCTTCTCTTTCATTATTAGATATTTCAATCACATCAAATTGTATTTGTCACATGCGCCAAATACAACAGGTGTAGACCTTACCGTAAAATGCTTACTTTCAAGCCCTTAACCAACAATGCAGTTCAAGAAATAGAGTTAAGAAAATATTTACTAAATAAACTAAAGTGAGAATATATTTTTTTTTTAATTGCATAACAATAACGAGGCTATATGCGGGGGTACCGGTACCGAGTTAATGTGCGGGGGTACAGGTTAGTTAAGGTCATTGTAAAGTGACGCATAGATAATAAACAGCGAGTAGCAGCAGTGTTAAAACAAAGGGGTCAATGTAAATAGTCCGGGTGGCCATTTGATTAATTGTTCAGCAGTTTTGTGGCTTGGGATTAGAAGCTGTTGAGGAGCCTTTTGGTCCTAGACTTGATGCTCTGGTACCGCTTGCCATGCGGTAGCAGAGAGAACAGTCTATGACTTGGGTGACTGGAGTCTTTGACAATTTTTGGGGCCTTCCTCTGACACTTTTTTTTGTTGTTAAGTTTAGTCACAACATTTCTCAATTATTTGACCCTGCTGGTCATCTATGAACATTTGAACATCTTGGCCATGTTCTGTTATAATCTCCACCCAGCACAGCCAGAAGAGGACTGGCCACCCCTCATAGCCTGGTTCCTCTCTAGGTTTCTTCCTAGGTTCTGGCATTTCTAGGAAGTTTTTCCTAGCCACCATGCTTCTACACCTGCATTGCTGGCTGTTTAGGGTTTTAGGCTGGGTTTCTGTACAGCACTTTGAGATATCAGCTGATGTAAGAAGGGCTTTATAAATACATTTGATTTTGATTTGAATTGACAATATCTCAACCAATCACCTGAGCAGTCTGACATGTATGCCACCTTTTTTGCATCTGTCACGTCCACTCCCCCTCTCCGGTCTACTAACCACCGGTCCTGGCAACCCATCCTTATGCACACCTGGCAGCCTTTATTATGCACACTTGTGCCTCATTAGGCACACCTGGACTTCATCACCTCCCTGATTACTTCCCCTTTATCTAGTACTCTGTTGTTATCACCCACCAGCAGGCTATATTGTTTATGTTTCCATGTTTAGATGCTTTTCTTGTTTTGTATTGTTCTTTGTCATTAAACTCACTAATTGCACTCTCTTCCTAACTCCCTGCATCTACGTTACAGCATCCTTTCTTTGAAACATATAAATGTTCAATGTTCTCAGTTTGTTTCTTAACAGGTGCATGTTTGTCAACAATTGGCAAGAATAATATTACAAATAATCAAAGTGGTGCATCTGGATTCTCCTCCTTATACACATCTTACATCTTCAACAAAAGAGTCCTGAGAAAACATTTTGTGTGATTTCTTATAAATAACTTTAGGCTCTGCCGGTACTTTGGCTTTCATTGTTATTGCCAGAATGTTATGGTAAATGCTTTTAACCCCTAAATTGACATTCAGTATTACTGAATCAAACATTGCGTATTCTTTATATTCAAAGATGACTTATTACTGACTGACATGATTCAAAACATGTTGTATTGACATAAACCGCTAACAAAATGTGCATATAGAAATAATACTATTGATTTCAATGAATGTAAGGAATGCTCTTAAATACATTATTGAAAATGGGTTTATTGATTGTCAATAGAACATTTGTTCTTATGCATGTATTACTTCCACTGTCAATGTCCAAGTAAATGTTTTAGTATTTAAAAAAAGGCCACCGATCACATAATTCATATCTTAGGGGAAGAACGGTGTGTTATAAGGTTTTCACCTTGTTCAATTTACAATCTGTTTCAGAAAAAGAAGTTGGATTGATATTCATGTGATGTTGTCTATTACTTAGAAGGGATCACAAGGGCCTTTATTTATTGGTTTACATACACAAAACATTAAAGACATGACGGAGATAATAGTTTGAATGTGCCGTCTGACTTATGTCACCATAAATTGACCTAGCAGTCTCAACTTTCAGTCAACTGGGCCGAACCGAAGGTGATGTACTTCAGTCAAGACAAGCCTTCACTCACTTCCTGGAATGTAGCGCCCTCTATGCTTCACCCAGGGGAATGCTACACAATAAGGGTAGGTCCCATGGTTGGGTGATTTGAGATCTGGGTCCTTTTGTATGAAGCGTCTCAGTTGGAGTGATGATTTAGGATCTCAATTGAATTTCTGATTATAAACAAGATTACAATGGACAGAGTCAAAAAATAGTGAAACAATAAAAAATATATAATTTTCTAATCAAATAAAATAAAATGGTATTTGTCACATGCGCCGCATACAACAGGAATACAACCTTACTTACAAGCCCTTAACCAACAATGCAGTTTTAAGAAAATACAACAACAAAAAAGTAAGAGATAAAAATTATTAAAGAGCAGCAATAAAATAACAATAACGGGGCTACCAGTACAGAATCAATGTGCGGGGGCACCGGTGTACTTTTTAGATTCTCAATATGTTCACGTCACCACATAATTGATTAAAGTACACTGTTTTGCAATGAAGGTCTACAGTACCCTCAACAGCACTCTCTGGGGTAGCACCAAGGTGTAGCCGGAGGATAGCTAGTTTCCGTCCTCCTTTGGTTACATTGACTTCACTACAAAAGCTAGGAGGTTCATGGTTCTCACCCATTTCTATAGACTTACACAGTAATTATGACAACTTCCGGAGGACGTCCTCCAACCTATCAGAGCTATTGCAGTATGAGCTGACATGTAGTCAACCCAATCAAAGGATCAGAAAATGAATCAAGAAAGCACAAACTACAGCTAGCCAGCACTGCAGAAAACGTAGTAAGTAGTTGACTCAAAGAGATAGAAAGACTATAAATAAATAATTTTCTTTAAAAATTAAGGATAATCGAGAGGAGAGAGAGAGCTATCTATATTTCCTTGTATTTTTTCCCCCTTTCACATGAATGCAGCTAGCTAGTTTAGCCTACTCAAACACCCGGCTCAAACAGAGGGATGCTATGTTAGCTAGCTGGCTATGGCTATCCAACACTGGAACTCTTCCAAGTCAAGGTAAGATTTTGGTTGTATTAATTTATTGCCACCTGGGCCCGCTGGTGTAACTGCTAAACTGCCTACTGTACTCCATGATTGTACAAGGTTTATTAACGCATTAGTTCTAGTAGCTAGCTATGTTGACTATGATGTTAGGTGACAACGATGTGGGCTGTGTGTAGCGGATAGCATTTATGGTTTGGAAAGGTTTCTTCACCTGGTCACAGACAGCTGTTGTATTGTGCACTGAAGTCCACAAGCGAAGGGAGAAGGTGAGAGGAGGAGAGCGTGTAGATGCGAGAAGGAATTATACAACACGCAAATGATCATGGTGTTTGTATGCGGCTGCTATGAAAGTAAAATGTGTTTGTGGTGATCAGGGGTGTATTCATGTTGCCGATTCTGTTGAAAAACTTTTATTAAAACGATAGCAAACGGCGCGAAACGGAGATAAAAATACCTGAATTTGTCCAATAGAAACTCTCGTTTGCAACTGTTGGACTATAGATTGCACCCTATATCAGCTAGATGCAGGAAAGCTGTGTTCAAGGCGGTATTGAATGTGTCAATGTCTGTCACCTTGATTACTCAAATTTCTCTGGACCTGTGCACCTACGATGTAAACTTTCATTCATAGGCTAGGTTGTAGTAACCTCGTGATGAGCATAGGAAACATTGTAGTACTGGCCTAAACCTATAGATGTTACATGGAGCTAGGTGAATGGAATATGAATGACAGTCATCCAATATCCTCTATGGGCTAGGTGGGACGCTTGCGTCCCACCTACGTAACAGCCACTTGCAGCCTGTGGCGCGATTTTCAAAACCTTAAAAATCCTATTACTTCAATTTCTCAAACATATGACTATTTTACAGCTATTTAAAGACAAGACTCTCGTTAATCTAACCACACTGTCCGATTTCAAAAAGGCTTTACAACGAAAGCAAAACATTAGATTATGTCAGCAGAGTACCAAGCCAGAAATAATCAGACACCCATTTTTCAAGCCAGCATATAATGTCACCAAAACCCAGAAGACAGCTAAATGCAGCACTCACCTTTGATGATCTTCATCAGATGACAACCCTAGGACATTATGTTATACAATACATGCATGTTTTGTTCAATCAAGTTCATATTTATATCAAAAACCAGCTTTTTACATTAGCATGTGACGTTCAGAACTAGCATACCCCCCGCAAATTTCCGGGGAATTCGCTAACATTTTACTAAATTACTCACGATAAACGTTCACAAAAAGCATAACAATTATTTTAAGAATTATAGATACAGACCTCCTCTATGCACTCGATATGTCCGATTTTAAAATAGCTTTTTGGTGAAAGCACATTTTGCAATATTCTAAGTACATAGCCCAGGCATCACGGGCTCGCTATTTAGACACCCGGCAAGTTTAGCACTCACCATAATCATATTTACTATTATAAAAGTTTGATTACCTTTTGTTGTCTTCGTCAGAATGCACTCCCAAGACTGCTACTTCAATAACAAATGTTGGTTTGGTCCAAAATAATCCATTGTTATATCCGAATAGCGGCGTTTTGTTCGTGCGTTCCAGACACTATCCGAAATGGTAAAGAAGTGTCGCGCGCATGGCGCAATTCGTGACAATAAAATTCTAAATATTCCATTACCGTACTTCGAAGTATGTCAACCGCTGTTTAAAATAAATTTTTACGCCATTTTTCTCGTAGAAAAGCGATAATATTCCGACAGGGAATCTCCTTTTCGGCAAACAGAGGAAAAAAATCACAAAGGCGGGGGCGGTCGGGTCACGCGCATAAGCCCAGAGTCCCTTGATCGGCCACTTGAGAAAGGCGATAATGTGTTTCAGCCTGGGGCTGGAATGACGACATTCTGTTTTTTCCCGGGCTCTGAGCGCCTATGGACGACGTGGGAAGTGTCACGTTAGAGCAGAGATCCTTAGTAAATGATAGAGATGGAAAAGAAGTTCAAGAAATGGTCAGACAGGCCACTTCCTGTAAAGGAATCTCTCAGGTTTTGACCTGCCATTTGAGTTCTGTTATACTCACAGACACCATTCAAACAGTTTTAGAAACTTTAGGGTGTTTTCTATCCATATGTAATAAGTATATGCATATTCTAGTTATTGGGTAGGAGTGGTAACCAGATTAAATCGGGTATGTTTTTTATCCAGCAGTGTCAATACTGCCCCCTAGCCCTAACAGGATATGCTGTAGTAGAAATAAGGCCATGCTCATAAAAACAAAATAGTCCTCAGTCATCTTAAACAGCACAGACTGCCACTGTCCAACAGGTCATCGCGAGCTACCAGTACAGTAGCTCACAGCCCACCTGAGTAGCTCACCAAACAATTCTGAAAGTACTTGCAATTTTCACACGTTCCACTGCAAACTGCCATAAACAAATCTCACAAGTATCAGACACAGCAAGCTCCCACCTACCAGCTATCTAATCAACGAAAAAAATGACATTATCCCACCCCTGGTTAGCCACTATAGGCTTAGAAAGCCAACCTAGCACAATGTATGCCAAGTAATTTCGAGCAATATTGCCTGTGTGTTTGTGTGGTGCTAGTCTTTGTCCATCATTCCATGTGTAGCCAGTTTGTGATAACCGTCTTGTGGGTTGAAATAAATACTTTCCCAAAACCTTGTCAATTAAATGTTAACTGCAAAGTTGTCTTACCTGTCGGAAGTATATTATGAGTAAGTATATCATCTGTATATATTATTTGTTATTTGCAAACTTTGCCAGGAAATCAGCAACAGCAGTACAAAACCATCGCTAGACCTGCACATTAGATGGCAAATTCCTCACCAACTTGATGTGCAATCAAAGGGGAATTACAGTGAAATCTATTTGTGTTCGTTTTCTTCCAGGCCTAAAAAAAAAAATGGTCTTCCGATGTGATTTATGCATTGACATGGACTCAAAACATCAAATTTCGTTGTTTCTCTATGAACAATTGTAATGTTTACAGTGAAAAACAAATCTAATACCAGGAAAAATATAACAGAAAACAATTTGGCAAATATAAAAACATAATTTGGGGGAAAGGAATCACAGATGTTATAGTACCCCCCTTAAAGTTGTTTATTAACCGATATTTTAGCAGGTATAATGACATAAAACCGTGCACTACTGTCTTGTACACTTAAGGACCCGGGGAAGAGGAGAAGAATGTGCCTATTTGAAATCTAGCTCACAACAGCTGAAGTAGCTCTCATGCTAGAAAATGTTAAAGACCCCTGGTCTAGATTAATACCCCTGAGATGGGCTGTGAATACAAGCCTTGAAGCATGCCCCTTTAAAAATGTAGCTATTGTAGTCTTCAGATGAACATATACCAGTCCATTTCAGATGAAACTTTACTTGGATTTATTTACGAATTGCATTCGAATAGTGTAACTTCATAATCAACCATAATACAAATATTGGGTGTATCACAAAGCATGACCACCAAGCTGCCCAGTAAACCTTTAAAATGACCAATACTATTCTAGTTCATAAGGCTACACTTTCAAATATGTTGGGCATGTATAGTCACCATACCATTTCATTAACTTCACACATTGATACTTAGGAATGTTCTCGCCAGCTCTGAGATCCTGTTTTGTGACATCACTCCCATGTTGCCGGAAAGGAAAGAGAAGTAATTGCTCACCTGATATTGTTCCGAATTTAAAACTGGTCAATGGGGTGGAGAACTGCTGGATGCAAAAGATAATGCGAACCGTTTCTATGACTTTTATTACAAACAACTGTGCACAGGGAGACCAAAACGACACTTCTGCAAGGATCGTAATAATCTTCCCCCTCCAGAGGTAAAGCGGGCATATATACTCTTCCTCATCTGTTCGTCGTTTCATCCTTCCGTGCCTAGTTCCCTTGGTATTTTATAGACTATACATTCAAATCATCCAAGTGCACAGAACGTGTGATTAGATACCGTAAACCCATAATAAACCTGCCCGACAGTAAGTGACCCTGAAGAGACATTACATCAATGATAAACACATCATGCATCGTACTTCTAATCATCGTCATTGGATACATATCTCCGCAGTATTTCGGCTACACGTTTCTTCTCAGACATCCTAATCTCACAACACCAGTGTTCTAAAAACACCAGGGAGTCAAATTTTCACACGATAAAAACGGCAACACTGTCCTTGGCGGTCCTTGTTTCTTCAGCAGTCTGACATCAATATTGAGTCTAACATTCGAATTAACTCAATTTAGCAGACACTGGCAGAACATAGATTTAACAAAAGGGATATTCAGTGTCTACGGAAAGTATTCAGACCCCTTGACTTTTTCCACAGTTTGTTACGTTACAGCCTTATTCAAAAATGTATTAAATATATTTTTCCCCTCAGCAATCTACACACAATACCCCATAAATGACAACGCGAAAACCGTTTTTTAGAAAATGTAGCTGAAATACCTTATTTATGTAAGCATTTAGACCCTTTGCTATGAGACTCGAAATTGAGTTCACCTGTGGTAAATTCAATTGATTGAACATGATTTGGAAAGGCACACACCTGTATATATAAGTCCCACAGTTGGCAGTGCATCTCAGAGAAAAAACCAAGCCATGAGGTCAAAGTAATTGACCGTAAAGCTCCTAGACAAGATTGTGTCGAGACACAGATCTGGGGAACGGTACCAAAAGAATTCTGCAGCATTGAAGGTCACCAAGAACACAAGTCTGGAACCACCAAGACTGTTCCTAGAGTTGGCAGCCAGGCCAAACTGAGCAATCGGGTGAGAAGGGCCTTGGTCAGGAAGGTGACCAAGAACCCGATTTACCTGGACAGGCTTACTCGCTGCCAAATGTGCTTCTACAAAGTATTAACTAGTGGTGTAAGTGTCTTATGTAAATCATATTTCTGTATTTAATTTTCAATAAATGTACAAGTCTAAAACATGTTTTCACTTTACCACAATACCCTGTAATGACAGTGAAAAGATTTAATACATTTCTGTACATTTATTAAATTAAATGTGAGAACTATTTAATCCATTTTGACTTCAGGCTGTAACAACCAAGGTGTTTGAATACATTGAAGGCAATGTACATGTGAAGTGCATCTATAAATATTGGTTCTACACATGCATTTAAATAATACTTTTTGATCTATTTATCACTTTTCAGGCAAATACATTTGACACCTCAGTACCTCAAGATGTAAACCACACAACCTACCAAGAGTGATCTATAATTGTAGCTGCCTACATACCACAAACCGATGCTGGCACTAAAACCGCACTCAACGAGATGTATGAGGCCATAAGCAAACAACGTTCACCCAGAAGGGGTGCTCAGGGGCCGGGGACCTTAATGCAGGCAAACTTAAATCAGTTACCTAATTGCTACCAGTATGTCACACGTGCAGGGGGGGGACCTTCACCCCACACATGGTAGAAAGCGCTCAGCCTCCATTTGGCAAATCTGACCTATAGAAGGCAGTGTCAGAGGAAGGCCCTAAACAGAGACTCCAGCCCCCCTAGTCACTGTTCTCTGCTACAGCACAAGCACACCAAGTCCAGGTTCAAACTGCTTCATCCCCCAAGAATGCTAAACAAATGGCTTTAACGCTGCGTCTCTGCACCGTTTATGCATTGTCACTTCACCCCTTATCTGCATTGCCAGGTAAGGGCTTGTAAGGAAGCATTTCATGGTAATGTTTGCACTCACTATTCAGCACGTGACAAACGAAATGTGATTTGAGTTGCTTCAACCTTATTCCTTGCTCCTCCCTAGTGCTGCAGCTGGCCTGATTTAAACATGTAACAGAAATATTAACTTTCTACACAAACTTTCAAGATAAGTCCCATCTACCCTTCATTGACCAACAGGCACAGTGACATGAGTAAGTTTGTTTCAAGCTCATAGCCAACAGGCTTAACTACAACACAGATCCAGTGGTTTCTCACATTCATTAAATCAAACATTTGCTTCCAAAATCCAAGTGGTTTCCTTCTGCAGCAGCAACTGTTAAGACACCTGTATCGTAGTGAATGGGTTTGAGTCGACACCCATAGAAAAAGTAACCATCCTTAAAGGGATATTTAACAGCCGTTTTGGCATTAGAAAACCTTGATGGTTTGAAATTTTGCCTGACTGAGGGTGTGGTGTAGAGATGAGGTAGTCAAGCAAACACATTTAACACTATTATAGCACACAGCAAGTTCATGCAACATCTGAATAAATAGGAAAATGTTTTACTCCTAAACTTACAAGCTTCCATAAGAGGGTTAATACATAAAGTTAATTCAAAACACATTTAAATAGTCAACCGACACGGGGTACTGTGTTTAGGCCAGTGACGACCTCAATTTAATCCATGTTAAATTCAAGCTTTACCAACATGTGGAATACAGTCAAGGGGCGTGAACACGCTGAAGGCATATACTTTACATCTTAGGTTGTGTCAGTATAACATTAACACATTTTAAATATGAGAGAACCACCACTTATGTTCAGAACTAAATATTACCACTGAACAAAACTCAGAAAATGTATAGAAAGGTTCATTATAACTTGTGATCAGGTGAATGTGCACCTGAAGGGTAGGTGGGCGCTGAAAATCAGCAAGGGACAGCAAACAGCAGACTAGGAACACCTGAAACAAAATGACTGCCATTAACTGAATGAAACTGGAAGTTATCAAATGGTGAAGTGTACTAATGCGTCTCAGAAAAACGAATGGCACCACTATACAATCTGATGGTAATTCTAGCTATTTCAGGTCAGTGTTCATCACAGCATAAATAAGCAATTAATCTTCTTCCAGCTGACCACAAGGCACCTTGTTGCCAGGGTGAACAGCCTTACCCCAGTCTATATGTCCAGTTCTGAGACTGCAGGGATGTTATGCGAAGGTATCCTACCTGAAAAGTAAAAGTGTTTGAGTGAAAATGTACAATTTCATATAAGCAAGTGACAACTCATAGCCTGTCATGTTCAGAAAACCGAATATCACCACTGTACAATCTGACGGTAATTCCAGCTATTTTCAGTTTAGGATTCATCACAACCAGACAGACAGTGGACAGGTGGGGTGTAGCCTGAGGGTGTGCTTATGTACCTTTCACAGCCTTAGTTCAGTTCCACACCTGGTGAAAACAATCACAAGAGTCAAGATTAGAAAAGTAACACAAACTAGGGCCTAAACAGTCCGTTAAAAATGACACTACAGTAGGAATGTAAAGTCACAGCCTGTCATGTTCAGAAAACCGAATATCGCCACTGTACAATCTGACGGTAATTCCAGCTATTTTCAGTTTAGGATTCATCACAACCAGACAGCTACCCTGATGGGCCAGGTGAAGTGTTGACTGGGCAGGTGGTCATGTACCTTTAAAGATGTCTCCACTATCAACACCCTTGATTCAGTTCCACACCTGTTCAAAACCAACATCAGAATAGGAACACAATCAACTGGAGTTCATAAAAGTAAACTACAATAGGAATTGAAAGTTGCTGCCTGTCATGTTCAGAAAACCGAATATCACCACTGTACAATCTGACGGTAATTCCAGCTATTTTCAGTTTAGGATTCATCACAACCAGATTAGACCGCTACCCAGAGAATGGGACAGATGAGGTGTAGACTTAAGTGGGTGTTGGTCTTACCTTGGCAGATGGAGTCTCCATGCCATCAACTCATTGGGGCAGCTTCACACCTGTTAAATATCATAGGTGTTATGAAAATGAGTAAAATGAACTAGTCATTAGCATTTCGTCGAGAGAAAGGCAACTACAGAATTGAAAATTACAGCCTGTCGTGTTCAGAAAACCGAATATCACCACTGTACAATCTGACGGTAATTCCAGCTATTTTCAGTTTAGGATTCATCACAACCAGACAGTTACCCTGAGTGAAAGTCTGAGGCTGGAGTGGGTGTGGTAGTCTTACCTTTTGAGGTGACGTCTCCTCGCCATTAAGTCACTTGGGCGGAGTCGCCTGTTTAAAAACAATCATAGGGGTTATGAGAATCTATATAAGCAGTAACCACCACTTTGCATGATCTAGACAGCTTTGTTACTCAGTAGTTGAAATAAACTCATCAGTTGTCGCATCAAACTCTTCCTATTCAAGCTTTCATCACTGACAGAGCTGTGGCTTTGGCGCCTGATCAAATCTTTGATCAGAGAACTAGATACGAAGTTCTTCACATTAAAATATAAATTTGCCATCGAATACATTACTAGTAAGGCCTAAAAAAAAAGTCTACTTGCCGTGTGTGTATGGTTCAGCCACAGGCCATGAGGGAGTAGTCTCCCAAATCTAGAACAAAACATAATTTCATCAAAGCGTTATTGGCAGGAGCAGCATTTCAATAGTGTTAGCTAACTTAGAGGGCAATGCATCTATAGGGGTGGCTTTCATTGTTCATGGATCAGATGGCTGGCTAGCTAGCCAACTGTTTAGGAATCTTCGTCAGTTTCGCAT
Source organism: Salmo salar (assembly GCF_965601325.2). Lineage (NCBI taxonomy): Eukaryota > Metazoa > Chordata > Actinopteri > Salmoniformes > Salmonidae > Salmo > Salmo salar. The sequence continues at coordinate 113,833,756 of NC_138301.1, read as the reverse complement.
CGGACGGCACTTCCTATATCGGTATCATCACATCCACAAACTGTCAAAATAAACCACTTGTTACTGGCTAACATCCTCACCAGCATGGTTTACGTTACTATAATATCACCACTATACTATTGACTAATTCCAGCTAGTTTTTGCTTAGAACTCATAACAACCAGACCACAGAGAATGGGACCATTGGGGGGGTGGTGTTAATGTAATGTACCTTTTCAGATGATGCCGCCACATCCTTGGTTCTGTTGCACCTATTTAAACCCACCATAAGTAAACATTAGAATAGGAACTCAATCAACTGCAGTTCATAAGAATCAGGAAATTGACTAGAATGTATGAAAATGAAAGTCACTGCCTGTCATGTTCAGAAAACCGAATATCACCACTGTACAATCTGACGGTAATTCCAGCTATTTTCAGTTTAGGATTCATCACAACCAGACAGTTAGCAATAGTCAGTGTCTCAAAGGATGAAGTGGTGGTTTTACCTTTCGAGGTTAAGTCTCCTTGCCATCAAGTCATTTGGGCAGCGTCTGTTTTAAACAATCATAGGGGGTTAATGTAATCTATAAAAGCAATAACCCAAGCACTATTCAGGAGATACTAACAACTTTGCTGCTGAGAAGTAACCGAAATAATGACATATTTTTCAGCAAACTCCTCCTATTCAAGCTTTCGTCACTGAAAGCGCTGTGGCCATAGATAATGACGATTCAATTATTTATTCAGACTAGATACCAGTTAGTTGCAATTAAAAACTAATCTTAAGTGTGCCATTGAAAAGCCAACCAGATATTAGTCAGGCCTAGCTAGCGGGTAATATTGCAGCTGAATTTACCTGCCATGTGCGCAGTCATCGGCGTGTACGGCTTCAGTTCAATCCACATAGGCCAGGTACAGACAGCTAGAACATAATATAAATTGTGTTAAAGCATTTATTTGGACTAGCATTTTAAATTGTGTTATCAAAATGAGGGCACTGCATCTTGTGGTAACTGGCTGGTTTTCTGTGTTCGTGGATCAGATGGCTAGCTAGCAAGCTAGCTAACCGTTTAGGAATCTTCGTCAGTTTCGCATCGGACGGCACTTCCTATATTGGTATCATCACATCCATAAACTAACTAAATAAATCACTTGTTAACTCGAATGCATTAGCAGCTAGCTAACTAGTTCATTTCCTCGCCTTGTATACTTACCGCCGGCATGGTTTCAAAATGTTCAGAGTTCCCCACGTGCATGGTTCTGCAAGTCGCCATGCGCCAAGGTAGCTGCTGTTAACTATTTAACTAATAACTAGGGCAGGAGCATGGCAAGACTCAAGTGGCAGTACTAGAACAGTAACTTGATAGTAAAGAAGCATTTCTAACATATCAAGTTAAATAATGCAGCGGTCGTTCTACTTCAGCAAGTCAACCAGAGGACTCTTCGGAGAGGCGAGAGAGAGAGAGTAAACGTCGCCGGTCAGGTATTTATAGTGCACCGGTGACGTACACCACAAACACAGTCGGCTGAAGTTACGTAAGGCACAACGCTGGTAGGACGTCATCCAATGTGTGCGTTGCCTTCCCAACCAATCACTGCACACTTTACCAAAAGTCCTGCCAAGCGTGACAATAATGAATATAAACATTTTATTTAGACTACTCTAGAGTGAAGCAGAGATAAGCATTGGTTGAACCTTCATCATATCAGCTGTCCCAAATAGTATGTCAATGTCTTTTACTTGTATGTCGGTAAAATGAAAGCATCAATCATAAAAAAATATTTTTTTTTAAATGGAAATATTGTACTTTTATTTGTCGTTGATATAGGCTATTAAGGGGACTTGACTCTTGTATATGAAGTTCAAAATGTGCATACTTAAAATGTTTCACACAAGGCTAGCGCGCACTTCAGGACAGCTCACCCGCGCCTAGCTCTGGTCCAGGGCGTAGTACGTGTTCCTTATTAATGATGTAAGAACGGGCACTACGCCCTGGACTAGAGCTAACCCACTCATTGGGAGCCTACTGGAGAGGGTTGAGCTAAAACGGAGGTCCATAATTTGAGTCATCTGTTTCCACTACTGAGTTCGCAGCTCTGGTCTGCTGCTCACTGGCTGTCTTCGGGTGGATGTAGGCAGCCCTAGGGGACTTTCTATTAGTGAAAAATACATAATATGAGTTTAGTAGAATATATAGTGTTCTACCGCAACCTATTGACGAATTGGAGTTTACTTTTCGCACTTTCAGTGCTCTTGCAAGGTAAAATATTATTCTTTATAATTCTATGATTTTCTATCATGCCAATGAATCCTTGATGTAGCGATAGTCCATCTTCATGACAACACTATCATTTGAGTTTAGTTTATTTTCACCAATTCTACGTTGCTTGGTTTTTAGCTGTGCTACAGATGGTCTGTAATCATGTTTTAGGAGATTATGATACCATGTTTTACTGCATACGCTTTCCTTTTCATCGCTCCTTCATGATCTTAGATGTGTAAACTTAATAATATAATGTGTAAAAGCCTAGAATGGCAACATGTTCAGTCCTTTGATCTGGCTTCATGTGATCGTAAAGTCATGGAGACAAATAATTCCATGTAAGAGTCTCTACTTCCTTCCCCTTAGCAGGGTTTGTATTTGGTTGCTATAGTTGCCAGGTGACACTGTACACTTTTCCACCCGACAAAGCAAATCAGAGGGCCGATATGCGCCATGCAGGCAGTTTGTTAGTTTACTCTGATGTGCAGACAGCATCCAGTGGTCTTTTGCATTGAGGCGTCACCTAGGAGATTCAGGGGACACTTTTTCTGTTGGTGTCAGACTATAGATTAGGCTACACATCAGGTTACACTACTGTTCAGTTATTCCTTCTCTTTCAGCTGTTTTCACGTTTAAGCCTTTCCATGGAGAAGCCCCTATTCACTCTACTCTACATCTCTGTATGTGAGAGAGAGATAGTGTTTCTGTGTATTTGTCCTGTCTGAGTGTGATTGTCTGCATATGATTGTTTGAGCGTGTGCGACTGGGTCTCTTGTGTGTGTGATTGTTTGATTGTGTGCGTGTGTATGAATATCCATACCACCCCGTAACTTCCACTTGAAGAACATGTTACCACCTGTGAGGAGAGACCGCATCATTGCTCAGCTTCCAGAGGTGACACACACACACACACACACACACACACACTGCGGTTCTTATATGTGCTCACAATGGAATGTGTAGACTAGAGCAGGGATCATCAACTAGATACAGTCATTGGACAATTTTTTCTTGAGGGGATGGTCGGAGGGCCTCAACATGATTACAAATCATTTGTAGACTGCAAATTGTCTGCAAGAAGCCCAAACAGATATAATATTTGACTAAAACATAATAATTTCAAAACTTGCTTCCATTTGTATATGATCACATGTATATTATGCGTGGGAATACTTGGGAACAGATTTCACAAATTAAAATCAATTGGAGCTAATTTCCTGGTGTTTGTACAACCTTTTTACGTCCAACAATACTAACAAATAATATAATAATATTATTACTTTAATTATTTTTGGATCAGAAAACATGGGGGAACAAATAAAGCCATCAGGCTGCCAGTTGGCGAAACCTGTCCTGGAGTCTTTTGTGACACATGAACACACCACCTCAGATTCTAATCTAATAATGTGTCTCTGTAACATAGTGATGAACCCTTTCAGAGTTCTGGAACCCTGTACTGAAGCAGATGATTACACAGTGCTGGGTGCTCATTTACTGTTTATTGGTCTGTTTCACACACCTAATGTTCTTAGTTTTGTTCAGGACTCGGTCACTGGCTCGTGCTAATGTGCCAGAGATTGAAAAGATTCCATTCCACGTCCCCACAAGGCAGTTGTCTTTCTAGCTTCTGATTTCTGTGTGATGCAAAGCTGATATACTTTCTTGCTTTGAGTTGACACCTTGTTTAAACCTCTCTCTCTCTCTCTCTCTCTCTCTCTCTCTGTCTCTCTCTCTCTCTCTCTCTCTCTCTCTCTCTCTCTCTCTCTCTCTCTCTCTGTCTCTCTCTCTCTCTCTCTCTCTCTCTCTCTCTCTCTCTGTCTCTCTCTCTCTCTCTCTCTCTCTCTCTCTCTCTCTCTCTCTCTCTCTCTCTCTCGTCTCTCTCTCTCTCTCTCTCTCTCTCTCTCTGTCTCTCTCTCTCTCTCTCTCTCTCTCTCTCTCTCTCTCTCTCTCTGTCTCTCTCTCTCTCTCTCTCTCTCTCTCTCTCTCTCTCTCTCTGTCTCTCTCTCTCTCTCTCTCTCTCTCTCTCTCTCTCTCTCTCTCTCTGTCTCTCTCTCTCTCTCTCTCTCTCTCTCTCTCTCTCTCTCTCTCTCTCTCTCTCTCTGTCTCTCTCTCTCTCTCTCTCTCTCTCTCTCTCTCTCTCTCTCTCTGTCTCTCTCTCTCTCTCTCTCTCTCTCTCTCTCTCTCTCTCTCTCTCTGTGTAGTGTTTTACCCCAGCTGCAGCGCTACACACTAAAGATGTCTTCCACTCACAGGTCAAGGCTGCCTGTCAGGGGCAAAAGACGGGCGCAGTGGGGTGAGATGAAACACACACACACACACACACACACACACACACACACACACACACACACACACACACACACACACACACACACACACACACACACATTTGACTGGACTCTTCTCTTTATGTGTCTGTAGCTTTAACATCGCCAAGGTGATTGTGGTAGGGGATGTGGCAGTTGGGAAGACATGTCTGATCAGCAGGTAAGGAATCACTACATTCTATGGCTGCATATGAATTGGCACCTTACTCCATATTTAGTTCACTACTTTTGAGAGAGTCCAATGGGCCGTTTGGGAAACAGTCTATTACCGATCTTATCTCCCAGGGGGCACGCTGATCTCCCTCAGGATGTGTACTTGCCAATTAAAAATACTACTGACCATTTCACTTCCTCTTAGTCAGTTGTTGCCATGACACCCAGGAGAATCCACACACAGCAGAGCACCTGCCTCTTCAGAAAGCAGCAAAACTGTTACCCCTGCTCTCCCCAGCTTGGGATAATAGAGACTGGTTGTTGACAAATTGATTGACTTATGGGTTTGATAGTTTCCATATTGAAGTAAGTTAGTTCAGTGATCAAATCTCCTGAAAAGTTGCTATTTATAGTCACAGCTTTGGGTACATGAAGAAGTATACAGTATGGTAAACTCTTAATGTCATAATGTTTCCTCTCTATTCTGTTACTGTCCTGTTACTCTTCTGTTACTGTCCTGTTACTGTCTTTTTACTCTTCTGTTACTGTCCTGTTACTGTCCTTTTACTCTTCTGTTACTGTCCTGTTACTCTTCTGTTACTGTTCTGTTACTGTCCTGTTACTGTCCTTTTACTCTTCTGTTACTGTCCTGTTACTGTCCTTTTACTCTTCTGTTACTGTCCTGTTACTGTCCTTTTACTCTTCTGTTACTGTCCTGTTACTGTCTTTTTACTCTTCTGTTACTGTCCTTTTACTGTCCTTTTACTGTTCTGTTACTGTTCTGTTACTGTCCTGTTACTGTCCTTTTACTGTTCTGTTACTGTTCTCTTACTGTCCTGTTACTGTCCTTTTACTCTTCTGTTACTGTCCTGTTACTGTCCTGTTGCTGTCCTTTTACTCTTCTGGTACTGTCCTGTTACTGTCCTTTTACTATTCTGTTACTGTTCTGTTACTGTCCTGTTACTCTTCTGTTACTGTCCTGTTACTGTCCTGTTACTCTTCTGTTACTGTCCTGTTACTGTCCTGTTACTCTTCTGTTACTGTTCTGTTACTGTCCTGTTACTCTTCTGTTACTGTTCTGTTACTGTTCTGTTACTGTCCTGTTACTGTCCTTTTACTCTTCTGTTACTGTTCTGTTACTGTCCTGTTACTGTCCTTTTACTCATCTGTTACTGTCCTGTTATTGTTCTTTTACTCTTCTGTTACTGTTCTGTTACTGTCCTGTTACTGTCATTTTACTCTTCTGTTACTGTCCTGTTACTGTTCTGTTACTGTTCTGTTACTGTCCTTTTACTGTCCTGTTACTGTCCTTTTATTCTTCTGTTACTGTCCTGTTACTGCCCTGTTACTGTCCTTTTACTCTTCTGTTACTGTTCTGTTACTGCCCTGTTACTGTCCTTTTACTGTCCTGTTACTGTCCTTTTATTCTTCTGTTACTGTTCTGTTACTGTCCTGTTACTGTCCTTTTACTCTTCTGTTACTGTCCTGTTACTGCCCTGTTACTGTCCTTTCACTCTTCTGTTACTGTTCTGTTACTGTCCTGTTACTGTCCTTTTACTATTCTGTTACTGTCCTGTTACTGTCCTTTTACTGTCCTGTTACTGTCCTGTTACTCTTCTGTTACTGTTCTGTTACTGTCCTGTTACTGTCCTGTTACTCTTCTGTTACTGTCCTGTTACTGTCCTTTTACTCTTCTGTTACTGTTCTGTTACTGTCCTGTTACTGTCCTGTTACTGTCCTTTTTATCTTCTGTTACTCTTCTGTTACTGTCCTGTTACTGTCCTGTTACCGCTGTGTTATGGTCCTGTTACTGTCATAGTTCTGTTACTGTCCTGTTACTGTCCTGTTACCGCTCTGTTATGGTCCTGTTACTGTCTTGTTACTGTCATAGATCTGTTACTGTCTGTCACGTCCTGGCCAGTATAAGGTTAATTGTTTTTGTAGTTTGGTCAGGACGTGGCAGAGGGTATTTGTTTTATGTGGTTCAGGGTGGGTGATTATTCTGTGTATAGCCTTGTGCCTTACCAGACTGTTTATTTGTCGAGTGTTCGTTTTTTCGTGTTTGGTATTTTTGTATGTTCATTTTTGAGAGTAATTAAAAATCAGATGAGCATTCACGTACCTGCTGCGTTTTTGGTCCTCATTCACCGACAACAACCGTGACAGAATCACCCACCACTCAAGGACCAAGCAGCAGAAGAAGGAGCAGAGGGAATTCGAGTTGGACTGGCGGGGAGAAAATGGACCTGGGAGGAAGTTCTGGACGGGGCCGGACCTTGGCACCAGGCTGGGGATTATCGACGCCCGCAGTGGAAATTGAGGCAGCCAAGGCAGAGAGGCGGTGGTACGAGGCCAAGTACGCGCTGAAGGAGAAGCACGAGAGGCACCCCCAAGAAAATTTTTTGGGGGGGCACACGGGTAGTTTGGCTAGGCGTAAGAAGAGCCGGAAGCCAGCTACCCGTGGTTATATGGAGGAGCGTATGGGGTGGATGAGCGCTATGTTTCGCTGAGGAGCGCACTATCTCACCCATACGCACGCACAGTCCGGTGCGCGGTTATTCCAGCCCCTCGCAGGTGCCGTGCTAGAGCGGGCATCCAGCTGGGTAGGAGGATGCCTGCACAGCGCATCTGGTCGCCGGTACGCCTCCGAGGACCAGGCTACCCAACTCCCGCTCTACGCACGGCTACCATCAGGGCCCCTGCACAGCCCAGTCTGCCCTGTACGGGCACCCCGCTCGTACAGGGCTACTAGTTCCATCCAGCCAAGACGGGTTGTGCAGGAGGTAAGATCGAGACCGACTGTGCGCCTCCATAGCCCTGGGTTTCCAGCTCCTGTCTCTCGTGCGGACCCGGAAGTGCGTCACCCAGTCCGACTCGTCCTGTTCCCGCTCCCCGCACTAGCCTGGAGGTGCGTGTACATAATCTGGTAAGCCCAGTACCAGCACCACGCACCATGCTACAAGTGCGTCAACCCAGCCTCGCCAGTCAACAGTCATCGTCAGAGCTGCCCCGCCAGTCAACAGTCATCGTCAGAGCTGCCCGCCAGTCAACAGTCATCGTCAGAGCTTGCCCGCCCAGTCAACAGTCATCGTCAGAGCTGCCCGCCAGTCAACAGTCTTCAGAGCTGCCCGCCAGTCAACAGTCGCCAGAGCTGCCCGCCAGTCAACAGTCGCCAGAGAGGTCAGACTGCGCTGAACTGCCGGAGTGGTCAGACTGCGCTGAACTGCCGGAGTGGCCAGACTGCGCTGAACTGCCGGAGTGGCCAGACTGCGCTGAACTGCCGGAGTGGCCAGACTGCGCTGAACTGCCGGAGTGGCCAGACTGCGCTGAACTGCCGGAGTGGCCAGACTGCCCTGAACTGCCGGAGTGGCCAGACTGCCCTGAACTGCCGGAGTGGCCAGACTGCCCTGAACTGCCGGAGTGGGCCAGACTGCCCTGAACTGCCGGAGTGGCCAGACTGCCCTGAACTGCCAGACTGCCCAGACTGTCCCGAATTGCCAGACTGCCCAGACTGTCCCCGAATTGCCAGACTGCCCAGACTGTCCCGAATTGCCAGACTGCCCAGACTGTCCCGAATTGCCAGACTGCCCCAGACTGTCCCGAATTGCAGACTGCCCAGACTGTCCGAATTGCCAGACTGCCCCGACTGCCCCCCGGCGATGCCAGACTGGCCCGACTGCCCCTCGGCGATGCCAGAGTGGCCCCGACAGCCTGGAACGACCGGAACCAGAGCCACCTCCAGAAATAGGTGGGTTGGGGAGGGGGGGTGTAGCACAGTGCCGTCGTTGACGGCAGCCACCCTCCCTTCCTCCTTTAGAAAAGGGGATTTTTTTTTTTGGTGTTGCTTGGGGTTATTTTTAAGGTGCTTCTGGGGTAGCACCTTTAAGGGGGGGGTACTGTCACGTCCTGGCCAGTATAAGGTTAATTGTTTTTGTAGTTTGGTCAGGACGTGGCAGAGGGTATTTTGTTTTATGTGGTTCAGGGTGGGTGATTATTCTGTGTATAGCCTTGTGCCTTACCAGACTGTTATTGTCGAGTGTTCGTTTTTCGTGTTTGTTATTTTTGTATGTTCATTTTTGAGAGTAATTAAAAATCAAGATGAGCATTCACGTACCTGCTGCGTTTGGTCCTCATTCACCGACAACAAACCGTGACACTGTCCTGTTACTGTCATAGTTCTGTTACTGTCCTGTTACTGTCCTGTTACTGTCCTCTTTATCTTATGTACTCTTCTGTTACTGTCCTGTTACTGTCTTGTTACCATTGTGTTACTGTCCTGTTAGTGTCCTGTTACGGTCCTGTTACTGTCATAGTTCTGTTACTATCCTGTTACTGTCCTGTTACCATTGTGTTACTGTCCTGTTAGTGTCCTGTTACCGTCCTGTTACTGTCATAGTTCTGTTACTATCCTGTTACTGTCCTGTTACCATTGTGTTACTGTCCTGTTACTGTCCTGTTACCGTCCTGTTACTGTCATAGTTCTGTTACTATCCTGTTACTGTCCTGTTACCATTGTGTTACTGTCCTGTTACTGTCCTGTTACCATTGTGTTACTGTCCCGTTACTGTCCTGTTACCATTGTGTTACTGTCCTGTTACTGTTCTCTTACTGTTTTGTTGCTGTCATGTTACTGTTTTGTTACCATCCTGATACTGTCTATATATTACTCAGGTGCTGCGAGGACAGACGTTAGTCACCCAAGACAGGGACTGTAATAACGACATTGATTATGTTATATTCCCCCCCGTCTCTCCACAGGTTCTGTAAGGACTCGTTTGATAAGAACTATAAGGCCACCATCGGAGTGGATTTTGAGATGGAACGGTTTGAGGTGTTGGGGGTGCCCTTCAGTTTACAGCTGTGAGTAGTACGCACGCACGCACGCACGCACGCGCGCACACACACACACACACACACACACACACACACACACACACACACACACACACACACACACACACACACACACACACACACACACACACACACACACACTTCACACTCATCATCCTCACCCTTTCCTCATCAATTGTCGTCTGTTGCCTCTCTCTCTCTCTCTCTCTCTCTCCCTTTCTCTCTCTCTCTCTCTCTCTCTCTCTTTCTCTCTCCCTCTCTCAGATGGGACACAGCGGGTCAGGAGAGGTTCAAGTGCATCGCCTCCACATATTACAGAGGAGCACAAGGTACGAAAACAAACACACACGTATGTTATAGGAAGCCATTAGATGTATTGTGGTGATGCCTGCAGCCTGTCTCTTCTCTAATGTGTGTTGTGTTGTTCTCCTGGTTTCTCTCAAGCCATCATAGTGGTATTTGACCTGAGCTGTGTGACCTCTCTGGACAATGCCAGGTAAGAGATGCTAACATATTACATGTTGTTATCTGTAGCATCCAGATATAATGGCTTTTCATCATAGTATCTCAGTGGCCATCAGTCAATTTCTATGTTAGACTACTTAATTGCATGTGATAGACATGTGTGTACGCGCGTTCAGGCAGTGGCTGGAGGATGCTATGAAGGAGAACGATCCCTCCAGTGTTCTGCTGTTCCTGGTCGGAACCAAGAAGGACCTCAGTGTGAGTCTGATGGAAAAGATCCAACCTGACTAAAGACAGCACAAATGATCTGTCATTGATTGATTTAAAGATGAAGTATTTCAAACTGTATCTCTCTCTCCCCCTCTCTCTCCCTCTCTCTCTCTCTCCCCTCCCCCCTCTCTCTCTCAGTCTCCTAATCAGTTGGCCTACATGGAGCAGGAGGCCATCAGACTGTCAGAGGAAATCAGAGCAGAGTACTGGACTGTGTCTGCTAAGTCAGGTAGTGCTGGGAATACACACACAAACACAGATCCACACATAACATCCTCTGGTTTACTCCCTCATGTGTCCCCCATCATATCCCATTCTATCTCCGTGTGTGTTTTTCTTTCTTCCTCCCCTCAAACACTCTCTCTTTCCGTCCTCCCTCCATTCTCTCTCTCTCTCTCTCTCTCTCTCTCTCTCTCTCTCTCTCTCTCTCTCTCTCTCTCTCTCTCTCTCTCTCTCTCTCTCTCTCTCTCTCTCTCTCTCTCTCTCTCTCTCTCTCTCTCTCTCTCTCTCTCTCTCTCTCTCTCTCTCTCTCTCTCTCTCTCTCTCTCTCTCTCTCTCTCTCTCTCTCTCTCTCTCTCTCTCTCTCTCTCTCTCTCTCTCTCTCTCTCTCTCTCTCTCTCTCTCTCTCTCTCTCTCTCTCTCTCTCTCTCTCTCTCTCTCTCTCTCTCTCTCTCTCTCTCTCTCAGGAGAGAGTATCAGGGAGTTCTTCTTCCGGGTAGCGTCTCTAACCTTTGAGGCCAACGTGCTGGCAGAGCTCGAGAAGAGTGGGTCCAGACGTGTTGGTGACATTATCAGTAAGTTTATTTTATTACATCTAGGAGACAGTAGCAACGGCTTTCCGTTTACCCTCCTTTATTCTCACGTTATAGCAACATGTTTCCTGCAGGAATCACAGAGAGCACAGAAGAAGAGTACAAACCAACCAAGAGGAAAGCAACCTGCTGCTGATGGGGAAGGATACATACACTTCACTACACAGGACAACACTACACAACACTACACAGGACAACACTACACAGGACAACACAGGACAACACTACACAGGACAACACTACACAGGACAACGCAGGACAACACTACACAGGACAACACTACACAGGACAACACAGGACAACACTACACAGGACAACACTACACAGGACAACACTACACAGGACAACACTACACAGGACAACACTACACAGGACAACACAGGACAACACTACACAGGACAACGCAGGACAACACTACACAGGACAACACAGGACAACACTACACAGGACAACACAGGACAACACTACACAGGACAACACAGGACAACACTACACAGGACACACTACACAGGACAACACAGGACAACACTACACAGGACAACACTACACAGGACAACACTACACAGGACAACACTACACAGGACAACACTACACAGGACAACACAGGACCACACTACACAGGACAACACTACACAGGACAACACAGGACAACACTACACAGGACAACACAGGACAACACTACACAGGACAACACAGGACAACACAACAACACAGCACAGGACAACACTACACAGGACAACACAACACAACACTACACAGGACAACACAACACATAACACTACACAGGAAAACACAACACAACACACTGAGGATGACCACATGGGAAGATGAGATTAATACTGTTACACTCAATTCCCGCAAAACAACTCTGAATACTGAAGTATGGGAGACTGAATGCCAGAACACAATCATGCATCTGTGTGTTTATACAATGTGAAAGTGTTGTCTCAGTGAGGACGATTTCAATTCCATGGACTGTCAGCTGACCGAGAGAAGAAGTAACAGCAACAGCAATTGCATTTATCCCCAACAATCCATGGATAACAGATTTATCCCCAACAATCCATGGATAACAGATTTATCCCCAACAATCCATGGATAACAGATTTATCCCCAACAATCCATGGATAACAGATTTATCCCCAACAATCCATGGATAACAGATTTATCCCCAACAATCCATGGATAACAGATTTATCCCCAACAATCCATGGATAACAGATTTATCCCCAACAATCCATGGATAACAGATTTATCCCCAACAATCCATGGATAACAGATTTATCCCCAACAATCCATGGATAACAGATTTATCCCCAACAATCCATGGATAACAGATTTATCCCCAACAATCCATGGATAACAGATTTATCCCCAACAATCCATGGATAACAGATTTATCCCCAACAATCCATGGATAACAGATTTATCCCCAACAATCCATGGATAACAGATTGTGTTCGTAGTCTTTTTTACATGGACATAAAGAGAAACAGGCTAAACTTACATGGTCTTTAAAGCAGCTTAAGAGAAATAGGTGAAGCACGTGGACTGGAAGAACCCTCTATAATCACAAAACCAGGGTTTGGGGTCTAATGCAGCTCCTTTACGCGAAACCCTCTACATAAACAACTGGCGATAGTGTAGGTCCCATAGCTTTGAGTTTTCCCTGAACATGTAACCGGACCAGGAAATACTCTTATCTATCCCCTTCACCAGAGCCCTATGCTGTGTAGTGTAGTATGGTACAATAAATGTAGCTCTGGTCTAAAGTAATGTAGCTCTGGTCTAAAGTAACACGCAGAGTTAGCTTGGTTCTCGTTTGAGATTTGTCCAGACAGATTCCTGCATTCTAGGTGAAGCCGTCAGCAGCAACAGGCATGCAGACCTCCGTGTGTTGGCTGGTTTATTTTCCTCCTCCGTCTCCTCCTGTCATGTGTCTGGTCTGCTAATGGGATGAGTACGCTGCCTCCCATGACCTCCCAACATCCCAAACACACCACAGCCACAATATAGACTCTCAGGGCTCCTAAAATACAGGGATTGTTTAATCACGAGAGAGAGATGGGGAGAGAGTGAGAGCAATAGAGAGAATGAGAGATGGAGAGTGAGAGACAAAGGGAGAGATAGAGAGACGAATGTTTAATTTACATCTGATGATCTGGGACAAATTGAATTAAGACTGTTGTGTAGAGGGCAGAAGAAGCCCAGACATTTAGGTCTATGGTTTACCACATCCTGAAATGCTGTTTATGCCTCTATACTGATGATTGTATTATATTTGATGTTATTTGCGATATGTTATGTCCTATAAAATCTATGTAGATGACTATCATTCACTGTTAAAGATTGATTTCACTCTTCAGATGAGTAATGGGTAGTTTATTACTATGGCCTACACAAAGAAGCAAATGCCTGTTTGTGTGTGTGTGTGTGTGTAATAACACTGTACCAGTGGAGGCTGGTGGGAGGAGCTATTTGTATTTATTATGGATCCTCATTAGTTCCTGCCAAAGCAGCAGCTACTCTTCCTGGGGTCCAGCAAAATGAAGGCAATTTAAAAAAACAATACATTCACAGATTTCACAACACACTGTGTGCCCTCAGGCCCCTACTCCACCACATCTACAGTACTAAATCTATGTGTATGTATAGTACGTATGCTATCGTGTGTGTGCATGTGTCTATGTTGCTTCACAGTCTCCGTAGTCCCATAAGGTTTTTTTTTAAATCTACATTTTACTGCTTGCGTCAGTTAGTTGCCGTGGAATAGAGTTCCATGTAGTCATGGCTATATATTTATAGAGAGATATATATATATATATAGGAGGATGGGCTCATTGTATGGAATAAATGGAACAGTCACACAGAGCACTTCAATAACACAATGTGGGGACTGGGGCGTAAATAACAGAAACACTTTTATTAAAGGGATCACCAGTAGAAAAGGGGATCAGCAGTGTAATAACAAAGGCTAAACCTTTCCCTATCCCTTCATCTATCCCCAAGTCATCTTCTCCCACTGCCAACTACCACAGGCTTACTGAAGGTACAACATCTAATATTGCAAATAGAAAATACAAACCCACAAGTCAACCAATTAGTTTCCAAGCCCTAAATAAAACCTATACTCCTGAAGTAAACCATCGTTTACCAGGCAGGTTGATTCAGGTTGATTAATCCTTATTTGCAATAATCAGCCTGAGCATTTTTAAATGAGATTCTACATTGAATATGGTTTTTAGCCCAGGAGTAACCCTAGAACCCTTAAGAACACTCAAGAACATAAAGACCAAAACTGTATATCAGAAACCCATGTGACTGTATACCGATAGAGCAAATAGTCACAACTGCAAAAACACATTTCCCAGAATACAACACTGTGATGTGTTTGAGTGACACCAGGCAGTGTAAAAAAAAAGAAACCTGGGGAACTCGGAAATCTCAGACTTCACACTTCAGTCAACTGGAAATTCTGAAGAAAAAACGAGCTCCATCTGGAAAAAACGAGCTTTGAAAGATAATTTAACTGGGAATTCCAAGTCAGAAACTCTGGCAATCTTTCTAGAGCTCAGACTTTCCGACCTGAAGATCACAGACGTCATTTCACCTCGCTTTTGTTATTGTTGTCTTGAAAGCACTAATACACATGGCCTTTCACCACTGATGTTAATCCTTATTATGATGATGATCTGTGGCTGAGACAAAGGTCTAATGTGTTCACATAACTGACATTTTAGTCAGTAGCCTCCTTCCCTTAGGACCTAGTACTAGCCCATTAGAGTTCACAGATCTGCACAGGTCTGGATAGATGAAAGCAATATGGCAGATTAGCGCTCCACATCTCATCTTGAGGGGCTAGGTGGAACCATCTCCATAGTGATCACAGATATCCACTCTTTGGACATCTGTGGACGTTAAGGGGGTAGGAGTTAGGAATACAGGGACACATTTAAAACCGACTACAGGTAAATGTCAGAATACCCAAGAGTGACGTAAATGCTCACATGATGATTGAAAGTCAAGGACAAAAAGATTCAAAGAAATGCTAAGTTCACAGACACAAACGTTAAAATATATAGTTACACGTAAGTAAATTCACAACAAATCTTCCTATGCTTCAAACTACCAGCGGATGCTTTACACCACCAAAAATACCTTCACATGGGAAAAAGTTGTCACAGCAAAGCAAAAAGCTCAAGCCTAAAACCTAGTTCCTCCCTAACATACTGCCATCTCTTACAATCTAGTTCAGTTTACTTCTGCCGTCGTCATGGTATCAGTTACCAAGGTTACCGGTAGTACTAATCTTTTATTCCGTGGTTAGAACACAGGAACAAAGTCTAGCAGTTCACTCTCTGGTCTTCCAAAGAGATACATGACAGTTGAGTTCTATCCACATACCCCGTCTGAATGTCTGTTTAAAACCTACAGTTTGTCTCTGTTTGTACACTGACGGCAACACTAACAAACCAGCAGGCTTTGGACATAAGTAGACAAGAGTAAATCTCACCAGTCTGTGTTGTTGGGGTTTCAATCATTCCCATCATTACATTGGTATCATTCACCACATATTAAGATGGAGTATAAGGAGAGAGCTCTTCATATTCAATAGCAAACATTTCTCTCAATACCAGAGACTCATAAGCATGTGTGTGTACTATCAGAGGTGTGTGTGAACACACTACCGGTCAAAAGTTTTAGAATGCCTACACATTCAAGGGGTTCTCTTAATTTTTTACTATTTTCTACGTTGTAGAACAGTGAAAATATCAGAACTATGAAATAACACATATGGAATCATGTAAAAAGTATTAAACAAATCAAAATATATTTTATATTTGAGATTCTTCGAATAGCCAACCTTTGCCTTGATAACAGCTTTGCAAACTATTGGCATTCTCTCAACCAGCTTCATCTGGAATGCTTTTCCAACAGTCTTGCAGGAGTTCCCACATATGCTGAGCACTTGATGGCTGATTTTCGTTCACTCCCATCTCAATTTGGTTGAGGTTGGGTGATTGTGGAGGCCGGGTCATCTGATGCAGCACTCCATCACTCTCCTTCTTGGTAAAAATAGCCCTTACACAACCTGGAGGTGTGCTGGGTCATTGTCCTGTTGAAAAATAAATAATAGTCCCACTAAGCCCTAACCAGATGGGATTGCGTATCGCTGCAGAACGCTGTGGTAGCCACACTGGTTAAGTGTGCCTTGAATTCTAAATAAATCACAGTGTCACCAGCAAAGCACCCCCACACCATAACACCTCCTCCTCCATGCTTTACGGTGGGAAATACACATGCAGAGATCATCCATTCACCCACACCGTGTCTCACAAAGACACGGTGGACTCCAGACCAAAGGACACATTTCCACCGATATAAATGCCGATTGCTCGTGTTTCTTGGCCCAAGCAAGTCTCTTCTTCTTATTGGTGTCCTTTAGTAGTGGTTTCTTTGCAGCAATTTGACCATGAATGCCTGATTCAGTCTCCTCTGAACAGTTGATGTTGAGATGTATGTTACTTGAACTCTGTGAAGCATTTATTTGGGCTGCAATTTCTGAGGCTGGTAACTCTAATGGAACTTATCCTCTGCAGCAGAGGTAACTCTGGGTCTTCCTTTCCTGTGGCGGTCCTCATGGGATCCAGTTGCATCATAGCTCTGATGGTTTTTGTGACTGCACTTTAAGAATGTTCTTGACATTTTCTGGATTGACTGACCTCCATGTCTTAAAGTAATGATGGACTGTTGTTTATCTTTGCTTATTTGAGCTGTTCTTGCCATAATATGGACTTGGTCTTTTACCAAATAGGGCTATATTCTGTATACCAACCCTACCTTGTCACAACACAACTGATTGGCTCAAACATATTATGAAGAAAATAAATTCTACAAATGAACTCTTAAGAAGGCACACCTATTAATTAAAATGCATTGCAGGTGACTACCTCATGAAGCTCGTTGAGATAATGCCAAGAGTGTGCAAAGCTGTCATTAAGGCAAAGGGTGGCTATTTGAAGAATCTCAAAATTAATATTTTGATTTGTTTAACACTTTTTTGGTTACTACAGGATTCCATGTGTTACTTCATAGTTGAGGTCTTCACAATTATTCTACAATATAGAAAATAGTAAAACATAAAGAAAAAACACTTGAATGAGTAGGTGTTCTAAAACTTTTGACCGGTAGTGTATGTTTGACAGACCATGTGAGGAGTGCAGGGTTAGGGTTCATACTGAAAACATTGTCTTTATTCATTTTGATGCATCAATACAAAAACGCAGACAAGCTTCCTGATTGGCTCGTAAAAACGCTCGTTAGGCTGCCTCTCACCACAACCCGCCAATCACCAGGAGGGTAAGGGGCGGGTCTATGCAGCCAAAGGGAAATTACATTACCAACCTACCACGGCAGGAGACAACCCGCGAACCAATCAGATGCTTTCAGCAGCATCTCCTAATCTTTTTATAGATAAAAAAAAAAAAAAAAAATCTAACAGGAAAAAGAAAATATAGCATACCCCATGTTATTAAAAGAAAAGGACAAAGGTTGTCATGACAACCAAACAATCATTTCTCCATTAGGTCCATGTCCTATTACATCTATGTCAGTGGTTTGTTTCAAGTGTTTGGTGGTCTGTATCGACATTTCTGCCTGCATGACATACAGAGTTAATATCCTTAACTAAATAAAATACTGGACTATGTGGCCGGCAAAAATCAAGGGAAGAAAGAGAGAGGGATAGACGGAAGAAGGGAAGAGATGTGCCGGGAGAGAAACATGGCTAGATACACAGTAGCTAGAAACAGAATCCAATGGGACACAAGAAGAGGGGGAGCAGGGTTAGTTTAGTAGGCTGGGAGGAGAGGGAGAAGAGGGGGAGCAGGGTTAGTTTAGTAGGTTGGGAGGAGAGGGAGAAGAGGGGGAGCAGGGTTAGTTTAGTAGGCTGGGAGGAGAGGGAGAAGAGGGGGAGCAGGGTTAGTTTAGTAGGCTGGGAGGAGAGGGAGAAGAGGGGGAGCAGGGTTAGTTTAGTAGGCTGGGAGGAGAGGGAGAAGAGGGGGAGCAGGGTTAGTTTAGTAGGCTGGGAGGAGAGGGAGAAGAGGGGGAGCAGGGTTAGTTTAGTAGGCTGGGAGGAGAGGGAGAAGAGGGGGAGCAGGGTTAGTTTAGTAGGCTGGGAGGAGAGGGAGAAGAGGGGGAGCAGGGTTAGTTTAGTAGGCTGGGAGGAGAGGGAGAAGAGGGGGATCTGAATGGTATGACCCTGGTCTGAGGGGGCATGCAGGCAGGCGGATGGATGGATGAGATGATGAGAGTAAGGGGGGGTATATTTGGGGAGGAGGGGGGTATACAGTCGCCCCCCCGGCCTCTCCTATCGGTCCATCTCGTCCAGAAGCGGCGTGGCGTCTCCAGCAATTGACATAGGCGTGCTCTGGATCATGGGGCTGGGGGAAGGTCGCGGGGTCATCCTGGGGGTCTTCTGCTTCTTCCTCTCTGCCTCCTTCTCCTGGAGCCACTGCTCCGCCACCTTGCCCCAGTCCACCGCCGTGCTGCCGCTTGACCTGTAGGGGGAGACAGAGTAGGGGCGGGGGGGTTAGGTACAGGCCAGTTTGGATGTTGTAGTCTTTCCATAGCCAACACCACCTCTGAAAGTCTGCAATCAAGTATTTAATCTCATAGTCACTATAAACATTCAGAACACAACTTCTTCATTCCAGATCGACCCGTAGCCCAGGATACATAGGCATTTCTTCAAGAATTATTCTGACATTCTATATACTCCTAACTACTCAAAAAACATTTTCCATCAACTGACTCATTACACACATTCAACTGAAACACACAATCTGTCTCTCTCTCTCTCTCTCTCTCTCTCTCTCTGTCTCAACTTACTTAGGCTGCTGCTGCGGAGTGCGTCCTCTGGAGGAGGAAGAGGGTGTGTTGGACGAGGGTCCCTGGTGACTGCTGTGGCCCTGGTGGCCGTGGCTGCTCTGTGTGTGTCCGTGGGAGGACTGGGGGGTGGAGGAGGGGTACTGCGGGGTACCCATGGTCTGCTGGCTGGGGGTGGTGTATGAGTAGTTGGGGGTCATCATGGGTGTCGCCATCGGCTGTTGGGGCGTCGCAAACACCTGGAGAGAGAGAAGGGGAAGGAGGGAGCGTGAGGGAAGGAGGGAGAGAGAGAGAAGTGGTTAAAACAAAGCACTATCTACTCATTGTGGCCAACAACAGCAGAGAAAGAGAACATTCTACACCTCATTATTCACTTCACATCTCTCCAATGTGACATAGACCAACGATGGATCTTTCTGCCACAACAAGCTTCCTTAGTATCACCTAGGTGGTTGCTACACACTGGCAGTGGATGAGGTTACATTCATCTGACCCCAATACAAAACCATTGGACCATCGGTAAAGCAATGCTAAAAATCCACTCACGTGATAGGCTGAGGAGCTGCCTCCCCCGCCTCCACTGCTGCCCCCGGTGTAACCATATTGGCTGGAGTTCCACTGGGCAGGCGTAGTGTTGGCGTTCTGGCCCTGCCCCTGCCCCGTCACCGCGGCGATGGCACTGAACATCTGAGAGGTCATGTTGCGTGGGAGAGCGCTGACCGCTCGCGTCAGGTCTGAGAGAAACGGAGAGAGAGAGACGGAGAGAGAGAAGAAAAGTTTAACACTAAAGTAGCATCAGACATCCACCAGAATTACTAAAGTGGATATTTGACTGGATAAAATGCCTATCAACTTTAGGATTGATCCATTTTGATGGGGATGAGTGTGAGAGACTGACCTGCGATGTTGATGTTAGCTGGTGTAGCGTTGACAGAGGCAGGTGTCCGTGTTCGACTGCTACTGCTGGGGGTGATGCCTGAGGGAGACAAGGAAACAGACATTGTAACCACAGGATAGGACAGGTGTCACCAACCGGTCGATCTTCAAGAAATTCCTAGTCGATCACCAAACATTTCTGTAGAAAATACAACGTTAAAGGCTGTGATAAAGGCTTGCGCTCCTTCTTTTAAATTCATGTTGAGCTGTTGGCGAGAGGTGCGCTTGATTTGAGAAGCCCTGCGCACCGGGTAAGCAAAGTTCCCATTTTGAACCATTTTAGTTGTCTGAAAAGTTAAACTGGGGACCGGGAGATCGGTGGCTAAATCGAGTGGGCCTACTGGGGTGGCCAATCTGATATATCAAATCACAGTGCCTACAGAGCTTCCACGACCCCAGGCCATAGCAAAGTTTGATACATAGCCTAACTGTATGTAATAACTTGTAAAACCATTACCACAGAGAGACTGTCAAAGAATACAGCAAAGAGCTGCTCTTTTTATGAGCGAGTTCATGTTTTCAATCAACACTATTACAAAACGGCTTCTCCATACTTCCACTGCTGCAATGAATGAGTAGCCAAGTGTATCGATAGCCAAGTGTATAGAAGCTCGTTATGGATATTTTAATATCGAGGAGTATTTCACTTCCTCTGGTCATTGGAACATGAATTTGTGCCTGACTAAGGCAGATGCGGTGCGATTCGAGCCTCGCCACCAGGTGGAAGACTGTGTTCCCCTTTCTGGTCAGTCTAACCAGAGGAAAGGAAGGAGAGAGCAGAGACCGTGAGAGGCAGACCCTCTGCTGCTCTCTCCCTCCACTGATAGTAATGCTGTGTTCAAAACAACTGGGAACTCAGAAATATCAGACTTCCGAGTCTTCAAGACAAATGGGAACTCTTTGGGGGGGGGGGGGGACCAGATCCGACCTGGAAAAATCGTTTTTGAACAGCCATCCAACTTTCTAGAGCTCTGACTTTCCAACCTGAAGATCACCGATGTCATGATTTGACCTTGTTTGTTCCCAGTTGTCTTGAAAGCACCATGACCATCAGATGCAGGTACCATCAGTTCAGTAAAATAAAAAAGACTATTATTTACACAGTGCCTCGCAAATGCTGCACCAACTGATCTATTTTGTTATCAAAGCTCGAGTTTTGATATATAATATGGTCTGAGAAGATCAATATTGTCAGGCCAGGCATATAGCCAATATGCTGTGATAATGAATTACGCTTATTGCTCAAACAGCATTCCTACAAAACTGTTCATGTTACATTAAGTTATTATATGAGCGGTCGATCTCGGCTTGCTTTTTGACTGCAAAAGTGATGTTGACTCAGAAAGGGTTGATGACCACTTGTGTAGGAGATAAAAACACCTTTACATCCAACCAATCTAATCAACATTGCACAGCAGTGGCACACGGGTCTAGAGAGATTGACAGGTGTTCTAGCCAATGGGCAGGCAGTATGTACCTGGTACCGGTTCCTGGAAGTGGTCTTTGAACCAGCGGAACAGCCCGTTAACGGTGGGGAACATCTGGGAGCGGTACCGGAAGCCGTCAGGAGAGATGGTCACATACTCAACACTGCAGACACAGAGGACAACATTTTCAAAACCAACCATAACTCTACTGCTCTGAGCTCTGTCATTATCACACATTCTAATTCCATTGTCAACACAATAACACTGAACAATCCTTCTAGGATTTGTATAGAAGTTATTGTTACTCATTGTGTATTTATTCATTGGTGTTATTATTTGTCTATTTTGCTCTGAATTGTTGGGAAATGCACTTTTAGTCTACACCTGTTGTTTACAAAGCATGTGACAAATAACATTTATTTTGAGTTAAGGCTGTGTGGAGAGACCCTAGTATTTCCATGGGAGAGATGAGGTCAGGGACAAGTTCCACACCATAGAATGAACGGAACCTCCAACCCTGGCAATTTGACTGGTAAACTCATGGGTACACTCACAAGGGCTGCATGGTATTGTGACGCATTCATTTCCATGGTAATGTAGAATATTCATTTAAATTATGCTAACTAATGTGGCTCATGCAATTGAATATATTTTTGTAAAGTCAGTTGAGTTGATTCAACAAATCAAAGCAGATTGACGGGTACACGTCCTGCTTTTACTTCCTGCTTTGCTCCTATAGGTACACTCAAAATGGCTGCCAGTCTACCCATTATGGCATCATTTACTTGAATAGAGACACCCTTTCTATTCATTCTATTTATATGGTCGTCAACCACTCACCAAGGTTAGGGGTTAGTTTACTGTATTCATGGTAACTCACCATGGTTAGGGGTTAGTTTGCTGTAGTCATGGTAACTCACCAAGGTTAGGGGTTAGTTTGCTGTAGTCATGGTAACTCACCATGGTTAGGGGTTAGTTTACTGTATTCATGGTAACTCACCATGGTTAGGGGTTAGTTTGCTGTAGTCATGGTAACTCACCAAGGTTAGGGGTTAGTTTGCTGTAGTCATGGTAACTCACCGTGGTTAGGGGTTAGTTTACTGTATTCATGGTAACTCACCATGGTTAGGGGTTAGTTTACTGTATTCATGGTAACTCACCATGGTTAGGGGTTAGTTTGCTGTAGTCATGGTAACTCACCAAGGTTAGGGGTTAGTTTGCTGTAGTCATGGTAACTCACCATGGTTAGGGGTTAGTTTACTGTATTCATGGTAACTCACCATGGTTAGGGGTTAGTTTGCTGTAGTCATGGTAACTCACCAAGGTTAGGGGTTAGTTTGCTGTAGTCATGGTAACTCACCGTGGTTAGGGGTTAGTTTACTGTATTCATGGTAACTCACCATGGTTAGGGGTTAGTTTGCTATAGTCATGGTAACTCACCATGGTTAGGGGTTAGTTTGCTGTAGTCATGGTAACTCACCGTGGTTAAGGGTTAGTTTGCTGTAGTCATGGTAACTCACCGTGGTTAGGGGTTAGTTTGCTGTAGTCATGGTAACTCACCAAGGTTAGGGGTTAGTTTACTGTATTCATGGTAACTCACCATGGTTAGGGGTTAGTTTGCTGTAGTCATGGTAACTCACCATGGTTAGGGGTTAGTTTGCTGTATTCATGGTAACTCACCATGGTTAGGGGTTAGTTTGCTGTAGTCATGGTAACTCACCATGGTTAGGGGTTAGTTTGCTGTATTCATGGTAACTCACCGTGGTTAGGGGTTAATTTGCTGTAGTCATGGTAACTCACCGTGGTTAGGGGTTAGTTAGGTGTAGTCATGGTAACTCACCATGGTTAGGGGTTAGTTTGCTGTAGTCATGGTAACTCACCATGGTTAAGGGTTAGTTTACTGTAGTCATGGTAACTCACCGTGGTTAGGGGTTAGTTTGCTGTATTCATGGTAACTCACCGTGGTTAGGGGTTAATTTGCTGTAGTCATGGTAACTCACCATGGTTAGGGGATAGTTTGCTGTAGTCATGGTAACTCACCGTGGTTAGGGGTTAGTTTGCTGTAGTCATGGTAACTCACCGTGGTTAGGGGTTAGTTTGCTGTAGTCATGGTAACTCACCATGGTTAGGGGTTAGTTTGCTGTAGTCATGGTAACTCACCATGGTTAGGGGTTAGTTAGCTGTAGTCATGGTAACTCACCGTGGTTAGGGGTTAGTTAGGTGTAGTCATGGTAACTCACCGTGGTTAGGGGTTAGTTTGCTGTAGTCATGGTAACTCACCGTGGTTAGGGGTTAGTTTGCTGTAGTAATGGTAACTCACCGTGGTTAAGGGTTAGTTTGCTGTAGTCATGGTAACTCACCGTGGTTAGGGGTTAGTTTGCTGTAGTCATGGTAACTCACCATGGTTAGTTTGCTGTAGTCATGGTAACTCACCATGGTTAAGGGTTAGTTTGCTGTAGTCATGGTAACTCACCGTGGTTAGGGGTTAATTTGCTGTAGTCATGGTAACTCACCATGGTTAGGGGTTAATTTGCTGTAGTCATGGTAACTCACCATGTTTAGGGGTTAGTTTGCTGTAGTCATGGTAACTCACCATGGTTAGGGGTTAGTTTGCTGTAGTCATGGTAACTCACCGTGGTTAGTTTGCTATAGTCATGGTAACTCACCGTGGTTAGGGGTTAGTTTGCTGTAGTCATGGTAACTCACCATGGTTAGGGGTTAGTTTGCTGTAGTCATGGTAACTCACCATGGTTAGGGGTTAGTTTGCTGTAGTCATGGTAACTCACCATGGTTAGGGGTTAGTTTGCTGTAGTCATGGTAACTCACCGTGGTTAGTTTGCTATAGTCATGGTAACTCACCGTGGTTAGGGGTTAGTTTGCTGTAGTCATGGTAACTCACCATGGTTAGGGGTTAGTTTGCTGTAGTCATGGTAACTCACCATGGTTAGGGGTTAGTTTGCTGTAGTCATGGTAACTCACCGTGGTTAGGGGTTAGTTAGCTGTAGTCATGGTAACTCACCGTGGTTAGGGGTTAGTTTGCTGTAGTCATGGTAACTCACCGTGGTTAGGGGTTAGTTTGCTGTAGTCATGGTAACTCACCATGGTTAGGGGTTAGTTTGCTGTAGTCATGGTAACTCACCATGGTTAGGGGTTAGTTTGCTGTAGTCATGGTAACTCACCATGGTTAGGGGTTAGTTTGCTGTAGTCATGGTAACTCACCATGGTTAGGGGTTAGTTTGCTGTAGTCATGGTAACTCACCATGGTTAGTGGTTAGTTTGCTGTAGTCATGGTAACTCACCATAGTTAGGGGTTAGTTAGCTGTAGTCATGGTAACTCACCGTGGTTAGGGGTTAGTTAGGTGTAGTCATGGTAACTCACCGTGGTTAGGGGTTAGTTAGGTGTAGTCATGGTAACTCACCATGGTTAGTTTGCTATAGTCATGGTAACTCACCGTGGTTAGGGGTTAGTTTGCTGTAGTCATGGTAACTCACCATGGTTAGGGGTTAGTTTGCTGTAGTCATGGTAACTCACCATGGTTAGGGGTTAGTTTGCTGTAGTCATGGTAACTCACCATGGTTAGGGGTTAGTTTGCTGTAGTCATGGTAACTCACCGTGGTTAGGGGTTAGTTAGCTGTAGTCATGGTAACTCACCGTGGTTAGGGGTTAGTTTGCTGTAGTCATGGTAACTCACCGTGGTTAGGGGTTAGTTTGCTGTAGTCATGGTAACTCACCGTGGTTAGGGGTTAGTTTGCTGTAGTCATGGTAACTCACCGTGGTTAGGGGTTAGTTTGCTGTAGTCATGGTAACTCACCATGGTTAGGGGTTAGTTAGCTGTAGTCATGGTAACTCACCGTGGTTAGTTTGCTATAGTCATGGTAACTCACCGTGGTTAGGGGTTAGTTTGCTGTAGTCATGGTAACTCACCGTGGTTAGGGGTTAGTTTGCTGTAGTCATGGTAACTCACCGTGGTTAGGGGTTAGTTTGCTGTAGTCATGGTAACTCACCGTGGTTAGGGGTTAGTTAGCTGTAGTCATGGTAACTCACCGTGGTTAGGGGTTAGTTTGCTGTAGTCATGGTAACTCACCGTGGTTAGGGGTTAGTTTGCTGTAGTCATGGTAACTCACCATGGTTAGGGGTTAGTTTGCTGTAGTCATGGTAACTCACCATGGTTAGGGGTTAGTTTGCTGTAGTCATGGTAACTCACCATGGTTAGGGGTTAGTTTGCTGTAGTCATGGTAACTCACCATGGTTAGGGGTTAGTTTGCTGTAGTCATGGTAACTCACCATGGTTAGTGGTTAGTTTGCTGTAGTCATGGTAACTCACCATAGTTAGGGGTTAGTTAGCTGTAGTCATGGTAACTCACCGTGGTTAGGGGTTAGTTAGGTGTAGTCATGGTAACTCACCGTGGTTAGGGGTTAGTTAGGTGTAGTCATGGTAACTCACCATGGTTAGTTTGCTATAGTCATGGTAACTCACCGTGGTTAGGGGTTAGTTTGCTGTAGTCATGGTAACTCACCATGGTTAGGGGTTAGTTTGCTGTAGTCATGGTAACTCACCATGGTTAGGGGTTAGTTTGCTGTAGTCATGGTAACTCACCATGGTTAGGGGTTAGTTTGCTGTAGTCATGGTAACTCACCATGGTTAGGGGTTAGTTTGCTGTATTCATGGTAACTCACCATGGTTAGGGGTTAGTTTGCTGTAGTCATGGTAACTCACCATGGTTAGGGGTTAGTTTGCTGTATTCATGGTAACTCACCGTGGTTAGGGGTTAATTTGCTGTAGTCATGGTAACTCATCGTGGTTAGGGGTTAGTTAGGTGTAGTCATGGTAACTCACCATGGTTAGGGGTTAGTTTGCTGTAGTCATGGTAACTCACCGTGGTTAGGGGTTAGTTTGCTGTATTCATGGTAACTCACCGTGGTTAGGGGTTAATTTGCTGTAGTCATGGTAAATCACCATGGTTAGGGGTTAGTTTGCTGTAGTCATGGTAACTCACCGTGGTTAGGGGTTAGTTTGCTGTAGTCATGGTAACTCACCGTGGTTAGGGGTTAGTTTGCTGTAGTCATGGTAACTCACCATGGTTAGGGGTTAGTTTGCTGTAGTCATGGTAACTCACCATGGTTAGGGGTTAGTTAGCTGTAGTCATGGTAACTCACCGTGGTTAGGGGTTAGCTAGGTGTAGTCATGGTAACTCACCATAGTTAGGGGTTAGTTAGCTGTAGTCATGGTAACTCACCGTGGTTAGGGGTTAGTTAGGTGTAGTCATGGTAACTCACCATAGTTAGGGGTTAGTTTAGTGTAGTCATGGTAACTCACCATGGTTAGGGGTTAGTTTGCTGTAGTCATGGTAACTCACCATGGTTAGGGGTTAGTTTGCTGTAGTCATTGTAACTCACCATGGTTAGGGGTTAGTTTGCTGTATTCATGGTAACTCACCGTGGTTAGGGGTTAGTTAGGTGTAGTCATGGTAACTCACCGTGGTTAGGGGTTAGTTAGGTGTAGTCATGGTAACTCACCGTGGTTAGGGGTTAGTTTGCTGTAGTCATGGTAACTCACCGTGGTTAAGGGTTAGTTTGCTGTAGTAATGGTAACTCACCGTGGTTAAGGGTTAGTTTGCTGTAGTCATGGTAACTCACCGTGGTTAGGGGTTAGTTTGCTGTAGTCATGGTAACTCACCATGGTTAGTGGTTAGTTTGCTGTAGTCATGGTAACTCACCATGGTTAAGGGTTAGTTTGCTGTAGTCATGGTAACTCACCGTGGTTAGGGGTTAATTTGCTGTAGTCATGGTAACTCACCATGGTTAGGGGTTAATTTGCTGTAGTCATGGTAACTCACCATGGTTAGGGGTTAGTTTGCTGTAGTCATGGTAACTCACCGTGGTTAGTTTGCTATAGTCATGGTAACTCACCGTGGTTAGGGGTTAGTTTGCTGTAGTCATGGTAACTCACCATGGTTAGGGGTTAGTTTGCTGTAGTCATGGTAACTCACCATGGTTAGGGGTTAGTTTGCTGTAGTCATGGTAACTC
Source organism: Salmo salar (assembly GCF_965601325.2). NCBI lineage: Eukaryota > Metazoa > Chordata > Actinopteri > Salmoniformes > Salmonidae > Salmo > Salmo salar. Next base: position 113,806,350 of record NC_138301.1, on the reverse strand, counting down.
ACCATGGTTAGGGGTTAGTTAGCTGTAGTCATGGTAACTCACCGTGGTTAGGGGTTAGTTAGCTGTAGTCATGGTAACTCACCGTGGTTAGGGGTTAGTTTGCTGTAGTCATGGTAACTCACCGTGGTTAGGGGTTAGTTTGCTGTAGTCATGGTAACTCACCGTGGTTAGGGGTTAGTTTGCTGTAGTCATGGTAACTCACCATGGTTAGGGGTTAGTTTGCTGTAGTCATGGTAACTCACCATGGTTAGGGGTTAGTTTGCTGTAGTCATGGTAACTCACCATGGTTAGGGGTTAGTTTGCTGTAGTCATGGTAACTCACCATGGTTAGTGGTTAGTTTGCTGTAGTCATGGTAACTCACCATAGTTAGGGGTTAGTTAGCTGTAGTCATGGTAACTCACCGTGGTTAGGGGTTAGTTAGGTGTAGTCATGGTAACTCACCATAGTTAGGGGTTAGTTTGCTGTAGTCATGGTAACTCACCATGGTTAGGGGTTAGTTTGCTGTAGTCATGGTAACTCACCATGGTTAGGGGTTAGTTTGCTGTAGTCATGGTAACTCACCATGGTTAGGGGTTAGTTTGCTGTAGTCATGGTAACTCACCGTGGTTAAGGGTTAGTTTGCTGTAGTCATGGTAACTCACCGTGGTTAGGGGTTAGTTTGCTGTAGTCATGGTAACTCACCATGGTTAGGGGTTAGTTTGCTGTAGTCATGGTAACTCACCATGGTTAGGGGTTAGTTTGCTGTAGTCATGGTAACTCACCGTGGTTAAGGGTTAGTTTGCTGTAGTCATGGTAACTCACCGTGGTTAGGGGTTAGTTTGCTGTAGTCATGGTAACTCACCGTGGTTAGGGGTTAATTTGCTGTAGTCATGGTAACTCACCATGGTTAGGGGTTAGTTTGCTGTAGTCATGGTAACTCACCGTGGTTAGGGGTTAGTTTGCTGTAGTCATGGTAACTCACCGTGGTTAGGGGTTAGTTTGCTGTAGTCATGGTAACTCACCATGGTTAGGGGTTAGTTTGCTGTAGTCATGGTAACTCACCATGGTTAGGGGTTAGTTTGCTGTAGTCATGGTAACTCACCATGGTTAGGGGTTAGTTTGCTGTAGTCATGGTAACTCACCATGGTTAGTGGTTAGTTTGCTGTAGTCATGGTAACTCACCATAGTTAGGGGTTAGTTAGCTGTAGTCATGGTAACTCACCGTGGTTAGGGGTTAGTTAGGTGTAGTCATGGTAACTCACCATAGTTAGGGGTTAGTTTGCTGTAGTCATGGTAACTCACCATGGTTAGGGGTTAGTTTGCTGTAGTCATGGTAACTCACCATGGTTAGGGGTTAGTTAGCTGTAGTCATGGTAACTCACCATGGTTAGGGGTTAGTTTGCTGTAGTCATGGTAACTCACCATGGTTAGGGGTTAGTTTGCTGTAGTCATGGTAACTCACCGTGGTTAAGGGTTAGTTTGCTGTAGTCATGGTAACTCACCGTGGTTAGGGGTTAGTTTGCTGTAGTCATGGTAACTCACCGTGGTTAGGGGTTAATTTGCTGTAGTCATGGTAACTCACCATGGTTAGGGGTTAGTTTGCTGTAGTCATGGTAACTCACCGTGGTTAGGGGTTAGTTTGCTGTAGTCATGGTAACTCACCGTGGTTAGGGGTTAGTTTGCTGTAGTCATGGTAACTCACCGTGGTTAGGGGTTAGTTTGCTATAGTCATGGTAACTCACCATGGTTAGGGGTTAGTTTGCTGTAGTCATGGTAACTCACCATGGTTAGGGGTTAGTTTGCTGTAGTCATGGTAACTCACCATGGTTAGGGGTTAGTTTGCTGTAGTCATGGTAACTCACCGTGGTTAGGGGTTAGTTTGCTGTAGTCATGGTAACTCACCGTGGTTAGGGGTTAGTTTGCTATAGTCATGGTAACTCACCATGGTTAGGGGGGTTAGTTTGCTGTAGTCATGGTAACTCACCATGGTTAGGGGTTAGTTTGCTGTAGTCATGGTAACTCACCATGGTTAGGGGTTAGTTTGCTGTAGTCATGGTAACTCACCATGGTTAGTGGTTAGTTTGCTGTAGTCATGGTAACTCACCATAGTTAGGGGTTAGTTAGCTGTAGTCATGGTAACTCACCGTGGTTAGGGGTTAGTTAGGTGTAGTCATGGTAACTCACCATAGTTAGGGGTTAGTTTGCTGTAGTCATGGTAACTCACCATGGTTAGGGGTTAGTTTGCTGTAGTCATGGTAACTCACCATGGTTAGGGGTTAGTTAGCTGTAGTCATGGTAACTCACCGTGGTTAGGGGTTAGTTAGGTGTAGTCATGGTAACTCACCGTGGTTAGGGGTTAGTTTGCTGTAGTCATGGTAACTCACCATGGTTAGGGGTTAGTTTGCTATAGTCATGGTAACTCACCATGGTTAGGGGTTAGTTTGCTGTAGTCATGGTAACTCACCGTGGTTAGGGGTTAGTTTGCTGTAGTCATGGTAACTCACCGTGGTTAGGGGTTAGTTAGGTGTAGTCATGGTAACTCACCGTGGTTTGCCACGAGGCTGATATCCCAGTATGAACTTCCCTGGCAGGTCTTTACAGGCTGAGACAAAGTAGGGGATGAACGTAGGCTTCTCCTTCTTAGACCTGATCAACAACTCCTCCATTTTCTACCAGACAGACAGGGAGAGACAGGGTGATGAGGGGATGAATAGAAAGGAGATATGTAGCTCTATAAATAAAGAGAATAATAGAGAAACTAATGTCACTGGAGAGATCAAACATGTTTTCTAAACAGGAAGGAGGTTATTTTCTTTGTAAAAACAAATATTCTGTAGGAGACTTGAGGTGAATCAAAATAAACACTTCTGTAATAGTGTCACATTCTGTGGTTAAGACAATATCCCCCCGTACTTTCCTATCCCCTCCGTTATTCTCCCCCCAGTACCTTCCTATCCCCTCCGTTATTCTCCCCCAGTACCTTCCTATCCCCTCCGTTATTCTCCCCCCAGTACCTTCCTGTCCCCTCCGTTATTCTCCCCCGTACTTTCCTATCCCCTCCGTTATTCTCCCCCCCAGTACCTTCCTATCCCCTCCGTTATTCTCCCCCCGTACCTTCCTATCCCCTCCGTTATTATCCCCCAGTACCTTCCTATCCCCTCCGTTATTCTCCCCCCCAGTACCTTCCTATCCCCTCCGTTATTCTCCCCCGTACCTTCCTGTCCCCTCCATTATTCTCCCCCAGTACTTTCCTATCCCCTCCGTTATTCTCCCCCCAGTACCTTCCTATCCCCTCCGTTATTCTCCCCCCAGTACCTTCCTATCCCCTCCGTTATTCTCCCCCCAGTACTCTCCTATCCCCTCCGTTATTCTCCCCCCGTACCTTCCTATCCCCTCCGTTATTATCCTCCCGTACCTTCCGATCCCCTCCGTTATTCTCCCCCGTACCTTCCTATCCCCTCCGTTATTCTCCCCCCAGTACCTTCCTATCCCCTCCGTTATTCTCCCCCCGTACTTTCCTATCCCCTCCGTACTTTCTTATCCCCTCCGTTATTCTCCCCTCCGTACCTTCCTATCCCCTCCGTTATTCTCCCCCCGTACTTTCCTATCCCCTCCGTTATTCTCCCCCCCGTACCTTCCTATCCCCTCCGTTATTCTCCCCCCAGTACCTTCCTATCCCCTCCGTTATTCTCCCCCCAGTACCTTCCTATCCCCTCCGTTATTCTCACCCCAGTACCTTCCTATCCCCTCCGTTATTCTCCCCCCGTACTTTCCTATCCCCTCCGTACTTTCTTATCCCCTCGGTACCTTCCTATCCCCTCCGTTATTCTCCCCCCAGTACTTTCCTATCCCCTCAGTTATTCTCCCCCGTACCTTCCTATCCCCTCCGTACTTTCTTATCCCCGCCGTTATTCTCCCCCGTACTTTCCTATCCCCTCCGTTATTCTCCTGTCCCCTCCGTTATTCTCCTGTCCCCTCCGTTATTCTCCTGTCCCCTCTGTTATTCTCCTGTCCCCTCCGTTATTTCCCCCCGTATTTTCCTGTCCCCCCCATTATTCCCCCACCCCCCGTACCTTCCTGTCCCCTCCATTATTCCCCCACCCCCCGTACCTTCCTGTCCCCTCCATTATTCCCCCACCCCCCCGTACCTTCCTGTCCCCTCCGTTACAGTCCTGGAAGTACTTGTGTCCCAGCAGGTCACGAGCGAACGCTGCCATTGGCTGAATATAACGAGCTGTGATCTCATCAAGATCCTCAAACTCCTAGAGAGAGAAAAGGGAGAGATGAGGGACAGAGAGAGAAAGGGAGAGATGAGGGACAGAGAGAGAGGGACAGAGAGAGACAGAGAGAGAGAGGAGGAGGGGGAGAGAGATTAGTTTGAGTTGTGGAACAGGCATGTGGACAACCCATCTCTCACACATGGTCCTCACCTCAGTGTTGATCCAGAGTGTGTGTCCCAGGCTGAAGGCATTCTCCTTGCCCTCCTCTCTCACATCAACGTGCTGGTAGATGCCGTCAGCTACCTACACATAACACATCTGATTAGCATCTAACAACAAATTCATCATCCTGTCAGTCAACACACCCACCCACACCACGACATTAACGGTTCCTTGAATGAGGGAATTATTTTATAAAGACGAACAGTATTTGGTTGTAATTGAAATGTTGCAGGTTGGCCAACCTCCCTCCAGGAGATTCCAGGAGAGCTACTGGGCTTGCAGGCTTTTGGTCCAGCCCTGCTCGGACACACAACATTGTAAAAAAAATCTGCTGTTCCAACAGGACCTTGATAAGCTGACTGGTGTTTGAGCAGGGTTAGATCAAAAGCCTGCACAGCCAGTAGCTCTCCAGATGGAGGGTTGACCTGTGTTTTATACAGTAGCCTATCAGGGCACTATTTTACTGTGGGGGGTTATGCACCCATCTACGCCCCTTCCCCTCTCCAGACGCCCCTTCCACGTGACGTCTCCCTGACCCATCACCCCCCCCCTCTATCCCGCCATACCTTCCAGGTGACAGTGAGGTGGTTCTCTCCCTTGCTGCTTGGCCTGATAACAACATCTCCCTGGTCCATGGACTCCATCATCTTCTCAGCCTGCTTGAAGTTGATGTTGTGGAAGGATGGGTGTGCGATCACACGTTTTATATAGGCTGGAGAGAGAAGAGAGGGGGCAAGGGGTGAATGGAGGGAGGAAATAAAGGGAGGATGGGAAAGAAAGAGAGAGGAGAGGAAGAGGGAGGAGAGGAAAGTGAGAAACAGAAGAATAACGTTAAGAAAGAACATTGAATTCTTGTTTTGTTCACAAAGTTTAAATATAAACATGTTTCAGCCCTGACCCTGACCCAGTATAGTAACTGGTTCTCTATATAATACTGTTTACTGGCTGTTTACTAACTGGTTCTCTGTATAATACTGTTTAATGGCTGTATACTAACTAGTTCTCTGTATAATACTGTTTACTGGCTGTATAACTAACTGGTTCTGTATATAATACTGTTTACTGGCTGTTTACTAACTGGTTCTCTGTATAATACTGTTTACTGGCTGTATACTAACTGGTTCTGTATATAATAATGTTTACTGACTGTTTACTAACTGGTTATCTGTATAATACTGTTTACTGGCTGTATAACTAACTGGTTCTCTGTATAATACTGTTTACTGACTGGTTCTCTGTATAATACTGTTTACTGGCTGTTTACTAACTGGTTCTCTGTATAATACTGTTTACTGGCTGTATAACTAACTGGTTCTCTATATAATACTGTTTACATGACTGGTTCTCTGTATAATACTGTTTACTGGCTGTTTACTAACTGGTTCTCTGTATAATACTGTTTACTGGCTGTATACTAACTGGTTCTCTGTATACTACTGTTTACTGGCTGTTTACTAACTGGTTCTCTGTATAATACTGTTTACTGGCTGTATACTAACTGGTTCTCTATATAATACTGTTTACTGGCTGTATACTAACTGGTTCTCTGTATAATACTGTTTACTGGCTGTATAACTAACTGGTTCTCTGTATAATACTGTTTACTGGCTGTTTACTAACTGGTTCTCTGTATAATACTGTTTACTGGCTGTATACTAACTGGTTCTGTATATAATACTGTTTACTGACTGGTTCTCTGTATAATACTGTTTACTGGCTGTATACTAACTGGTTCTGTATATAATACTGTTTACTGACTGTTTACTAACTGGTTCTCTGTATAATACTGTTTACTGGCTGTATACTAACTGGTTCTCTGTATAATACTGTTTACTGGCTGTTTACTAACTGGTTCTCTATATAATACTGTTTACTGACTGGTTCTCTGTATAATACTGTTTACTGGCTGTTTACTAACTGGTTCTCTATATAATACTGTTTACTGACTGGTTCTCTATATAATACTGTTTACTGGCTGTATAACTAACTGGTTCTCTGTATAATACAGTTTACTGGCTGTATAACTAACTGGTTCTCTATATAATACTGTTTACTGGCTGTTTACTAACTGGTTCTCTATATAATACTGTTTACTAACTGGTTCTCTGTATAATACTGTTTACTGGCTGTTTACTAACTGGTTCTCTGTATAATACTGTTTACTGGCTGTATAACTAACTGGTTCTCTGTATAATACCGTTTACAGGCTGTTTACTAACTAGTTCTCTATATAATACTGTTTACTGGCTGTTTACTAACTAGTTCTCTATATAATACTGTTTACTGGCTGTTTACTAACTGGTTCTCTGTATAATAATGTTTACTGGCTGTTTACTAACTAGTTCTATGTATAATACTGTTTACTGGCTGTATACTAACTAGTTCTCTGCTGTTTCTTCTTGCGTTCCTCCTCTGTCTTGGTGTCCTCTGTCTCCGTGTCAAAGTCGTAGTAACTGTCTTTAGGGAGCTTCCACTCGTTGTTCTTATCCATGAGGTCAGACGTACGACACGTCAGGTCCACGTTGAACTTCTCAATGTCAATCTTCATGATGCGACAGTGTACCGTCATACCCACCTGGGAGAGGAGGAGGAGTTACTGAAATAGCTGAAACAACTTCAGTCACCAACAGATGGAGTCCTGAAGAGAGACAGAGAGCAGTGAGACAGTGTGTATGGCATGACTGTGTCTCACCTTCACCCTCTCCTCAGGGTGTTTGACCACCTTGTCACTGAGGAACTTGGTGGGGATGAAGCCCTGGACACCGTTGTCCATCCGAGCCCTCACACCTATAGCCTGGCCAGGACACGAACCACTGTCAAAATGGTTCCACACCTAGCAGAGAGAGAGACAGGGGGAGGGAGAGAGGGAGAGAGGGGGGAAAGAGAGGAAGAGGGGAGGAGAGGAAGAGAGAGGGGGAAGAGAGAGGGGGGAAAGAGAGAGGGGGAAAAGAGTGGAGGAGAGAGAGAGGAAGAGAGAGGGGGGGAAAGAGAGAGGGGGAAGAGAGGAAGAGAGAGGGGGGAAAGAGAGAGGGAGAGAGGGGGGAAAGAGAGAGGGAGAGAGGGGGGAAAGAGAGAGGGAGAGAGGGGGGAAAGAGAGGGGAGGAGAGGAAGAGAGAGAGGGGAGGAGAGGAAGAGAGAGAGGGGAGGAGAGGAAGAGAGAGGGGGGGAAGAGAGGAAGAGAGAGGGGGGGAAGAGAGAGGGAGAGAGGGGGGAAAGAGAGGGGAGGAGAGGAAGAGAGAGGGGGAGAGAGGAAGAGAGAGGAAGAGAGAGAGGAAGAGAGAGGAAGAGAGAGAGGGGGAGAGAGGAAGAGAGAGAGGGGGAGAGAGGAAGAGAGAGAGGGGGAGAGAGGAAGAGAGAGAGGGGGAGAGAGGAAAAGAGAGAGGGGGAGAGAGGAAGAGAGAGAGGGGGAGAGAGGAAGAGAGAGAGGGGGAGAGAGGAAGAGAGAGAGGGGGAGAGAGGAAGAGAGAGAGGGGGAGGAGAGAAAGAGAGAGAGGAAGAGAAAGTTGGAGGAGAATGTAAAGGTAGGCAGAAAGCAAGAGCAAATAAATCATTTAGAAAGAAATAATCCATCATGTGTCTCTGATGTGTCCTAATATCTCCACGTCAGAGTCCTGGGGAACATGACTTCTCACCTCGCTGAGTTCAGGGAAGTTGTCCTGTTGACAGAAGGGGCACTGCCACAGCCCTGTAGCGTCGTTCCTAATGGCCTGGTCATAACTCTCCCCCTGGGGGCGCCGGTGAGCTATACCAGTCACAACACTGGTGATCAGCTTACCTGGAGACAGAGACGGAGCAACTGTAGAATCTGACGGAATCTGAGAGTGTGTGTGTGAAGGCAATGTGAGTGAATTAGGGTGGTGGGTTACTTATCTAGAAGGTAAAGGTGTGTTACCTATCTAGAAGGTAAAGGTGTGTTACCTATCTAGAAGGTAAAGGTGTGTTACCTATCTAGAAGGTAAAGGTGTGTTACCTATCTAGAAGGTAAAGGTGTGTTACCTATCTAGAAGGTAAAGGTGTGTTACCTATCTAGAAGGTAAAGGTGTGTTACCTATCTAGAAGGTAAAGGTGTGTTACCTATCTAGAAGGTAAAGGTGTGTTACCTATCTAGAAGGTAAAGGTGTGTTACCTATCTAGAAGGTAAAGGTGTGTTACCTATCTAGAAGGTAAAGGTGTGTTACCTATCTAGAAGGTAAAGGTGTGTTACCTATCTAGAAGGTAAAGGTGTGTTACCTATCTAGAAGGTAAAGGTGTGTTACCTATCTAGAAGGTAAAGGTGTGTTACCTATCTAGAAGGTAAAGGTGTGTTACCTATCTAGAAGGTAAAGGTGTGTTACCCATCTAGAAGGTAAAGGTGTGTTACCCATCTAGAAGGTAAAGGTGTGTTACCTATCTAGAAGGTAAAGGTGTGTTACCTATCTAGAAGGTAAAGGTGTGTTACCTATCTAGAAGGTAAAGGTGTGTTACCTATCTAGAAGGTAAAGGTGTGTTACCTATCTAGAAGGTAAAGGTGTGTTACCCATCTAGAAGGTAAAGGTGTGTTACCTATCTAGAAGGTAAAGGTGTGTTACCTATCTAGAAGGTAAAGGTGTGTTACCCATCTAGAAGGTAAAGGTGTGTTACCCATCTAGAAGGTAAAGGTGTGTTACCTATCTAGAAGGTAAAGGTGTGTTACCTATCTAGAAGGTAAAGGTGTGTTACCTATCTAGAAGGTAAAGGTGTGTTACCTATCTAGAAGGTAAAGGTGTGTTACCTATCTAGAAGGTAAAGGTGTGTTACCTATCTAGAAGGTAAAGGTGTGTTACCTATCTAGAAGGTAAAGGTGTGTTACCTATCTAGAAGGTAAAGGTGTGTTACCTATCTAGAAGGTAAAGGTGTGTTACCCATCTAGAAGGTAAAGGTGTGTTACCCATCTAGAAGGTAAAGGTGTGTTACCTATCTAGAAGGTAAAGGTGTGTTACCTATCTAGAAGGTAAAGGTGTGTTACCCATCTAGAAGGTAAAGGTGTGTTACCTATCTAGAAGGTAAAGGTGTGTTACCTATCTAGAAGGTAAAGGTGTGTTACCTATCTAGAAGGTAAAGGTGTGTTACCTATATAGAAGGTCTCTGGTGTCTCCTTGGTGAGCAGGTTAAACACCTCCTCTGTGTTAGGAGCTCTGTAGGGAACTCTCAAGTCCTTATACCTGCAGCTCAACTCAGCACGGATATCATACAGGGTGATGCCTTTGTTACCATAACCCTACAACCACAGGAAAAACACAGGTTAGTGTGTAAAAATGCTATGCCTTTGTTACCATAACCCTACAACCCTGTTCCTGGAAAGCTAAAGTTAAAACCTACAGGAGGGTAGATCTCCAGGAACAGGGTTGGAGTTAAAACCTACAGGAGGATATCTCTCCAGGAACAGGGCTGGAGTTCAAACCTACAGGAGGGTCTCTCTCCAGGAACAGGGCTGGAGTTAAAACCTACAGGAGGGTCTCTCTCCAGGAACAGGGCTGGAGTTCAAACCTACAGGAGGGTCTCTCTCCAGGAACAGGGCTGGAGTTAAAACCTACAGGACGGTATCTCTCCAGGAACAGGGCTGGAGTTAAAACCTACAGGACGGTATCTCTCCAGGAACAGGGCTGGAGTTAAAACCTACAGGAGGGTCTCTCTCCAGGAACAGGGCTGGAGTTAAAACCTACAGGAGGATATCTCTCCAGGAACAGGGCTGGAGAGCCCTGATCCAGACGTTGGTAAGTAACAATGAGCTTTAACAGGAATGTAACTCCAGTCCTCAGGGGCCGGAGTGAGGTCACACTGTTTCTCCATCCCTAGCGAACACAGCTGATTAAACTAAACAGAAGTTCACGATTAGTTGATTATTGGAGTCCGGTGTGTTAGCTGGTTCTGGGGCTAAAGTTGTGCCACCAATCAGGCCCCTGAGGAGTTGGCCATCCCTGACCTATAACACCTACGACTATACAACTGTGTACTACACACAACCACACACAAACAACCCCTTGTCTCTTCCTGTACCTGTCTCTCCAGCTCCTCAGCAAAGGCATCCAGGTCCAGGTCTTTGAGGCGCTCCGGGTTTTCCAGGATTTCCTCCAGCGCTCCGGCCGGGTTGGCGTCCTCCGCTGACTCGTCGTATTCCAGAGCGTCCACCGCCATCTTTCTGGCCCACTCATATGTCTCCGGGTGCACCCGGGACCCATCCAGAACCTCGATGTATGAGTCAGTACTGGAGAGATGAGGGGGAGAGAGAGAGGGAGAGAAATGAGGGGGAGAGAGAGAGAGAAATGAGGGGGGAGAGAGAGAGAGAAATGAGGGGGGAGAGAGAGAGAGAAATGAGGGGGGAGAGAGAGAGAAATGAGGGGGGAGAGAGAGAGAAATGAGGGGGGAGAGAGAGAGAGAAATGAGGGGGGAGAGAGAGA